>NW_011494950.1:2143538-2196439 GCF_000754665.1 Bison bison bison | reverse complement strand
CTGAAGGAGATCAGCCCTGGGATTTCTTTGGAAGGAATGATGCTAAAGCTGAAACTCCAGTACTTTGGCCACCTCATGCAAAGAGTTGACTCATTGGAAAAGACTCTGATGCTGGGAGGGATTGGGGGCAGGAGGAGAAGGGGACGACAGAGGATGAGATGGCTGGATGGCATCACTGACTCGATGGACATGAGTTTGGGTGAACTCTGGGATTTGGTGATGGACAGGGAGGCCTGGCGTGCTGCGATTCATGGGGTCGCAAAGAGTCGGACACGACTGAGCGACTGGACTGAACTGAACTGTACTGGATTCTACTGCTGAGACATCTTTATCAGCTGTTTTCTCTTCTCCATTTCCAATTCTACCTTTCAGGTACTTACAATGTCCTATCTGAACTTTGAAAAGAGTCTATTAACTTAATTCTCTTCTCATGTTCTTTTCCCACAAATTAATTTTCTAAATTATGAGTAAATATCATAATCCAGTTTAAAGGGCTTCTAAAAATCCCACCATATAGAGACTCAAGTATGTATCCCAAATACACATAAGAGTTCCTGGCACAAAACAGGCACTTGACAAATATTTGTTTAATGAATGTGTGAACTCTCCATTGTTAGATGTATGGAAACCACTGTTTATTAAGCATCTCCTATGTGGCACAAAAGTCTCTATTTATTGATCTCTACCTAACTATGCCATTTTCATTACATTCTCACAAAAAGCAGGTAACATTTTCATTTTCAGGATGAAGAGTTTGAGGCCCCAAGAGATTATATAACTTTCCCAAAGTCACAAGACTAGTAAATATCAAGGCTGGAGTTTGAAGTTAACCCTGAATCAGCTCTTGCACCTACAGCATGAAGCTCAATATGCTCCCTTGTTTTAGTATTTTATCACATTTTTGACATACACAACATATATATCAAACCCGCGTTTCCTGCATTGCAGGTACATTCTTTACCATCTGAACCACCAGGGAAGCCCTATATAAATTACAGTCTTTTAAAAAAGAAAATAAGCAATGTGATTTAAAAAAAAAAAAGGCAGAAGACCTGAATGGTATCTTACCAAACAGGAAACTAAGCATAGAAAAAGATGTTCAATATCATTTGACATTAGGGACTTGCAAATTAAAACAACAGGAGATAGCACTACATTATTTATTAAAAATGGGTAATGTCAAAACTCAAACACCACCAACTACTGGTGAAGATGCAAAGCAAAAGGAGTTCTCATTCACTGATGGTGAGAATGCATAACTGTGGCATCATTTTAGAAAGCAGTTTGGAAGTTTCTTACAAAATTAAATATGGTCTTAACATAAGATCCAGGAAGGACCCAGACCCTACACACTCAACTGATGTGAAAACTTATGTTCCTACAAAAGACTGCATGCAACTTTAGGTATAATTGTAAAAACTGAAAGCAAGTAAGATGTCCTTCGATAACTCTGCTGTTCAGTCATACAATGGAATATTTTTCAGTGACAAAAAGAAATAAGCTATCAAAGCACAAAAGACATGGGTCAATCTATATTGCTAAATAGAAGAAGCCAGTCTGAAAATGCTATGCACTGTATGATTCCAACTATGTGATATTTTGGAAAATGTAAAAAGAGAATTTAGCAGTCAGTGGTTCTCTTCAAGAATGAGAGAGTTGAGTAAATAAAGCATGAGGAATTTTTTTTTTTTTAATGAAGGTAAGGCTATTTTGTGTAATACTGTAAAGCTATATAAGATATTAAGTATCTATCAAAATCCACAGAGCTTTATAGCATGAAGTAAATTTTAATGTATGCAAATTAGAAAATCAACTATAAGGATGGAATGCAGTGAGTGACTAAAGAATCTAAGTGTATTAAAAATGTATGAAATAACCTCACTAAAGGGTGCGGATGCATAAGATGCTGAATGAAGTAACTTTGGGAATAAGAAGTCTGTAAGACTAAAAGCAAAAGAAACTGTGCATAACAATTATTCTTTAGTTGATAAAGCTGTTTCTAACAAAAGTATAGATAGACAAATTTGAAACCATGATACAGGGTACTGATAGAATAATTATGTAAACTGATGATGGATGGCGGGAGACAGGTTTCTCACTGATGGACTCAGAGGATACATAAAAGCAAGGGTAAAAGGCTAGCATGATTCACATGGAAATGAGTTAGAGGTAAATCAGTGTGAATTCATATTTAGTTTAATACAGATAAAGAAGATTATATATGAAAATATCTACAGATATATGTATATACATGGGTAGGTACATACATATATATTTCCTTGTTCTGTCAACTGGGAGGGCCTAGAAGCAACAATACTCTAGTAGCAATGAGCACTCTGAGTGTCCAGATCTTGGCATCTGCTCTCCAGTGAAAGGGACCAGGGGCTGATTCCAGGGCTGGAGCAGGAAATATACAAAATGAGTCTGGAGCAACTTGAAGGGTCAGGCATTCAGGAAGTGCCAAAAACCCCAGAACAGAAAAACCCCAAACGTCACAATGACGAGGGTATGTCGAAGGGACAAAAAGAGCCAACTAAAAGAACTCCCCAAGGCCAAAACTAGAACAATTTGAGCAACAAAATAAAGTAGTATTGGACTGTTATCCAAAGTATGAATATCCATGAGTCCCTATTATACAAATGAAGAGACAAAAATGAGGGAGAAGAGATAAATTTTTCCTGCAGAAGGATTCCAAGTAATTTCTGTAGGTCCTCCATTTTTTTTAAATTGAAAAATATTTGATTTACAATGTTGTGTTAGTTTCAGGTGTATAGCACAGTAATTCAGACATATGTAGACATACATATATGTGTATATATGTATGTGTAGGCTTCCTTGGTGGCTCATCCAATAAAGAATCCACCTGCAGTGCAGGAACCATAGAAGACTTGATCCCTAAGTCGGGAGGATCCCCTGGAAGAGGAAATGGCAACCAACTCTAGTATTCTTGCCTGGAAAACCCCATGGACAGAGGAGCCTGGCAGGCTACAGTCTATGGGGTCATACATAGTCAGACATGACTGAGCAACTAAGCAAACACAGATATACATATGTGTGTATACATGCATGTGTATATGTATGTGTCTGTATATATGAGTGTACATATACATACATGTTCTTTTTCAGAATCTCTTCCCTTACAGCTTGTTATAAAATATTGAGTATAATTCCTTGTGCTATACAGTAGGTCCTTGATGGTTATCTTTTATATCTAGTAGTGTGTCTATGTTAATCCCAATCCCTCAATTACCTTTCCTCACCCCTTTCCCCTCTGGAAATCATATATTTGTCTTCTATATCTGAGGTCTATTTCTGTCTTGCAAATAAGTTCATGTGTATCTTTTTTTTTAAAGACCCCACATATAAGTGATATCATTCGGCATTGTCTTTCTCTGCTGGGCTTCCCGCACTTCGTATCTAATCTCTAGGTTCATCCATGTTGCTGGATTCTTAAGGAGGTGGAGGGTAACTCCTCCGTCAGTGTGGCTGAGCACAGAGGCTTCCTTCCAAAGAGGACGGTATGAAGAGGCAGGAAAAGAGTAACTACAGTGGAGGAACCTGACAAACGCTCCCTCAGCCAGGCGACCAAGTTCACAGCAACAATGGTAAGACGTATCGATGGTAGGCACCCTTGAAATGACGTGATGTGGCACTTCAATCTGCCTCCTAAGTCTAATCACAAGAAAAACTATTAGGGAAACACTAAGGAAACCTGTCTGAATAAAGCATGAACTCTAGTTAATAACAATGTATTAGTACTGGCTCATTTCCTATGACAAATATACAACAGGTAATATGTTAATGACAGGGGAAACTGAGTACAGGACACACAGAACATTCTGCACTATATTTGCGATAATTTTGTGAACTAAAAATTATTCTAAAATAAAATACTTATTTAAATAAATGCCTATGTATTTATTACCATATATATAAACATACTTATGAACGCACCATCCAGTCAAGAACTAGAACATTATCTGCAAACTTTCATTCATCCTCTGTGCTCTCTCCCTCTTCCCTTCTCCCATCTACCTGTCTTTCCCTCCACTTTACAAACATCACTATGCTGAATTTTGTGTTATCTGTTTCTTTCCTTGCTTTGCTATAGTCTACAGTATACATGAAAAGCTTTGTTCATGTACACTTTATGAAAATAGCAATGTACTTTATACTGTTTTCTGAGATGTGAAGGAGATAATTTATAAGAAAGTTTTTTATTGTACTGCTTATAAAAGCAAAGTCTAGAAACAACTGTTCCAGAATAGATTCATGAATAAGTAAACTGTGGTATATTTACACAATTACACAACGAAATACTACACAAAAGACAAGAATATGAACTATATACAACAATGTGGGTGAACTTTAAGACTGAATGTTGGGTGAAAAAAAAGGAGAGGATTTAATTTATTGCAGAATGCCCTTTGCCAAAAGGCTCCACTCAACCTCATTTAATCTCACTTCTTCAAAAATAATTGTTGAATTAGCAAATGAGTAGATTCTTCTTACATTTGTCAAGTTCAAGCTTTATCCAAAAGGAATAGGAGATAGTATGGAAGTGGTATACAGCAACGCAGTGTTGTTATGATCCCAAATCTGGGTTCACATAGAAGTTTCACAACTTGGTAGTCTTGGAAAAGTGGCTTAGACATTCCAAATCCCATTTGAAACTTGGAGATAATAATATCACACTGATATAGTTACTGTCTTTAGTAAGTTATGTTTGTAAAGAATTTAACCCAATCGTGGTTGCCATTATTGCTACCATTAATAAAAGCCATAAACAGCTCTAGGAGAGAGGGAAAGGACCTTAAGGAACGTCTGGCTCAAACCCCTCATTTTACAAATGAAGAATCTGACAACTGGAGAACTTTGGGGAGAAGCTAGAGGCCACTGGGCCCCTTGAGGAAGCAGTGTAATGTAACGGAAAGTTCACATACCATCTAGTACAACATACTCGACTTTGAGTCCTGGCTTTGTCATCTACTAGTTAAATGTCCTTAAGCAAATTATTAAAATTTATAAACCTCAATTTCCTCTGAGGAAATTAAGAGGAAAATAAATACCTAGTTCACAGAATAGTTTTGAGAATTAAATGGGAAGCTCTGTTTACGTAGTATAAATTTGATAATGATGATAATGCTGATGTGCACACACACCCAGAATGATGCAAACTAATCAACTGGCGGAAAGTAAGTTCTGGAAAGAAGAAATGTATAGTTTCACCAAAAAGAGAAGATATAAATCATTTTAAAAGGGAGATTAAATTTTAGGAAAAGTGGTTTATAGTAAGCCTGAAGTAAGAACATAACCTTGTAAGTTATCAGTGGGCAAAAATACTGTGGGATCTTTAGAAATAAAAGATGTTTACAAAGTTAAACATTATTGTTCATCTTGCCCTCTGTTGTAACTGGCTCGTCTTTAAACTTTCCAGTGTCTTCTCTCTGATATTCCTGGAGCAAATCCTGAGGAAACAAATGTTCTCTCTGAAGCCTCTAAACGATTATCAACACAGTTTTCCTTCAGAAACGAAAACCTAAAGACTGGCAACAAATTTCAAGGTGATGAAACACCTGTTAACACACAGAACTATGCCACTGTTTAAAAAGAACATTCTATTCCCATCACACTCTTTTCTTTACTGTGTGTTCTGTTATTTACTAAACAGGAGCTCAACTCCCATTATTAATGAAATGGCAGCATACTCAAATTGGAGTGAACCCAACAGACAGAAGTCATATGTTCTCCTACAATTGAGACCCATCAGGAAATTGAAAGCTATCAGGAAATTGAGAAGAATCAATAATGTCATTTTTCCTCCCTTTCCTCTTATTTACTGTTTCCCTTAGTATTAGTTAAAACTAGTCAAGATTTTTTTTTTTTTTTTTTTTGGTGCCCAAACCTAGGAATAAATCAGATGAAGATTGATTTTTTTTCAAGTTCCCTTTTAAAAGTTTACATCTTCTGCTCAGAGTTTTTGGCCTGGCTGTTTTACATGAATTATTTACTAATTAAATGAATATTTCTTGACCCTACTTTATATACCAGCCACTGTTCTGGCTGACAGGGACTAAAAAATAAAGAAAAATGGAGAACCTTAGACTTGGTTATTATTTCAGTTTGGGCTATTTAGTCCTTAGAAGTTTACTGTTCTCATGGAGGTGAGACAATGAATAAACAAATGATATGTCATATGTGAGAGGGTCTCAAGTGCTGTGGAAGAAGGAAATAAAATGGAAGACAGCATGGCTGGAGTTGATGGAGCAAAAGGTAGAAAGCTGGACGGTAAAAGCCAGGGAGATGGCAAAGCCAGCCCACACAGAGCTTCCTGACGTTATGATCTGACTTAAATTTTAAAAGCTTCCCAGGGAAAATATGGCATAGAAGCCTGAGGGGTGGACATTAGGGAGAAGGTCAGAGACCATTACTATTGCATGTGAGAAATGCTGGTGGGGACAGTGCAGCTGGTCATATCCCTTCTTTGAACCCAGTCCAAAACCCACCTCTTCAAGAAATGGTTTATATAACTGTGGTCTCCAAGCCACTCACATAATCCCTCTTACTCTTCCTGATGCTATACTTGTCGTTGCTAATTTTATGTGTATAGAATAAAGGACACTGTTGTCTCAGCCTAATGGAAACAAAGGAATTATTAAAATGGCCCAGTGATAGAACATAGCTACTCCTAAGGAAAGGCTTCCCAGGTGGCTCAGTGGTAAAGAATCTGCCTGCCAATGCAAGAGATGCTAGAGACTTGGGTTTGATCCCTGGGTCAGGAAGACCCCTAGAGGAGGAAATGACCAATCGCTCCAGTATTCTTGCCTGGAAATATCCCATGGACAGAGGAGCCTGGCAGGCTATGGTCCATGGGGTGGCAAAGAGTCGGACATGACTAGGCATGGAAACACTCCTAAGGAATGACAGTGGAAAATGCTTAAAAGCTCAAAGACCTAAAAACTTAGAGAAACTGACTCTTGTCTGTACAGGTACCTCTTTCTTACACCATCGTCACCATGAAGTAAAACAGTCCTGAACAGGCTGTGAGATCAGCCACAACTGATCTTGTGGGTCTTTTGATGTTTTTTTTTTAGATTTGGCATTCAACAAAGTACATGGACTTTAATTTTCAAGTGACAGCTTAACCAGTTGTATTTAAAAATAGCATGAACTTGTTCATATTCTCACTTGGTTAGAAGATCACGATATACTGGCATTTATGCAGAAACACAGATATAGAAAACAATATTCCATTTTCCACTGATGTATGTAAGATGTGAGAAAGTATACCAATGGCTTGGAAAGATATATAGTGAAGTCTCAATAACAGTTGCCTCTAGGGAGTGATGGTGGCAAACCAGAGTGGGAAAGTGAAACTAAGAGACATGGGCTTTATAGCAATATTTCACTTATTTGGGAGAACAAATCATTGTCTCACTACACAGTTAATTTTCAAAAGGATTCATGTTAGTTATCTGGCTGTTTCAGCACAACTGATTTATATGATAGCCATTTGTGTGTGATAAAAAGGGTTTGTGGAGAATTAAAGCTTGGATTTAATATTCGACTCTAACCAAATATTTGAAGTAGTTAAAAAGTTCTTTTAAAACTGTGACTTTGTGCAAAGATACATTTATAAATGTATTTTAATTCATGAAAAGAACACTGGCTATGTTCATAATATATCGGACCTTTGATAATGATGAACACATGTGTGTGCTAAGTTGCTTCAGTTGTGTGATTCTGTGACTCTATGGACTGTAGCCTACCATGCTCCTCTGTCCATGGGATTCTCTAGGCAAGAATAATGGAGTGGGTTTTCATGCCCTCCTCTAGGGGATCTTCCCGATCCAGGTATCGTACCCACATCTCCTGCATTGGCAGGTGGGTTCTTTACCACTAGCATCACCTGGGAAGCCCAATGATGAACATATATTTTCTTAAAAGATGATACTCTATCAGGCTCTGTAATGGAAGACAATCTGGCAGTAAGGCTGAGTTAACAGGAGGAGTTAAGAGTGAACAGTTTTAATTGTGCTCAGGAATTAAAAAATGGTTTTGATATCAGTCAATCTAGGAAGCCCATGAGAAGAACTTGCAAGAAAGAAGTAAAATGGCCACTGGAGGATGCAAATTTTAGTAGCTGTTAAAGGTAGAGAAATCCATGACTCATACAATCATAGTTTCCAGGAGAAGTTCTTCTGAGGTTGCTTTCTTTCATGTTTAAGTTTCCAGTGTGCAATCTAATTTCCTCAGCTCTCACAATAACCCTTTTATAGCAGAATCATTTTACACAACTTCAAAAAGAAATTCTTCCTACATGAGGCAGAGAATGGCACGAAGAGGGGAAAAAAACCTAATAACTGCTGATAAAAATCCTGCAGAAGGCAGAGCATCATGAGTCTTGCATGTCCAACTAACTTATACCTTGAAGGACTATTGGGCCGGCTACATGTTAGGGGGTCTGTGGAGTAACAGACAGACAGACCCTAGGAAATACCAGGAGAGTGCAGTTTTCACTGTGTTGTCAAAGTGATCTGGGAAACACACACCAGACTTGGAGGTGCAAATGAACTTCTTTATCCCTGTGCTTCCCTGTGTTCATCATGTCCCAACTCATTCTGCCAGCTTCACTGTCAGCTTGCAGACTGACCTAAAGCAATATACCTGGTGGTTATCCAAGAGAAAAAACAAAAGCTTTACACGCATATGGCTTTCTCACACAGTATGGTGGTCAGCAGGAAGGCCACGAAACCTGAATTTACTTTCTTTCACAACTTAGACTTTGTTGTTGGGGAATGTTAACACATATGACAGGCTCCTGATTCAATAATGCGAACTAATTTCTTGTTATCATGTTTCCCTCAAAACTGTCTTAAGTGAGTTAGCATAACTCATTATTTTTTCACCCAAAGGGTTTGCCTGCTACTTCTTGTTTTTATCTCAATTAATTTTGTGTCTGCCGGACTAACACAAATTACCACTTCCCTGTCTTGCACTTTTGATTTAAAAATAAAGCTAATTTGGGAGGTGTTTAGAGCTTTATTAATATTTATATGGCCATTAATGGTGGCTATGAGGTTAGTGAGCTTCTTTTTAAAATTAGAAATTCTCCTTCCAATACTGTCTCTGGGTTGCAGCTCTCCTACTCTGACCACATCATTTTTAACATTTTTCTTAGGGGACAAAGCAGAATTTCATATAAGGTCACAGAAAAGTTGGTTTTGGTTTTCCCACCATTTATCTTGCCCATTCTACTCAATGAGTCAGACTCACATAATACAGTTCTTTCTCTCAGTCTCTTCAGAAATTCAGAGGCAGCACTTTCTCCCACAAAAGTGTACGGGTGCTGTGTAACAACCAAGCACTACTCTTCGCCATCTGCTTCCCCTCCTCCAGCCTGAACTTGGGCTGCGCAAGTCAAAAAGAAGTGCCGTAAGTTTCCTCACGTGATACTGACATACAGATGCAGGGATTATTCCTTAAAATGAGAAAAGGACACCAACGGTGTGACCCATACCAAATAACAGGTGCTACAACCCCATACTTACCCTTCTGCCAGTTCCCTCCCTCCACCCACCCCTCACCTCTGCCAAATACACTGCTTTAAGCATAGTAGGGCAACTAAGGAAAACCCCGTGGAAGGTGTGATCATCTATTGAGAAGAATGAGTCCTGAGGTTGACCAAGTATTACAATGGGACAAGAGAAAATAAGTGGATTATGTTGAGAAAATGAGCACTGAGGAAAAGCCAGCATCACAATACCTTTTTTGAGAGGATGAAGCTGTATACCAGTTTCCCTGAATTCTTATCCTGAATCTTCCACTTCTCAGATGTGTGGTCTAAGGCCTATGACTTGACCACTCTTGTGCCTTAATTTTCTCACATGGAAAGTGGGGATAATATTAGTATTGCCCTCACTGAATTTTCATGAGTACTAAAAAGTTAAAGGGAGAAAGCATTTAGCACAATGCCAGCACATAGTAAGTCCTCAATAAATGCTTGCTGAATGGAGACGTCTAGGCCGACGGCTTTCCCAGGTGGCGCAGGGGTAAAGAATCTGCCTACAATGCAGGAGGCCGAGGGGGCGGAGGGAAGAAATGGATTTGATCCCTGGATCAGAAGATCCCCTGGAGAAGGAAATGGTAACTCACTCTAGTATTGTTGCCTGAGAAATCCCCTGGACAAAAGAGCCTGGGAGACTAGAGTCCACGGGGTCTCAAAGAGTCGTGCACGACTGAGCACGGCAGCGCCTGTAAGATACCTCTACTGACAACCACGAAATTAAACACACGGACCTAGGAGCACACAGCAGGGGAAGGGGCCTGCCGTGAGCAAGGGGGATGCAGGAGGCACCTTGCAGCATGAGTGAACACTCTTGCCTTATAAGGGCACAGATTCCCTCAGAATTTATAGATGATATGGGTAATGCATTATTCTCCAGGAATAGCGCCATTTTAGTTCCATTTTATCTGATCTTAAGTCCCCACGCCAGCAGATAAAGAACAGAATTCATAGGCAATATAGTGCATATTTTAAAAGGAAAACTTAAAGTAGAAAAAGTATATCCGCAAAGATATTATTTGTCACATCATTCACCAAAAAATTCAATAGGGGACTAATTAAAAAGTGATCATTTTGACACCCAGTTTACATCAGAAAATGCTTAGCTGTTGTAAGATTAAAAAAGTAATAGACTACAGCATTATGCACACACTACAGTTCTGTAAAAGTGTGTGTGTGTGTGTGTGTGTACACAAAGACTGACATGGAACACTCTGATAACAGTCTTGTATTAGGGCAAGTCTCAAATGGAATTTTGCCCTTCATTGGATACACGGCAACATCGGGAGATATTTTCAGTTCTCAAAGTTCAGAGAATGCAAGAGGGATGCTTCCAAACACCCTAAAATATACCACACAGCCCCACAAACAATAAATTATCCAGCCTCAAATGTCAATAGTGCAGAAAATGGGAAACCCTATATTAGGGAAATGGGATTAGAAATTCGATTCTACTCTACTTTTCACATTTTTGTTACACTGTTCCAAAATATAATTTTTTCCAAATTTAAAACAACTATAACTACAAGAAAGCAACACAGAAACTCAATCATAACCACCAACACAGAAGGTTATTATATATATATGGGGGACATATGTCTGGATGTTGGCGTAGGGTCTGTTAAACAAATTCCTTTTAAATATTTCTTAGATTTACTGCAAGCCACATCCACAAAGGATACATACAAATTACTTATAGAAGAAAATTTGGCCAAGTTTGCTCAACCGCTACTTGCAGTTGGAATGACTGATTCAACATCTAACAGGAAGCTGGCATTCTTTGCACTGTCGGGATAGCATTTGCTAAACATCAAAATATTTTTATCACTCCTTTGAGCAAGTACTGCTTCATGAGTGTTATTGTCACCGAGATTGACAATATATGCTGCTATTTACACTGCATTTTAGGAAGAGATGGGAAGAAAGATTTTTCACAGACAATTTTCTCCAGTATCTGTATCTCTGTGATGAAAAATGGAAGCAGAGAACTTCTACTTGTATAAATTCTCTTTAAAGACTACTCATTTTGTGAACAAAACTACTTGTACTAACATTACCTGAGTAAAGGTTTCACAAAAGTAGGGATATATGTCTTGTTTGTAGGCATGAAAGGGAGAGCATCTAGATGCAAGCTGTTTACATATGTTCACCTTTTTCTTGGCTCATTTACATAAAAAAAAGATTTTAAAATAAAAAATCCAAAGTACCCACTTAAATAGATTTATTGAAGCTATAAGGAAGGTCTAATCCCAGTCAATCAAATGTTTGCACCGTATCATTTGACGAGAGAAAACTCAGGTGCTCTTACTAAATATTTAAAGCAACGAATAATTCAGGTTTTTTTCCTTCACTGATAACCATGGTATTTGTAATCTCCTGGAAACTGCATATTGTCTGCCATACTGTAGAACTCATTAGATAATATGTGAATGAATGGACATTTATAAAATCATTCCATGTGCTAACCAGGGTTGTGTCAAATCTCCTGACAAGAAGTCTTATATGTTTCAGTTCCCTTTCTTAAGTTTCAACTCATACATACATTTACTCACCAAGACATATTACCCACCTCTAAGCTCTTATCACATGAGGCACATACCATTTCCACAATACTTATACTTGCTGATATATTTGTTTGTATACCTATGTCTTCCACTTAAGTGTCAGCATTTCAAGGACAAGAACCAGGTCTTGACACTTTGCCTGGAGGATAGGGAAAGGATGAGCCAGAAGACTTGCCTATGGTCACATAGTTAAAAAGTGGGCAAGCTAAGATTTGAACTGAGGACTTCTCACTCCAAACTGTTTTCTTTCTGTTTTATCAAACTACAGAGAAAATGGGAATAGAGGTAGAGTGTGGGAAGAGAAGTATAAGAATTAAAACAAAACAAAAAGTTTTAGATGCAAAGCAAGGCAAGATGCAATCAGCAAGTGCTACTGACACTGAGAAACAGAAAAGTAAAACTGAAGAAACTGATAAGGACAATTAACAGGCACCTCAGAAATAGTTTCTAGAAAGTGAATTCATTCAATATTTATGGAAAATCAGTGATGACCATTTCAGCCATTCTAAGTGAATTTCTTGCAGAGATGAACTGTGTCTTTTGTCCATTTCTGTATCTCTAATTTATAAGTTGTTGGAAGAATGAATGAGAGTACATTCCTGGGCTCACTGGAAGAGGTCTCAGTTCTATACTGCGACTTCAACAGGTAAGCCAGGTGATATAAATCCTACAGGGTGACAAACCTAGGGTGAAAGTCATTCAGTCGTGTCTGACTCTTTGCAACCCCATGGACTACACAGTCCATGGAATTCTCTAGGCCAGAATACTGGAGTGAACAGCTTCCTTTCGCCAGGGGATCTTCCCAACCCAGGGATCAAACCCAGGTCTCCCACATTGCAGGCGGGTTCTTTATGAGCTGAGCCACAAGGGAAGCCCAAGAATATTGGAATGGGTAGCCTATCCCCTCTCCAGTGGATCTTTCTGACCCAGGAATCGAACTGGGGTCTCCTGCATTGCAGGCAGATTCTTTACTAACTGAGCTATAAGGGAAGCCTATAATAATCAACAAATTTGTCAGACTGGAACATTAACCCAAACAAAACAGACAAGAGATTCTGAGGCATATTTATTCTAATTGTGATGTCCCAAGTACAAAAAACTGGACACGTTTATCAGGATCATGCCATCTCATTGTAACGACATCTTGGATAGGCTCTTTGTAAGGGTGATAAGATAATATCGCTCTTGTTAGGAGACACAACAGTAGAGTTATTAGAAAAAAAGATCCCCGAGTTGCACTTTCTGGGTTTTTAGTTCAGCTCTACCATTTCCTACTTGTATGACTTTGGTATCCTCATCTATAAAGACAAATCAGCAATGGTGCTCCAGTTTTTAGTAGACTAAATGTGAGCCATGCAAAGTGGTTAGAATAGTATCCAGCACAATATATCTGTATATCTGCTTAATAAGTGTTTGCTGTAATTCTATTGTTGCTGTCATCACTGTTATTTTAAAATGGTATATTAACATAATTTCTTAAAGAATCATGAGCCTCTTTGGAATAACATGATATTTTAAAAATTACTGAAAGTAATAAAATTATCTATATTTGGATGAATTTATTACATTTGGAAACTTTTATTAGCTCAAAGTTAATGAGGAAAAGCCAGACAAATATAGATGGTGGTGACTAATAATGCAATGATAGCAATAACAGTTTTCCCTCTAAACTATAACTGTAGTGATTTTATATATGGGTATGTCTGCTATATCCTTAGATATACCAATAATTAAGTCTTCTTAATCATAAAAAGTGGCTGCCAGTTTGTAGACAATATAACTTGAACATCTTACATTTGTAAAGAAGAGCTGCAAATCATTCACAAAAGACTGCAAATTTAGCAAATGAGCTCAGGCAGGGTAAACAATAGTTATAGTCTAAATCAGATTGGCTTTTTTCCTCAAAAGCCAACTCTGTATAGAAAGCCAGACACGAGCTGCAGCAGTCAAGTGGAAACCTGAAATTCCTATAGGTTTCTTTTAGGTTTCTCTCTTTTTTTTTTTTGGTGTCCTAGTGTTCAGATCTTCTTGCAAGATCCCACTGGGGAAATTGATACCTGATAAGAAAATAGGAGCTACAGACAGGCAACAAAAATACTAGATTCCCCCTCCCAGACTGCCAGTGTCTATCAGTCTTATTTTTGTTGGGCCATCTGCCCTGACACTAAGCCAGTTTTTATTTCACTGTAAAGGATTCAGGATACACCTTTTAAAATCATACTGTGGATGGGATAGTTTGGTTGCGATCAGTCACAATCACTAACAAAACAGTTCCCCATCATTGGCCCGGCCATCTGTGCTCCTAGTTCTCTCCACTCGTGGGCTTGGTTGAACAGATTTTGAACTGGCCAAGGTCACTGCACAAACAGCCTCCACAGATGGGGACAGTGTGAAAAACCTAATTGCAGCTGTGGACAAACACAAACAAGGACACACATGGGTGACAACACCCCTGTCTAGACTTAACGGCGGCTCAGTGTTACAGAATACAAATAACAAGGACACAGTTTCAAGGTAACTATCTCTCAGGGCTGGTTCAATTATTAAGGAACGCGACTGTTATGCGGTTTAAATTTCTCCACATTGACATTTAAATATCAACCTGAAAATGCCACTGGAAAAGTGGTACTTCCTATCATATATACATTTTCTAAAATTTCTCGAGAAAATAATGCCTTTCTTCAACAAAAAGATATGGCTTGAAATCAGTACAGCTCTATGACCCATGTGAAAGTCTCAAATCTGGCCCCCACGTAACAGAGAAGACAATGAGTTAGTAAAAGAAATGCAAAAAAAAAAAAATTAAAAAATTAAAAAAAATAAAAGAAATGCAATATACTCTTTCTGCATATTTATTTCAGCCTGTATCACGATTTCCTTTTCCTACTTCCTTTTCAAAACAAACCACTTTATTAGAAATGTTATTCATTTGTTGTTTTGACAATATGTAACTTGGTACTTGTACCTTCCATTCCACACTTCTGAGAAACTCAGCAAAGCAGAATCACCCACTGAAATTGGTATCCTAGATTTTCCTTTTGAAATACATAAGGCCCCAGAGAATTGGATTCCCAATGTCTTTTCCAGATACTCAACATGTCTGGTCACTGAGGTTTAAAGCCAAACTGGGTGTGCATTACTTTTTTGAAAAGTTGTTAAATTTAAAATAAGTTATCAAGTCAGTGCTATTTCAAAAGACTGTTGATAAAAAAGAACATTTAACTGTAACCATACTGAACAGACAGTTGATTATAGAAAGACATGTCAGTGCACATATGGCAGCCGGGTAAATTATGCACATCTGGATTACTTTTGGCAAGAAACATAGCTAAGTGTCTAAAGCCAAGTTTAGCAATCTGTCACTAACAATATGTACATTTATTTTAAAATGTCAAAAGCTCAAAGTCATATTTTCTATTTCTTCATAAACTTTCCAGCTCTTCATAAGACAGCAAACAGGTGACAAAATACACTGCCCCAACTGCCAAAGTCTGTATAAATAAGGGGTAATTTTGAACTTCTCATCACATATACAAGAGGACTCAAATTCTGAAGCAAACTCATGTTTTGAGGGATATACTAAAATCCAAAGCTCAAGTAAGAGTGTTAATGTTTTACTTTCGGAGCTGGTTGAAAAATGCTTTCATATAAAAATATGGCTGGCCCCTACTTGGAGTGGTAAACAATGTCACGATCTGGGTAAAGCAAATGGAAAACGTCTGATGGTGTCTACTTATAAAAAGGAAGAGACCAATGACTCTGTGATCATCTCAGATTAAATTTTCCTTTTTCCTACTGCCAATTACTGACATCATTTAAACCCTAAAGAAATGTTTTCCTACTTTCAGTCCCCTTGATTAAAAGAAAAGCCAAGAGACATGAAGGTGGCTCAAACTAGCAGTAACAAGAAACTTTACAAGTGAAATGTGTATCAGGCAGGTGGGAATGCAGCAGTACCGGTAAGCACAGCACTGCTATGCCGCTTGCTAGTTCTCTGAACATTCCAGGCTTCTTAACAGCCTCAGCAGGAATGCCAAGATATATCGGGGAGACTGGGTGGGGCCTCATCATCCCAGGTGTTGCCTTCCAGTCTCATTTGTGCTGGCAGCAGAGAAAAACCAGAGTGGAACTATTTTATTCATGGGATGATAGCAGGAATATTCACACACCATTGTCAGCCACTTCTCTAGCTCACTAGGTTGGCAATTTTACTGTTGATTAGCATTTTTACTGTATGCCAGATCTGCATCATTAGGTTCTTAAATGGTTTGGGGGAAAAATCTTCTGTCTCTAAATAATACAGCTTGGTATGCAAACTCTAGGCCCACTGCTGACAACCTGAGCCTGATCTACACAGTGAGGAGGATGGTGCCTGCCTCTCACCGTGTGGTGGTGAGGATTCACCACCTAACCCTTAATAAATATTCAAAATGTTAGCTAAGATCATTATTACTCTTCTCCTCCTCCTGAAGGTGATGGACTAGGAATAATACAGCTCATAAACCACAAATTGCTAATAGAAAATGCTGTAAACTCAAGATAAAGCTTAAAAACAACTGAGAAGAGAGGAGAAGAATAAAAAAGGATTCAAATAAGAAAAGACATTTTGTGAACTTTTTAATTTGTACCTGCTTTTCTGCTTTTGTAAAGTTTGATGCAGAAGAGTATTAAAATTTAGTGAGTTCAAATATCTTTCTTCAACCTCATGGATAAAAGACAAATTGCTATGTTGTTAAGAAAAGCACAAGTAAGTTTTCAGAGCTGTCAGTTTTCACCAATTCAAAGGGATTTTAATTAAATGATATTAGAGGTTCAGAGTAAATCCATTGCTTTCTTAATTTTGATCTTCTCTATTTGACTGCACAGCTTTATTTTAAAAGTATACCTGGTACAATAATGCTGAACTAAAAGTTATGTATAATTAGATAAAAGGTAAAAAGAATTTTTATTTTATATTGTCTCTCCACTTACTGAAGTTCTATGCAAAGTACATCATGAAAATGCTGGGACGGATGAATCACAAGCTGAAATCAAGATTGCCGGGAGAAATATCAACAATCTCAGATATGAAGATGATACCACTCTAATGGCAGAAAGTGAAGAGGAACTAAAGAGCCTCTTGATGAAAGTGAAAGAAGAGAGTGAAACACCTGGCTTAAAACTCAACATTCAAAAAACTAGGATCATGGCATCCAGTCCCATCACGTCAGGACAAATGAATGGGGAAAAAGTGGAAATAGTGACAGATTTTATTTTCTTGGGCTCCAAAATCACTGCAGATGGTAACTGCAGCCATGAAATTAAAAGATGCTTGTTCCTGGGATGGAAAGCTATGACAAACTTCGATAGCATATTAAAAAGCAGAGACATCACTTTGCCAACAGAGACCTAGATAGTCAAAGCTATGATTTTTTCCAGTAGTCATGT
Organism: Bison bison bison; assembly: GCF_000754665.1. NCBI lineage: Eukaryota > Metazoa > Chordata > Mammalia > Artiodactyla > Bovidae > Bison > Bison bison. The sequence goes on along the minus strand of NW_011494950.1, from coordinate 2,178,883 downwards.
ATGGATGTGACAGTTGGACCATAAAGAAGGCTGAGCATCGAAGAATTGATGCTTTCAAATTGTGGCATTGGAGAAGGCTCTGGAGAGTCCCTTGGACAGCAAGATCAAACCAGTCAATCCTAAAGGAAATCAAAACCCTGAATGTTGGAAGGCCTGATGCTGATGCTGAAGCTCCAATAATTTGGCCACCTGATGCAAAGAGCTGACTCCCTGGAAAAGACCCTGATGCTGGGAAAGACTGAGGGCAGGGGGAGAAGGGGATGACAGAGGCTGAGAAGGTTGGATGGCATCACCAACTCAATGGACAGGAGTTTGAGCAAACTCCAGGGGACAGTAAAGGACAGGGAAGTCTGGCGTGCTGCAGTTCATGGGGTTGCAAAAAGAGTAGGACAGGACTCAGCATCTGAGCAACAACAACAAAAAGCATTTTCAATAAGTCCATATTCACCAGCCAATGTCTCAATGACAGCAACCTTCACAAAGGAAGCATGTCTTTTTAGTCTCTTAGTCCTTTACATCTCCAGGGGCTTTATGTCTCTGTGGGATACAAAAGGTCTAAATATACATATTATTAGGTGGATCTGATAGGCGGAATCCTAAGTACCAAAAGATTCTAAGCTCCAGTAAGTTGAAGAAAAACACGTTCAGAAAAACTGAAAAGCAGCCCCGATAGAATGAAACTCAGCACTGAATACAGAAGAGCAAGAAAAGTTATGGGTTACCATTCTACCATACTGCTTTTAAATCAGTTAAAGTCTCCTGAACCCAGATTAAGAGAATTTCTTATTTAGATGGTAAAAGCCAATGTTCACCATCTCTGCCAAGTTAGGGAGAATACAAGGGTTTCTCTCAACCTTAAGATACTGCTAGTGTCCCTTGTCAAACAAGGAACTTGAAGAGACTGACACGTTCTCCCTCAAGTAGACAGAAAGATTTCTCATATGGAATTACATGAGATTTTGACTAATACTATTTTTTTCTTGATTCTTCTATACTGTGCATTTAAGATTTTAGTCATAAAACAGCCCAAACGAGAAAACAAATAGAAATCAGAGCAAGATAGTTTGGGTTAATAATATATATTTCCTTATAAATAAACTATATTTATGAAGAACTTAAAAGTCATAATTATATTTAACCTTGGTTGGGAAGATCCTATGGAGAAGGAAATGGCAACCCACTCCAGTACTCTTGCCTGGAAAATCCCATGGACGGAGGAACGTGGTAGGCTACAGTCCATGGGGTCGCAAACAGTCAGACACGACTGAGAGACTTCACTTTCACTTTCTAAATTATAAACTTAATGTCAGGCTAAAAACTTGAGTACCCTATAAAATGTAGTAAAATGACGTTTATGGACTATGAAAGAATAGTCTCAAGATCTGGAATCAAGCAGCCTGGGTTTCTACACTGATTTTATAGTTTGTCTTTCAATATATTAGTTTTCTGATATCTATCCATAATAAATTACACATCTGCATAAGAGTATATGTATGGGTTGTGTATTATTTACACACACACACACCACAGGCTGGTATGAGGATTAAACAAATAACTTACATAGTTATTGACCAATCAGTTCAAGTCAGTCGCTCAGTCATGTCCACCTCTTTGTGACCCCATGAATTGCAGCACGCCAGGCCTCCCTGTCCATCACCAACTCCCAGAGTTTACTCAAACTCATGTCCATCGAGCGGTGATGCCACCCACCCATCTCATCCTCTGTTGTCCCTTTCTCCTCCTGCCCCCAGTCTCTCCCACCATCAGTGTCTTTTCCAATGAGTCAACGCTTAGCATGAGGTGGCCAAAGTATTGGAGTTTTGGCTTCAGATCAGTCCTTCCAATGAACACCCAGGGCTGATCTCCCTGCAGTCCAAGGGACTCTCAAGAGTCTTCTCTAACACCACAGTTCAAAAGCATCAATTCTTCGGCGCTCAGCTTTCTTCACAGTCCAACTCTCACATCCATACATGACTACAAGATAAAACACAGCTTTAACTATCTAGATCTCTGTTGGCAAAGTGATGTCCCTCTTTTTAATATGCTGTCTTAAAGTGAACATTGCTCAGTCGTGTCCCACTCTTTGCCACGCTATGGACTATACAGTCCATGGAATTCCCTAGGCCAGAATACTGGAGTGGGTAGCCTTTCCCTCTTCCAGGGAATCTTTCCAACCCCAGGATCAAACCCAAGTCTCCCACACTGCAGGCAGGTTCTTTTCCACCTGAGCCACAAGAGAAGCCCGAGAATACTGTAGTGGGCAGCCTATTCCTTCTCCAGCAGATTTTCCTTGCCCAGGAATTGAAACAGGGATCTCCTGCACTGCAGGCAGATTCTTTACCAACTGAGTTATCAGAGAATACACTGTCTAGTTCTGTCATAGCTTTCCATCCAAGGAGCAAGTACCTTTTAATTTCATGGCTGAAGTAATCATCTGCAGTGATTTTGGAGCCCAAGAAAAGAAAATCCGTCACTGCTTCCACTTTTTCCCATCTATTTGCCATGAAGTAATAGGGTCGGATACCATGATCTTAGTTTTTTGAATGTTGAGTTTTAGTCAGCTTTTTCACTCTCCTCTTTCACCTTGATCAAGAGGCTTTTTAATTCCTCTTCACTTTCTGCCATTAGAGTGGTATCATCTGCATATCTGAAATTTCCTTTAATACATATAATTGATATATATCAAAACTAAAGCCTTTGTGGTAAACTCTGAAACAGTGACAAAGAACACATGTAAACTATCTTAGAGAAGGTGATCCTCACCATAGAATTAAACCACAATTTAAAAAAGAATCTTATAAAAATCATGTTCCCTAGGTCTATGCATTCCATTTTTAGACATCTTTGTTAAAAGGTGCTAAGTTCTAATGGATCTTAGAGATATTGATACATAGCAGCAACACACAAAAGATGAAACTGAGTGAACTCATAATATTCATAGTGTTAATTGGGTTAAGAGTGGTCTTTTGTAACAGAGAAGGCAATGGCACCCCACTCCAGTACTCTTGGCCTGGAAAATCCCATGGATGGAGGAGCCTGGTAGGCTGCAGTCCATAGGGTAGCTAAAAGTCGGACATGACTGAGCGACTTCACTTTGACTTTTCACTTTCATGCATTGGAGAAGGAAATAGCTACCCACTCCAGTGTTCTCGCCTGGAGAATCCCAGGGACGGGGGAGCCTGGTGGGCTGCCGTCTATGGGGTCGCACAGAGTTGGACATGACTGAAGCGACTTAGCAGCAGCAGGTCTTTTGTAAATCCTCCAGACTGTGCATAAAATATCTGTGGAGGCAGACATCACTGTTATTCCTTAAAAGGGTTCCTCTGCTCTTGAACAAGTCATCCACTGGACTACTAGCCAACCATTCAGTCAGTTCAGTACTTAGTCATGTCCAGCTCTTTGTGACCCCAAGGGCTGCAGCACACCAAATCCTGGAGGTTGCTCAAAGTCTTGTCCATTGAGTGGGTGATGCCATCCAATCATCTCATCCTCTGCCATCATTCTCCTCCTGCCTTCAATCTTTCTCAGCATCAAGGTGTTTTTCTAATGAGTTAGTGCTTCACATCAAGTGGCCAAATTATTAGAGCTTCAGCATCAATCCTTCCAATGAATATTCAGGACTGATTTCCTTTAGGATTGACTGGTTGGATCTCCTTGCAGTCCAAGGGACTCTCAAGAGTCTTCTCCAACACCACAGTTCAAAAGCATCAAGTATTTGGCACTCAGCTTTCTTTATAGTCCAACTTTCACATCCATACATGACTACTGGAACAACCATAAATTTGACAAGATGGACCTTTGTTGGTAAAGTAATGTCTCTGCTTTTTAATATGCTGTCTAGGGTGTCATAGCGCTTCTTCCAAGGAGCAAGTGTCTTTTAATTTCATCGCTGCAGTCACCATCTGCAGTGATTTGGGAGCCTAAGAAAATTAAGTCTCTCACTGTTTCCATTGTTTCCGCATCTATTTGCCATGAATTGATGGACCAGATGCCATGATCTTAGTTTTTTGAATACTGAGTTTTAAGCCAACTTTTTCACTCTCTTCTTTCACTTTCATCAAGAGGCTCTTTAGTTTCTCTTCACTTTCTGCCATAAGGGTGGTGTCACCAGCCTATCTGAGGTTATTGATATTTCTCCCAGCAATCTTGATTCCAGCTTGTGCTTCATCCAGGCCCGCATTTCACATGATGTACTCTGCATATGTTAAATAATCAAGGTGACAATATACAGCCTTGACGTACTCCTTTCCCAATTTGGAACCAGTCCATTGTTTCATGTCCAGTTCTAACTGTTGCTTCTTGACCTGCATACAGATTTCTCAAAAAACGTGGTAGGAATATCTTGAAAATAACACAGAAAACTTGAAAGAAGCGACATAAAATGCCAAAATAGAAATTCATCCTGTTAGACAGTTCATTAACCTTTTCAAGGGTTAGTCCCGGAAGACAGACTGGAGTAGTGACCGTCCACTCCACGGAAGCATTCCTTAGAAAAATGAACTCAGAAACTGAGTAAACGTAATGAATTCACAACAGAGATACCTGCCCTCCAAACAACAAAGCATAAAATATTTAATAGGTATGAAGGAATTTGTTGTTCCGTATCAGACATCACTGGGGAAAACTCACTGTTTCGAGGGAAAAAATGTCTGAACATTTTCATTAAATGTTCCAGTAATGTCTCGGGTCTGTAAAAAAACAACTGATAAGACAGTGAGCCATGATAATGGATAAATAGCTTCAGACTTTTTCCCAACATTCTGTTTTAAAGCATAAACCTCAATCCAGGTGTGCTGTCTTTTGTTACTTGGGAACGATAGGAGGTTTTTACCCCAAAGTTAGCAGCAGCAGCAGCAAGGTGGGAGAGGGCTGAGAAGAGGGGTCAATCCTGACCTTAGATCTTTAACTGCATTTCAAAGGACATTTTACATTTGTGCCCATTTTGGCATATTCTGGAATCTAAGAGACCATCCCTTTCAAAACATATATTAATAACGCATTATAAGAAAAACAAGATGACAGTGTCTTCTTGAATTATGCTAATTTGATTACAATGAATCTCAATAAGCTCTGAATTAATTCTTTAAAACAACAGAATTTGTAGTATTTAAAGGGACAGATTGCCCACATAAGATTCCCTTGAATTTAATTTTATTTGTCCATTATGTATGATGCCATCTTAATGTTAATATGTCAAAAAAAAGGAAAAGGCGAACACAGTGAGTTTTTCCTAATGACCAAATTGTTGAGTTTTTCTCTTGATGCTGAATCCAATTTTCTCCTAAGCATCAGATGTATCACAATTAATGAACATTACTCAGAAAAGCTTTTGCTTTGAATATAATATAGTGCTACTCCATAGTGTGACGTGACTAACAGTAAAGATCAAAATACTTAAGAAGCCAGACAGTAATATGGTTCCACTCACTGTATGTATTAATAATTCACTGTCCAATGTAAGTAAAGAAACAACTTGAAATCATAAACATGGAAACCTTCAAGTCACCAAATGACATACACTTGAAGCTCAGTGACTCTCCTTCTGAATGAGTTTTATTTAAACTTTTATTCAGATGTATATAAGAATATATACTAGGCCTCCATAGTTTTAAAAGCACTCAGTTCAGTTTAGTTGCTCAGTCATGTCCAACTCTTTAACGACCCCATGAACCGCAGCACACCAGGCCTCCCTGTCCATCACCAACTCCTGGAGTTTCCCAAACTCATGTCCATTGAATCATCTAACCATCTCATCCTCTGTTGTCCCCTTCTCCTGCCCTCAATCTTTCCCAGCATCAGGGTCTTTTCTAATGAGTCAGCTCTTCGCATCAGGTGGCCAAAGTATTGGAGTTTCAGCTTCAACATCAGTCCTTCCAATGAACACCCAGGACTGATCTCTTTTAGAATGGTCTGGTTGTTCCTCCTTGCAGTACAAGGGACTCTCAAGAGTCTTCACCAACACCACAGTTCAAAAGCATCAATTCTTCGGCACTCAGCTTTCTTTATAGTCCAACTCTCACATCCACACATGACTACTGGAAAAACCATAGCCTTGGCAAGATGGACCTTTGTTGACAAAGTAATGTCTCTGCTTTTTAATAGCACTGGCCCACTGCAAATATTCAGCCCTTTTCCTATCACTTCCTGAAAAGATGAAATAAGACCGAAGTTCCCTCCAAAATTACTGACCTTCCTAACACTAAGTTACAATGACTATTCTCATAAAGAAAGACTGATGCACATTTTCTAAATTACACAAGTAGAATGAGCATCATTTCCAACTACCAAAAATGCTTTAGTGAATATATTATATCATAAAGAAAAATTATTACATATAAGCTAACTCACTATCAGAGTGAACCCAACACCATGAAAATCAGTGTAACCATTTAAAATTTTTATTATGATTAAGTGCTATTGTAAAGTATCACTAAACTAAAGTGACAAAGGAATGATATTATTTTTAAGTGGATTGCTAGCAATCCCTTATTTAATGCAAAGAATTCAGTGTTTTAGATTTCATTAAAATATCAAATTTAGTACTTAGAAAGGAAATGATATTTAAAATTGAATAGCAAGTAATATTTCAAAATTTTTTAATCTTAAATTATACTTTATATAAACATGTAAAATGATCAGGAAAAAGTCAGATGCTGGAATATTCAAGTAAGGATTAATGCTTATATTTTAGAATTATTTTTAGTTCCTGAAAATAAGTTGGCTTTTTGTCATCTCATCACTTCACTATGATTTCATTGAATAATTATGCATTGAAGTTCTTTACTCAAAGCATCCATTGTTGAACAGAACCAAAACCATCCAACCCAATAACCACAGAATAAAGAACTGAAAGAAAATGAATATAACCATGAATCTTAAAAGAGAACCAAGCAACAGGCAAATAGGTCCCACATTAAGTGCTAATGCAGGATTCCTCCGCCTGAAAATTATTCTTTTCGGGCAAACCTACAAAATAACTTGCAAACCTACATAATATCAACACTTTCTGAAACTCATTTCGAATAACCCCTCCTTTTATTTTTTAAATGTAATAAAATTAAGAAATGTTGATGAGGGAAGAAACAAATGTAAAAAAATCCCCCTTTCTAGATGTTCTTTCTAAATGAAGTAGGTAGACAGACAGATAATCTGTAGGAAATTGGGCAAAGGGTATAGGATAGTGATCTGAAATGTGTAAAATTCAAAATAAAATGAATTTTAAAATGTCTGTTTATTTAATCCTTTAAGAAACAACCTTCTCTGAGCATTTTCTATGAACAAGGTCCTGTATTAGTTCCTTGAATAACAAAGTATTTCTAGGAAGGTGTCATCATTTTCAATAAAACAAGATCAAGAAATTCTACACTTGAGACAGGTTTAGGTACTCTCTACAACTAGAATATTCCTGAAGATGTAAAGCATTTAGATATTTCACCAAAGCGAGGTGGAGAGTTGAGGAGAGATGTGAAAGTCGTCATTGCCAAGCAGAGAACTCACTCGGTGCTGCTGGGTGCGTAGGGCACCAGACTTAGTTACTTACTCAAGCTTTTCATTTTTATGTGCGATTCTTCAAATTTGCCTTGGAAGGTGGACAATTTCAGCCTTTCAATGATTTTTTTAAGTAGGCATTTAGATAGGACTATAAAATCATTTTTGCTTGAATCATGTCCTTACCAACCCCAATTAAAAAAAGAGGCCTGAAGTTTTATACTTTTTTTCCTTAACATCACTTGAAATAATCATGGAAACATGTTAAAACCAAGTACTTAAACATTAATTTCAAATAAATATTCATGTTCAAAATTCACAAAATAGAAATATCAAAGAGGGAGTGAAAAGAGAATCCTGAGAAGTTTATTCACTAGAGCAAATTCGGCTCAGTGCTACAGAAGCACCATATCCTTTAAATGTCACAAAGGCGCAAAGGAGATGAAACAAATATCACTGGCTGGAAGACGATGGAGACCTGAATGTTTTCCATTTTCAAGACTGTAAGCTGCTTAGTCTGTTTGAACTGCCATGACAAAACACCGCAGTGACTTGGTGACTTAAACAACAGGAATTTATTTCTCACAGTTCTGGAGGCTAGAAAAGTCCAAAAATCAAGGTACCACTGTGGTTAGTTTCTGGTGAAGGCTTTCTTCCTGGCTTCCAAATGGCTACCTTCTTGCTGTACCCTTGCAGGGGTGTAAGGAGTGGCGAGGTCTCTCTTCCTCTTCCTTAAAGGCCACCTATTCCACTGGATTAGGAGACCTCACCCTTATGACCTCCTTTAAAATTAATTACCTCCTAAAATAAAGTCACACTATGGGTTAGGGCTTCAGCATATGTATTTTGAGGGGACATAATTCAGTGCATAGCTTAAAGAAGATTCACATCCTATGTCATTCATGAAAGTGTACTATTATATAAAGTTTATGTGTGTTTGGTTATTGGTTCTTTTGTGATTTCTACCGAGCCTTAGTTTGAAAATTTTAAACTAAATTTAAAAAGCAATTAAAAGTATTTAGTCTATTTGAAAGAATTGCTTCTTGTGTATTCCACTAATGAGTCAGAATGGGATTGTATAACAAACATATTCAACTTAAGAAAGAACTGAAACAGTCCCTGACAACCATTCCCTTGATGCATTTATTATGTTCTACAGAAGGAAGACGTGGGTCCCCCTCAACCAGTCCTAACTTTTCAGGGCTTCTCATGGTGTGAGCATCTCCACCCCAATGTGTGCTTCTAATCTTAAAGTTGAATATTTCTTATTCAACTTGACTCTTGAATGCCAATCAACTACTGCATCTTGTGTATAATGGAAGAAACAGGAAAATGCTCCACTATTGGGTACAAAACTATTGCATTTAAATCCTAAAACACTTTCAAAGGCAATGTTCAGGCTTAATGATTTTTCCTTATAGGCTGACTTGAGAAATTACCACAAGATGATAAGCAATAATGCTAAGCTGTATCTATTTGAAACTCACAAATACATACACATGTATGTATGATAGACATGCATATTGGAAAGGAAAAACAGTCTGATAAAAAGTTTTGCATCATTATAAAAAGAAAATCATCTCTTTTCACTGCAGTGGCTGCTCTAAGTTGAATTTATTCTGTCTGCCCTTGATACACTAAAGATACATCAACTACTCAACTACTCTCAGCTGAGACAGGAAGAGGGCACCCCACCCTTATACCGATGATGCTGTTTTTCTCCTATTGGTCTCAGAGACTACATGGCTCTTGTACCTTTAAAGTGCAGAGAAGGGAGCCGAGGCTTCAGTCGCTGCCTAGTTCTTCCTTCTGAAGCCCATTATTTAGAGAGGAAAAAATATCATATGCAAATCTCATCAAACCTTTTCATTAAATAGGATCTTAAAGAAACAGAAGTTGCTGAAGAATTGTACATGTTAAAAAGATCCAGATTGCAAGGAATTCTGCCATTTTATTTTTGACTTTGGGTGAGTGGCTACCTTTCTTAAAAACATGGGAAAACTTTAAGACATTGATGAAGACCTATATACCTCCATATCTGAGGGTGAAAATACCTAAGGGAAACATAAAGGAGATTATGTAAGCAAATGGGCTATGTCTAGAAGTTAGAAATTCACACAGTGCATTTCTTTTCCCCAGTAGTTATATCTGACAACGGGACGTGATTTATCGGGGAAGAAATAACCATGCTGTCTTTCTACTGTCAAGGGAACAAATCAAAGTACTACAGTTCATGAGCAATGCCTTCCAATTTAAAAAGAGGAAGAAAGGACAGAGCAAGGTTCACGAGTTCTGCTGGGTGTCTGCATAGCAAACCCATAGTGCCACTGTGGCCACTTTAATAACTGAGACTCATGGAACAAGAGAGAAGCCCTAAGCAATAGGGAGAGTCATTGGTACACTTCAATTTTAAATGCTTTTCTTAAATAGTCCATACTATGAGGACTGAGTACTCTGCTCATTCGACTAACTTACAGTAGGGGTGGTTGTGCAAGAATTAAATGTGCTTTGGATGGATACTGACAATGAAATGAATTTGGATATATTTACATGTGACACATATTGCTACTTCCAGTCAAAAGCTTTTCATGAGACAGTCTCTTGGGATACTATCATTTCTCCTTATTTAGAAGCTTTTAAAAATGCATTCATTCCATTAATAGGTATATGGTAAACACTGGATATTCGGGTGGCCAAATTTACAGCTCATAAGCTTCCTGAAGTAAATCATTGATTAGAATGTTAACAATCATATAGAACTATGAGTTCTTCAAAACAGTTAACAGTTATTTGAACTGTTTAATAGGGGAGCTTTTTGTTTTTCTGTTTTAAAGGGCAACAATATTTTAGACAAGGCTTATCATTCTAATCAGTCATTCATTGTTACATTGTGTTTAATGGAATAAGGTGGGCGTTGTGGGAATTAATCATACAGACAACAAGAGGATTGAGTGATCAATGTGGGGTAGTAATCCCCACACTCCTAGTGTTTATCCTGTAACCAAGGTGCTATGGGAACCAAGAGGCTAAGCCTCTAGTTTTTGGGAAGAGTTACAGCTCCTCCTGGGAATCAGGAAGCCTTTCAGGAGGACCACTGGAAATGGGCCAGGCCAGGAGTGAAGGGCACTGGAGACTTTGGAATGCTCTTGCACCTCAGTGACTGAGCCTGGCACTCTCAGTTTATGTGACCAAACCCACAAGTGTTCTCTGAGGCCTCTAAGGACATCATAATGCTCAGAATGGGAGCTGATTCTCAAGCCACAGATGGCTGCTGATACAAAGGCTGGGTGGGGTAAGACTATTCTTGGGCTCATCTAATCTTAGAGATCTGGACACTCCCACAGGGGTGGAGGAATAGGATAGTTTTGGGGCCACTGCAGTGGTGTTGACTTTCTTTGGAAAAGATCCAGAGGCTGTAACTTAAAGTGATCTATTTAAATTTACCTTTTTTCCTTTTTTTTTTTTTTTTTTGAGGGAAAAAGTGCAGGAGAAAGAACAAGCTTTGTGTCCACCCTTCCATCTCACCACCATGCTCACTCCCATCATTTTTGCAGGAACTCTGCATGCACAGAGTTGGGGGGAGCCCTGACACTGTCATTTCCCCTCCAGAGCTAGATGTGCCTGTGGCATTCCTGCGCTGTAAGCTGATGGGGGAGGACTGAGTGCTCTCTGGAGGACAAAGTGGTAATGCTCAGAAATTTTGCAAACACATGAAGACAACATTGCCTACCTGCCAAGGGTGTGGCACCATGTTCTGGCTAAGAGGACTGCAACTGATTTCACTCATCCAGGCAAATTTTTAGGGTGTAAAGGGAGTTGAAAAACATCATCTTGGAAGCTGCTAAAGGGATAAACATGATTTGAAAATGATTGGGTGGGAGAGGTCATATTTATGAATCCTTAGTGAGGCAGTTTTATGGTTCAGATATTATTGCTTTGGCTAATGTCTGAGTGTATGTATACACAGATTTTAATAAAAAACAACCATGAAATTTGAGAAACCATTTCATTGAAATATAGAACAAATACATCTCAGATACTACACTCTGGGAAAGGCTGAATTCATTCACTTTGGGTGAAATGACACTACACTTCTACCTCGTCTACTAACTACAGAATATGGAAACAGCAAAGAATAATGGACTGTCTTAACCCCTGATCTTCAGAGTGCTCAGTAAACTATCAGGGATTAAAATAAATCACAGAATAATCTTTGATTTTACTTAATAATATGTAACTAGTCTCACAGTTCAATTTACCATATCTATTGTTACATTAGTTTACTTCTACTGATCTCATTTCTTTTTCCTTTGGTATAGTTTAGATCAATGCTATTTAAAGTATAATCTGAAAATCAGACCAGGCCACAGATGTAATAAGTACAGAAACAGAGAATAAGAACTGAGAAGATGTTTGACAGCATTTGACATAGCTGTGGTTTCCAAATATGTGATCAGTGGTCTCATCTCACAGAACATATAGATAAAGAGTATTGGTCAGTGTTGGGTTGGGGATGAGGTGGTGGGAATAAGTCCTTTATCACAAAGAACTTGATTAGCATTGGTATAAAATATCTGGCATCTGCATATAAAACATTTTAAAATTTGCTTCAGCTACTCACGTGTAAATCACAGCAAAAGTTATTAGACCAACATTTTCTAAGTTGCACTCTTAAATACAGACATCTTTGGCCTTTCTAACATTTTCTACTGCTATTTTCTCTGAAAGATTTTCACTAGGCAGGCTTATAAATTTAACACCCTGAGTACTCACCCTTTATAGTACTTAACTCTGAGTAGCTTCGGGCTCTGGGTATCACTTTATCATCTGGACACTTCAGACTAATCTAGGTCAGGTCTGATGTATACTTAGACGTATTATCACTTTGGAATTTATAGGCTTTAAACAAAATCTCCTCTGACTCTTTAGTCCTAAAATTCTGTAAATGCAAATAGCCTCACCCTACTTATAAGGGCTTTAGAGAGATGTTTCATAACCTGAGACAAGCCTTCCTTCAAGACGTACAAGAAATGAAGGGGTTAGTAAATAAGTGTAATTCATGCATATGTGTTTTGCAGTGGCTTGAATGTGCTTTCATCAAATGTAAATCTTATCAGTCTTTCAGGTAAAGAGATTTCTTGAAGTGATGATTGTTCACCTTGACTGCAGTGTATTTTATGACCTCCCCAGACAGGATGGGGAATCCATGAATAGTACTGCTACCCACCTATCCTAACACTTCATGAACCATGCATGTCAACTGGTCATAAAAATTTACACTAGCCCACAAAAGCAGGAATAAGAAGAAATCAAAATGAATTAAGCAAAAGTAAGGCCTAATGATAAGTGCTATGAATTGGGCCTTCATTTTTCTTTGATTTTGGTTCTCACAAAGATGAGAATCAAGTTCGTATAGGCAGGTGACTTAATGATTTGAAAAGAGGACAAAACATGAAGATATAAAGGAGAGACAAGAAATTTACAAATGCAAAGTCTAAATGCAAAAAATTTACAAATGCAAACTCTAAAACCAGTTGTAGAGCCAAATAATTTTTATAGTTTTACTGACCTTTTTCAAATTTTCCTCAAGTGTGGATGAATATATTATTTTTGTTTTAAAATTGAGTAGGCAGAAGAAAGTTGTCTGAGGGTAACCTAGATGATACTACTCACAACTTGAGGCTATAGCTCATAGTTTTCAAACAAAACCATGATATTTCAAAACTTTAGGAGTCTGTAGTCCCAGATCTCCTTAAGAGCAAAAACCAAAACCATGTTATGGTTGGAGTCCTTGATTTCTCTACTTTCAGGAAGCAGCACCTCTGGTTTGGACAGCTACAAGGAATGGCAGAGATACTAAGGCACAACTGCATTTACCACAAATATTCCAGTCTGCTAAAATTTAAACATGTGACTCGTTTCTGTTGGCATTTACCATGTTTACAAAGCCAACAATGGAGGAAGCCAGAAATGCTGTTACCACACCTACAGCTGTCAGGAACAACACTAAATGGCTCCAAATGTTAATAAGTATAATCGTAATACTGTATTTTGTATATTAGCTGATTGACTGTACAGCTACAGAAACGTGATGCATCCTGGACACCAGCGATTAAAATGTTCATGTTAATGTGGCAGATATGTTGCCAACTAACACAGCTCTTTCCAAAAGCATGTGGAAAGATAATAAAGAATGAGACTAGGCCAACAGAGCAAAACACAAAAAGACCAAGGGAAGAAAAAACAACTCATTCTAAAAGTGAGGAATTATCAGAAGGATATGAGTAAATTAAGGCAAAAAGAATGGGAAGGCAGCAGCACTGACTGAAGAGGTCTTACAGGACTGTCAAAACTGGGGTAGGTACACATGTGATGAAAATGACAAAAAGTGCAAAGAACTGTAAAAGAGGAACCTGTAGGACTATGTCAAGTAAAAACAAAGAAATGTGTACAAGTAGAACTCGGAAAGAAAATAATAAAAAATAAACTATTTTGGCCACTTAAAAGTTAAGTTTCTCCCTGTCTTGGACCCATTACTCAGTAAAATGATTTTCTCAGCCTGTTCAGAGGTAGAGTAACTTTCTTGAAACCACTGAGGCAAAAATCATCCCCAATGAGATAAAAATGAGAATCTTAATTGCTTGATGTTCAAGGACAGCAGTGCACCAATCTCACTGAATTTTACACTTCTCAGTAGACAGGTTGAAGCTTTCTGAGGGCAAGTATGATTAGTCATTTACACAGGACCCAAATGGAGTCCTCTTCATATTATCGGTGCCTTATGATGGTTTGTTTAATCAAATCATTCTTAATCTCTTTTCCAATCAGCCTTGAAAATCAAATAGTTTATTAAGGCAGGCGGGGGGAGGTGGGGGGGAGTCCAAATATTTACGAAGCTTGTTTTAAAGCAGCAAATTCAGGATCGGACTAATGACATAAAAACTAAGCAGCAGCAAAATATTGGCTGGGAACAGAGTAGATCCTAAGAGTGGTTTTGTCAGACAAATGCAATCTCACTAAGCAGTAGTGACTCCACATGAATGATGACTTGAAACCAGTGTTCAAATCTCAAAAAGCAGGTATGTAATTTGGTAAACCGAAGCAATGCTATTCAGGGTCATAAAAGATCAATAGCCATTCTTCTAGCTTCAGCCCCAGAATCCCTGCAGGAAGCTGGCTCAGTCCACTACAGCCCATAGTCGTTTTTGCCAGAACTGAAAGCCCCATTAATGTGGCAAATAATTACAACATACCCTTCTGGCATCTATTAACTTTTCTTTAATCATGTTTTTTGTCTCTTCAATTAGACTGTAAGTCAATTAAGAGCAGAGAACTTCTGACATTTCTTCTGTGGCCATCACACCTAACTATGCAAGTATGATTAAATATTAGATAATAAATTTAGGTAATTTACCATATTAGTAGGTTACTATTAATAGGGAAAAATCATATAAGTCTCCCAATAATTATTTTAAAAGCATTTGATAAATTTCTATGTCCACTCATCATAAAATATATTTCACAATAGAAAAGGACAGCTTTTACAAGAATGTTCTTCATCTTCTACTGGATTAAAGTCATTTTTCTAAATAAATACATAAATAAATAAAATAAATAGCCTGTAGCAAACATTATAGTTAAAGAAGAAATGTTTCAAAGCCACTCCTTTATAAGTCAGAAGGAGAGGAGAACACTTGCTGTCACCAATTCTATTCAAAATTGTCCTGAAGCCCCAAGTCGGTGCAGGAAGATAAGAAAAGGGAATAGAAATAACACAGAGATAGGAAGAAACAAGCTGTTATTTGCTGATGAAATTAATGCACACAGAAAAATCACAGAATATATAGATAAATCATAAAGATGAAAGTCTAGCAAGTTTGCTGGCTACAAAAATATATAAATGTAAATTTCTTGTATTTAACAGCAACAATCAGAAAATGTCAAATTATGCACAAAGACTGGCAAAATATAAAAAGCAAGATAATCCCACATATTGACAGGGATATGAACAAAAGGTATTTTTATCTACTCTGGAAAACGTCTTGGTAGTACCTAATAAGGTTGAATATGCAGGTACTTCAAAATCCTTACATTCTTTAGGTATATACTATTATGAAATGTTTGTATGTATAGATCAGAAACACTGAGAAATGTTCACACAGTTTTTTTTCAATATCCAAACAATGTAAACAACAATGGAAAATATCTATCAACAGTAGAGTGGATAAACAGTGATATACTCATATGATAGAATATTATATAGCAATGAAAAGGAATGAATAATAGCCACAGTGATAAACATGGATGCATCGCAAAAAATGTAATCGCGAACCAGCAGAGAATCACAGAACATGTTTCACAGTATGAGTTCTTAACCTACATAAAGGTCAAAATAGGCACAGCACTATGTAATACAGAGGTGATAGAAGCAAGGGAATAGGTAACACAAAAGTCAAGACAGTGATTGTTTCTGGATGGGGAGGTAGTGGGACATGCAAATAAAGGGCACAGAGATGAATGAGGTGTTATTCTATAATGTGGATGCAGGGATACTAGCATTGGTTATACCATTCTTTAAACCACAAGCATGGTCCTACATGTTTTTCACATTTTTAATATAGCATTTCACAATAAGTGAAGGAAGGAAAAAAGAAGAAAGAATGGGAGGAAGGACAGAAGGAAGGATAAAGAGTGGAAAAAAGGAGGAAACAGGAGGCCAATTGGAAAATCCTTAAAATGATGAGATAAAAATAAGTGTGCCATGGTACCCTCCCTGCATGAGCTATAAGGCTGCAAGACATCTTTGTAACACAACTGCAAGGAGCTATAACAAGATGGGACATTTAGACTCTCTTTACTAAAATTGATGAGTCATTTGTCATAATGCAGATGGTTTATGGCTGAAAGGCAAAATTGAAAACATTTGGGTTTTTTTCTTATTTGAAAAACAAGTTTCACTAAATTAAATTTCCTCTAAAATTTTTAAGTACTAGGTTGGAAATCAAAGGAATCCACTTTCACATTTTTTCAATTATTTATAATAAAACAAGGAAATGTATCACACCACAGAAAATTTTTCTTCCACACTTAAATCTGGAAGATACTACTTTCTCTGTGTGACCATTTACCATAAATAGATTTAAATCCAGATTGTGCTGTTGAGAGGTGAAAAAGCCAGTTAAAGTGTCAACACTCCCAACACCAGCCAAATAACCTTTTGGCAATGGCTAATACAAATGTTTTCATAACTTATGTTTTTTAAGGTCACTATTCAAATTCCATACTTCTACATCTCTGTTTTAGAGACTGTCTTAAGCTTTAGAGGGCTAAAGACTGTTCCTCAAACATCAGTTTAGTAGAGAAATTTTAACTTTGGAAATCTCCTAGAAGGCTAGAGAACTCTGCTCACATCCACACCCACGGTGAGAAGGTGGAACAATGGGAGGATGAGGAAAGCTGAGATCCAGAGACTGTCTGCAGAGCATCTGTTCTAGCAGCCCAGTCGTGGGCCTTCTCCTGGACCAGTAAAACTCCATCTGGTGCAGGAAGATAACTGTTCCCCAGGTGGTGTGTCCACCTGTCAACTGACAGTTGGGCGTGTGCCATTGAGAAGGGCAGACACAATTTGGCACAGGCTTTTGGAGCATTTCTTACAACTTAATGGCTAAGCTAGACTTGAGATAAAGAGATGAGGGAACAGAAAAAAGGAAATGTGATGGGCACTGCTGGACCCAAGCATCAGCTAGGGAATCTGGGTCACGCCTAGAACAGGCGTCTGATGGGGTATGCCATGCGGGGCGGAGCGTCACAGGGAACAGTGCCAGCCTCTGCCTTTCTGGGCTTGCCAGCCCTTGGCAGGGATACTGGAAAACGAGACATCCTAAGTCAGACACATTTCCGCACATTCCTCTCCCTCCCCTGCCTCCAGCTACTTACGTGTGGCTAATGGACACAGTAGAGAAACTTTTTTTTTTTTAAGTGGCAGTAGAATATGGAATCTATGCATGTATATCCCAGAACTTTTAGGGCTAAAACTGATATGAGAGTCATCTCCTTGTGAAGCTTCATGCTACATACTTATTCCAAGTGATGCCCAAAACCTATTTGGAATTCTTTTGGTATTTATCTTTAGAAGTCTTTGCATATTCTTGTGAATACCATCAGCAATGAAGATGTTTAGTTCTAAAGAGTAAATTTTTCCTAGACTATGTGAGCAGGTGCTCAACACATACATACTGAATAAAAGAACAAATTGGTCGATGCAACACACATTCATAGAACTTAGACAAATTCGTGATTACACAGGTGACCAAGAAGAAATTTTTTTTTTTTTAAAGCAAAACACATATAAAGGTTTTCTTGGATGGCTTATTTGCCAGAAGGCAGAAGACCAATTCAATGGAGTTGGCACTGATGAAATAACAGAGCCTCTTATGGTAATCCTGGATGTAGAGAGTATCAACCTCTTTGTCTCTGCATTACTCCTTACAGGGAAGGTCATTAAGGCACCAGGCCTCAGCAGGCTTTCCTCTCCCTTACTAGGTTGGCTTCCAGAGATATCTTTGACCAGGTCTCAGACATAACACTAATACAGACGATCTTTAAGTTGATTTTTATCTGTTAAGTCTTATAATAACATGAATATTGAAATATATTTTAAATAGGAAAATACAGTCCAAATTATACAATTTCATCTGTTATCACTTTTTCCTGTAACACAATACATCATAAAATTTAAAAGTCTGTGCTTAGAAGGGAAAAGTGTTCATACACACTGCAGTATATATATTTTTGAAGGTCTTATTGCTTCATAATCACACCCCATACACATACATATTTATATGATACAGGCATATAAAGAAAGTATTCATAAACGATGATGGACAAACACAAAGCCATGCTTTGATGTTAAAGATGCAGCCCTTTAGTGGTGAAAAGGACATGTAATTGAATTCTTGGTAATCACTGAGAATAGTGTCTATTGTTGAACGCTCATAGAAGTCTGGTCTAGGGAATTTGCTCCATTCTAAGGTGAATTCTCCATAGCTCAACTCAAACATGAAAGACATTCTGACACTGAGCCAAATGCCTGGGCCAGAGTATTCTTTAGATTAAGACCAACCAGCACCCCAAACCTTGTCTGACATGAACTGAAAATACTTGGGCAGCATTTGCCCCAAGTGGACACTGCTGCAGGGTCCCCCCGGCTCTCCCTCCAAGCAGTTTGGCACACATTCAGCAACTCTGTATTTTTTAAAAACTTTTAATTTTATATAGAAATATAGCTGATCAACAATGCTGTGACAGTTCCAGGTGCGTAATAAAACAACTCAGCCACACATATACATGTATATATTCTCCCCTAAACTCCCCTTCCATCCAGGCTGCCTCATGACATTGAGCAAAGTTCCCTGTCCTATACAGTACGTCCTTGTTGGTTATCCATTTTAAATTAAGCAGTGTGTACACGTCGATTCCAAACTGTTCCCTTAACTCTGTATTTGATGGCTATCTTTTCCTAATAAAGAGCTAGGATTTACTGTAGGGGATGTTCTGATTCTCATGATCCAAAGGCCTAAAGTGTGTGTGTGAAGGTCTCTAGTACAATATGCTTCCTATACATCCTTTCCCCATTAAAAGATTGATTTGAATGAACTCCCTGATGGTCCAGTAGTTAGACTCTGCACTTCCACTGCTGGGCACCTGGGCTCAATTCCTGGTCGAGGAACTAAGATCGAAACAAGCTGTGCAGTGCAACCAAAAAAAAATTTTTTTAATTAATTAACTAAAATAAAGATTGATTTGGGTTATTAAACCTCTTCTGAAATAGGTAAGTGATTTCTGGAAACATACAAAAATGACTTAGTCTTTTCTCTCAAGTATCAACATTACATAGTAAGTGACTTCTCTATTGGAGAAGAGTTGAGAATATACCTTGATGAAAATCAAGAGTCTGCTATAAAAGACAGATTATTTTAAATAAGAAGTTAACATGGACACACGCACACATACATATGTGTATATATATATATGTATATGTTTTTTAAAAATCTGCATTCTTAAGCACAGATGTGTTTTCAGTGTGGTCTTAGAGTGAACGTTTCTGTACACGATTGAGTCTGTGAAACAGATGAAAGGCATTTCAGATGATTACCCCAGGGACACAATGCGTCTCAGGCTTGGTGCGTATATGCCATACAAGGCAAGTGGATGCTTTTTTGACATTTACCACCTGCCTTAGCAAATGTCATACCAGTTAATGTTCACCAAATTTCTGAGTTCTACCGTGACTGGTCCTAGGAGGCTTTTATTCAAAGTTCTTTAATAAATGCTACATTTCTCCAATACATTAAACATACTTCCATTTCTTCAAGGGTAGAGAAGAAATAAGGAACAATTCTACTCAATAAATTCTGTAAGCAATATCTGAATTATGTTTTAACATGACAATATTAAATATTTTTAGTTCAGGAATAAAACATGGAAATTCTCAGCAAATAAAATAACATTAACAAACAAGCAAACAAAAAAAGGTACTGGGCACATAATTCAGACAGGTATTTTAAATAATGATTCCCATTTTCTCTTAAATATCCTAATTAATTTTTTCAAGTATTTTTAAGAATGCTGCATTATAATAATTTTTTTTACCATTATCTAAATCTTTCATTTTACCTATCTCTAAAAGTGAATTACTGCCACCACACTATAAAGAAAAACAGCTTTGAAAACTGCCCAGTTGGAACACTATACAATGGCAGGGACTTGGTCCATATACTGAACACTACACAGCTTAATCCATTATAGGCACTGAATAAATGTGTTAATCTGCCAACATTTACTGAGCACCTACTATGTTTGAAGGAGGTGCTCTAGGCACCTACAGATATATCAGTAATCAAAACAGAGATCCCTTTTCCCAGTAAGTATTTGCTGACTCAATAAAAGGTAGCTCAGCAAGTTTCTTAACAAGAACATCAACGATTTCTGAAATAGAGACACGATGCAATATCATTCAGAGAAGATAACAGTGGTATAAAATTAAAACTCAGAATTATTTTGAGAGCTAAGAAGTATTTTCTAATGTGTTGTATCCTTTAGTAGGTCACAGCACTTTACAAGATACAGAGAATCTAGGAATCGATTGCCACTTTGAGGTCAGATGAGCTGATCTAAATCCGAGCCTGTCTTTTCTCCATCACATGTCACCTGGGTGATAGAAGTCAACAAAAAAGGGAGGGGCATTCCCAGGGAGGGGCCTTCCCAGTGGCTCAGTGGCAAAGAATCCACCTGCAACGCAGGAAACATAGGAGGCGCACATTTTATCCCTGGGTTGGGAAGGTCCCCTGGAGGAGGAGATGGCAAATCCACTCCAGTATTCTTGCCTGGAGAATGCCATGGACAGAGAAGCTTGGTGGGCTACAGTTCATAGGGTCGCAAAGAGCTGGACATGACTGAAGGGACTGAGCACGCATGCATGGACCAAAAAATAGAACAGCTAATGCAAAGGTACCTTTTAACTCTGTGATTATTATTTCTTATCTAAGTGTATAAGGGTCACATTAAGAAAATGTATTGCTCTCTTTAGAATGGTTAACAATTCCCAAAATATACTGTTTTTGTATTTCCATTACCTTTTTTTGATCTCCTCTTCTCTTTCTTATCTCTCACTTATAAAACTGAGGGATACAAATACTGAATGAATGGAGCTAGAGGTGGGTTAAAGCCAGGAAAGCTTAAGAAGGAGGTTCGGTGTTCACAAAAATTGTTCTCAGTGTCATTCTTTCTCTAATGACATCTGGACAGTAAGCTAAGCCCAAATCAGCAGACTTCCTTTTGTAAGCATAGAATACAACAGTCATTCCATTTCACAAATATATAAATATATATTTGGTTTAGTTTCTTCAATATATTACTCAATATATTATTATTGAGTAATAATATATATATATTATAATATATAATAATTATTATATATATTATTCAATATATCACTTTAAAACTTCAAAGTGAAAAAAAAAGTATATCTTAAAAATCAAATAAAATGCTTCTTTTTTTATATATAAAATCAAAGAGAAGAGATTGTTGTGGTAGAGTAAAACCCTACAGGAGCAGAAGAGACTAGGAAGAGGCGGCAAGAATACACAGAAGAACTATACAAAAAAAGGTGCTAATGACCTGGATAACCACCATGGTGTGGTCATTAACCTAGAGCCAGACATCCTGGAGTGTGAAGTCAAGTCGGCCTTAGGAAGCATCGCTAGGAAAAAAATGAGTGGAGGTGATGGAATTCTAGCTGAGCTATTTCAAATCCTAGAATTTGATGCTATCAAAGTGCTGCACTCAACGTGTCAGCAAATTTAGATAACTCAGCAATGGCCACAGGACTGGAAAAGGTCAGTTTTCATTTCAGTCCCAAAGCAGGGCAATGACAAAGAATGTTCAAACTACTGCACAACTGCACTCATTTCACATGCTAGCAAGATAATGCTCAAAATCCTTCAAGCTAGGCTTCAACAGTACATGAACTGAGAACTTCCAGAAGTGCAAGCTGGGTTGAGGAAAGGCAGAGGAATTAGAGATCAAATTGCCAACATTTGCTGAATCACAGAGAAAGCAAAGGAATTTCAGAAAAACATCTACTTCTGCTTCAAAGATTATGCTAAAGCCTTTGTTTGTGTGGGTCACAACAAACTGTGAAAAATTCTTAGAGAAATGGGAATACCAGACCACCTTACCTGTTTCCTGAGAAACCTACATGCAGATCAAGAAGCAACAATTAGAACAACACATGGAACAATGAACTGGTTCAAAACCAGGAAAGGAGTACGTCAAGGGAGCGTATTTTTACCCTGATTAACTTCTATGCAGAGGATATCATGTGAAATGCCAGGCTGGATGAATCACAAGCTGGAATCAAGACTGCCAGGAGAAACAGTAACAACCTCAGATATCCAGGTGATACCACTCTAATGGCAGAAAGTGAAGAAGAATTAAAGAGCCTCTTGATGAAAGTGAAAGAGGAGAGTGAAAAAGTTGGCTTAAAATTCAACATTCAAAAAACTAAGATGCAGGCATCCAGTCCCATCACTTTATGGCAAATGGAAGGGGAAAAAGTAGAACAGAGACAGATTTTCTTAGGGCTCCAAAATCACTGTGAATGGCAACTACAGTGATGAAATTAGAAGACACTTGCTCCATAGAAGGAGAGCTATCATAACCTAGACAGAGTATTAAAAAGTAGAGACATTAATTTGCCAACAAAGGTCCGTATAGTCAAAGCTATGATTTTTCCAGTAGTTGTGTACAGATGTAAAAATTGGACCATAAGGAAGGCTGAGCACCGAAGAACTGATGCTTTCAAGTTGCAGTGCTGGAGAAGACTCTTGAGAGTCCCTTGGACAACAAGGAGATCAAAACAGTCAATCCTAAAGGAAATCAACCCTGAATATTCATTGGAAGGACTGATGCTGAAGCCGGAGCTCCAATATTATGACCACCTAATGTGAAGAGCTGACTTACTGGAAAAGACCCAGATGTTGGGAAAGAGGAGGGCAAGAGAAGGGGGTGATAGAGGATGAGATGGTTGGATTGCATCATCAGCTTAATGGACATGAGTATGAATAAACTCAGGGAGACAGTGAAGGACAGGGAAGCCTACTGCGCTGTAGTTCACGGGGTCGCAAAGAACTGGGACACAACTAAGCGACTGGACAACAAATGAAACAGCAGATGAGCTCAAGTCCAAAGACTTGGGTTCAAGTCACAAACTGGATTTGAGTAATTTATTACTTCATTACCGCGACCTTCATTTATAAAATGGATAAGGAAGTAATACAATACCAGGCTTCCCCCAAGCAGTTGAGAGAATTACTTGAGAGAATGTATGTGAAACATACTTTGTGCTACACACATTATTTCAAATAATTTCAGTCTTTTCTCTGTCATCCCACAGTACTCCTTACATATTTCCCTTGGCTCTTACTGTAATATTGTAATGACTTGTTGTATCTAGGTGATTTGAAGATGGCATCACCAACTCATTGAATTTGAGCTTGAGCAAACTTTGGGAGATGGTGAAGAACAAGGAGGCCTGGTGTACTGCAGTCCATGGGGTCACAGAGTCAGACACGACTGAAGTGACTTAGCACAGCACAATGTAGTTTTTAACTATATTTCTTGAGCTAATCTATCAATTCCAAAGTCCTTTTGAATACGAAAGAAAAAGTAATAAAAATTCCAGAAGATCACTTTTGCGCTCTTATAATATTTAAGCTGGCAACATATTCCAGGAACTTGGGTGTTTTTTGATAAATCATCTATTTTCTTTCATAAACAACCGTAAGCTGTAAAATACACCAGTTTAAGCTTGATACAGAGGAAAGACAAACATTGAAAACTAATTTAGCTTTCTTAAATAACACTGACTCTATAGGGAGGACTCACAAGCATGTACACTTACACAGACACACATCTGAGTAGACATGCAGGAACAAATTTCAGAGCTCTGTCCCACTGTCAGCGTGGGAATTCACCAAGGCACTCCTGCAGCGCTTCCAAAGGGAATGCATGGACACTTCATTAAGGATTGAACAGAGGGCATAAACAAGTGCAATGACTTGCTCTGCATTTGGGTCCTCTTTTACATCCAAGTCCATTGTACAAAGGTCCACCTAGGACAGGGTGTCGAAAACGGGCAGCACTGAAGAAGAACCCAGGGTCACAGAATCATTTCATAAATGTATGTAAGACTGAAGGACCAGGTGATGCTCCTCTGATTGGTATAACTCAAAGGTGAGTTAAAACCAACTTTGGAATGAACAGCTCTCAGAGATCTGAAAGCTTTCTAATACCGGGATTTTCAACTTTGCGATTTAACAACCCTGCTGTTGGCCTTTCTTGACCTGTTGTGAAGTAAATCAGGCAAACTAATGTGGGCTAACAAGTCTTTTTCACACTGTTCGATCACCCTGCCTCTCTCTTTCTCCGCAGACATGGCCTTTCTCCCACTCTGTCTGGCTGCCCTCCTCAAACCACACAAAATGGCCACTGTAGTAACCTTGCATTACTGTCATTAGATCACAGATTAGTCAAGTGGAACTGGCTGGGCTTCCCAAAGGAGAGCTATACTTCAAAAATCTGTCCATGTCAAATGAAGGAAAAAAAACCCTGCGTGTAGGGTCACCCAGATCAATGATCAAAAGAAACTGAGAATGAACTGGGGGTGGGGGGAAACAACGCCCTTCTTTTTATTAAACACATACACAGGTCTGATTTATGATAAGGAATAGAGAGACTGGAAGCAGTTTTTTTCCCCTAGTATGTCTTGTTTTCTTGTTTTCATTATTTTATCAAGTAATTTGTTTCCATCAGGCCCTTCTGGTTGGTAAATTTAGGGCTTTGGGAAAGTCCATAAGGAATCCTTAAAACTTTCCCCGAAAGAAAACACACCCCAGAAAATCTTGTTTTTAGGAAGACTCAGTTCCAAAAACAATTGAAAAGCAATAAAAGTAATGCAAAGTAATCCACCTTTAAGGTTTACGAAGATTTTATTTAAATCTGAAAGTAAGAACTGGTGCGAAGAACACTCAAATAATCTGAGTAACTTCTTGGGCCTTGAAAGAGAGGAAACAAGACTGTCAATCACATCCTGAGACCACACCATGTGACCCACTATAAAAAGGAGATTTCTGGGCTCCTGTGGGGCCTCCCGGAAAGCTAGAGATCTGCAGGTAGGTCCACAGCTAGTCCAAACACCTCCCTCATTTTCATGCTTTGGCAAAGTATAACATTCTACACCTACTTTTGTTTTGCTTTTTTAAAGACAAAGCTACAAACTTAACAGTGCTGTGAAACTGACGTATTAAAAAATAGAGGCAAGGATGATCTATCTGGAACACCATCAAGAACAAGTTTTAGTGTCAAATTGTGCAAGCGAAAAATCACTGAATGATCTGATCTTTCTGGCTTCATCACAGCAAAAGAGGAAAGAACATTTTATTAGTGATTTAAAAATAGCCGTTTCTGATAAGAACTCTATATATGAAAGAAAGATAAATTAATTGCTTATAACTACTCCAACAAAAATTGTAAGGGTTGTCTAAGGTCCTCATTGCTTCAATGATTTCAATTTCTTTTTGTATTTATAGTTTATTCTTTGAGCACCCTCAAAAGCATATAAATATATTGTGCCTAGATGGATTGTTTCCTGTATCATCTTTGTGTATCTGATGAGCACTGACAGGCCACTGTACCAGACAGGGCTACAAGTGTCATTTAATCCTCTTAACATCTCGGTCTGGAGGAGGCGAGGAGCAACAGTTAATACTGAGTACTCTCTATGGGCTCATTTAATCCTTACTGTTCACTATGAGATAGGTTCTAAGATTATCCCTGTTTTATAGATGAGGATACAGACTTCAGTATTTGCCCAATATGACTCAACAATTAGGATTTAAATCCAGATTTTGACCTCAGAGTCTTACTGTTCGTCATCTCCAAACCCCAAGTGCAACTTAAATACCCCTCAAGTTAAATATGTGCATGTCCTCAGATCGAGTAATTTCAATTTTACATCATTATATACTTGAGAAATGCTTACAAAGATACAAAAGGAAACACGTACAAAGGTAAGCATCAACAACCTTGTTTACAATCTTAAAAATCCAAAAATCAACCTAAAAGTTTATCATTGAGAGAAAGAATGGATTAAAATCTATAGCACAGCCATGCCTTGGAACATAGACTCAATTCTGAAGAAATAAGGGCAAAGGCCTTTAAATGCATCTTTAATGATTTGTTTCTTTGGAGAAAAGCTTTGCGATAAATATATGGTAAAACTGTTTAAAACTCAGAGTAATAACCTAGAGAATAAACTTTTCAAGCTAATTTTCTTGAAATGATTGTAACAGTTTACTGCTAGTATCTTATTTTTTTTTTTGAACTATTATTATGGCAAAAATTTATAAAAGCAAATGTTATATATTTCTCACCCAGGTCATGAACAGAGTACTGTTTTTTTTCTGCTAGTATCTTAGAAGTACTAAGTTTAAGAAAATTACATTCATTAATGTACAGTCCATATTCATTATATTAAGCAAAATTTATCAGGTTGATGTTTCTAACCTTTTGATAGTCAAAGTTTTTTAATAATGTAGCTTAGTTGAAGGCTGAGAGTTACAGATTAGAGTGGAACAGGGCTCATGAGGAGTAAAGAGAATACTCACTGTATACCTTTTGGTACCTTCTTAAAAGTGTACTATGTGGTTTTATTAATCATTAAGATTATTAACTAAAATGAGATGGAATGGATTAAAAAAAATATTTATTATTTACTTGGCTGTGCTGGGTCCTAGTTGTTGCATGTGGGATCTAATTCCCTGACCAGGGATCGAACCCAAACCCCATGCATTGGGAGCTCTGAGTGTGAGCCACTGGACAACCAGGGAAGTCAGAGATTGAATGGATTTTTAAAGATTATATAATACTCAATGGAGATCCAAGTGAAAATGATAGACACGAATTTTCTATAGGATTTTAGCCATATAATCTTAGTTGACAGAGAATGGGTCAAGGAATCTCAACTATAATTCCTGACAAACTTGTCTATATTTGTGTTCAAAGTGAGTGGAGAAGAGTTATTCTAAAAATAATTTCAGTGAGTTCAGTTCAGTTGCTCAGTCGTGTCTGACTCTTTGCGACCCCATGAATCACAGCACGCCAGGCCTCCCTGTCCATCACCAACTCCCGGAGTCCACTCAAACTCATGTCCATCGAGTCGGTGATGCCATCCAGCCATCTCATCCTCGGTCATCCCCTTCTCCTCCTGCTCCCAATCCCTCCCAGCATCAGAGTCTTTTCTAATGAGTCAACTCTTCGCGTGAGGTGGCAAAGTATTAGAGTTTCAGCTTTAGCATCAGTCCTTCCAATGAACACCCAGGACTGATCTCCTTTAGAATGGACCAGTTGGATCTCCTTGCAGTCCAAGGGACTCTCAAGAGTCTTCTCCAACACCACAGTTCAAAAGCATCAATTCTTCGGCGCTCAGCTTTCTTCACAGTCCAACTCTCACATCCATATGTGACCACTGGAAAAACCATAGCCTTGACTAGACGGACCTTTGTTGGCAAAGAAATTGCTCTGCTTTTTAATATGCTATCTAGGTTGGTCATAACTTTCCTTCCAAGGAGTAAGCGTCATTTAATTTCATGGCTCCAATCACCATCTGCAGTGATTGGGAGCCCTCCAAACTAAAGTCTGATGCTGTTTCCACTGTTTCCCCATCTACTTCCCAAGAAGTGATGGGACCAGATGCCATGATCTTAGTTTTCTGAATTTCAGTGAAAGTATTAATAAATCCAGGAAATACAGCCCTATCTCTTGCTTAAACATCTTAAAAACATGACATTTTTAACAGCACATATTTTTCAGTTCAGTTTTACTATGGCTAAGGAGGCATATGACAAAGTCTCGACTAACCAGAATCCAAATAAGAACAAGTAAACAAGTACCCAAGGACTGTAATATTCGTATTACATTTTAACAGATGAAACTATAAAAACACAGATTATCTAGCATTTACCCAAAAAAGCAATGTCTAGAGCCTCATGTGGAGTTAGTACAGATTCGACAAATATTCTATAGTTTGTACATTGACACTGCTGGAACTAATGTTCTAAATAATTAAAGGGCATTGCACACTGAGAATCATTACAGAAAAACCATATTTCCCTAGAGCAAAAAACTGTGCTGATAAAAGTTTTGAAGACAAAAAGAAAAAGAGAACTTTTTGTAAATGTAAAAAAGATAGCTATATTAATAAAAATATTTCTGCTAGCTATAACAGGTTCAAGCAATTTAGTGATTCCATGTTTTACCTTAACGTCTGTGTTCTCTTTTCACCTAAAAAATGAGCTTGTTTGCATATTAACATTAAAAAAATCATTAAAAGTTATTATTAAGAAAAAATAGAAATGTGTCAAAACTTGAGATTTAAAGACAGAACATCAAAGTCAAAATAAAAATATGGAAATTCAGTATTATTTTTTATTTCCCCAAACCTGCAGAAACATGTATTTGTAGACTTAATGAATCTCTACCCATACATTAAGTCTAAATATTTAGACTTCACTTTCCAATAAGTTTGACAAGTACCATTTTAAATGCAACTGTATTAGAACTAAGTAAAATGTAAATCTTTACATATAACAAGAAAGAAAGGTGTTCTGTCTTAAGAATTTATGCTTTTATGTTTTGGAAAATTGGGGCATTTGGGCATATGATCTGCCTTTGTATAACAATACCAGGAACAGTATTAATGATACTGCTTACTGCATGTAAGTCGTGTATGGATGTGAGAGTTGGACTATAAAGAAAACTGAGTGCCAAAGAATTGATGCTTTTGAACTGTGCTGTTGGAGAAGATTCTTGAGAGTCCCTTGGACTGCAAGGAGATCCACTAGTCCATCCTAAAGGAAATCAGTCCTGAATATTCATTGGAAGGACTGATGCTGAAGCTCAAACTCCAATACTTTGGCCACCTGATGCAAAGAACTGACTCAGTGGAAAAGACCCTGATGCTGGGAGAGATTGAAGGTGGGAGGAGAAGGGGACGACAGAGGATGAGATGGTTGGATGGCATCACCGACTCAATGGACATGAGTTCGAGTAAACTCTGGGAGTTGGTGATGGACAGGGAGGTCTGGCGTGCTGCAGTCCATGGGGTCACAAAGAGTCGGGCAAGACTGAGCAACTGAACTGAATTGAACTTATAGACTATACCTCTAATTCATGCATGTAGACTATACCTCTAATTCATGATCGTTTTGGGGTTATTTTTCCAAGATCCCTCTAATTATTCAATCTTCTCCTCAATGCAATGAGCTAAATCATGATGAGAGAGTATCTTTCTTTTATAGCACTGTTAACAACTGAATTCTTCAACCAGCTGTTCTCTAAGGATTCCCCTGCCAAACTCTTATTTTCATTTCATTATTTCTTTGTTCTCCTTGTCTAAACTATACAAGTTACCCAGATTTTCCACTCTGGCCTCTTTCACTAAAGACTTGTTTTGGCTTGACAAATTATTAGTCATAACTACAGTCTAAAAATAAATAATATATTATAAATTCTCCATGTTAAAATCATATCATTCTATGCAGCATCCAAATTATTTCACAGTTCATACACAGAAGCTTCTTCCCATCAGGCACAACTAATTTCATTTATCACTTATGAAAATAATTCCAGTTATTTTATGGAGCTATTTACTGTCTAAACATTCTTTACAGAGCATTCTTTTCAAGCTCCATACATAACCTTACTTCAGGTGTGGAATGAAGTAAACTCAATCTATACACACACTAATGAGTTCAGACTCTTGAACATGTCTAATTATAAGGCTAAATATAACAAAATGAATTTCTACTTGACTCTGATCTTTTACATCCTAGTAGTAAAAAACTTGTATTTTTTTTTTTTCATTTTTGGTCAAATATTTATATGAAATTTGGATTTCAGAACTTCTGGTAAAGAAATTAAAGAATGTAATAGACCCAGTCAGGAGGGATCTATGCAGTGCCTGCAAAACCAGATGCTATTTTTCTTCATTAGCCTCTTTTAAGAATACAATTCTTGTTTGTGTTGAAAGTCTGAATCTTACCTGCATTTGAACCCCCTAGATACTTCTTTTGTTAAGAAATGAATACTCAAAGTGGGTATGTGAATATTTAAATAAGAGAGTTGTGGCTGAATATGGAATTCTACATAAAGAGATATTACTAAAGAAAGAAAAAGAATGAGTCTAGACACCAATGAACAAAAGGGAGAAGATGTTCTATAGACAAATTACTCAGGTGTAGATGAGTTCATTTCTACCAGAGCCCAGGGGCATTGGAAGAGTGGCCACTTCTAAGCACTATTCAGTCTATTGTCTGTACCACTGCTCACGTCTAGCTCATTGTTTTCATCAAAGGCACATGCAATTCATAAGTAAAGAAAAAATATGAAGTGGCAAAGAGAAAATGTCTGTTTCTGAGCGGCAGAGTAGTCTTTTCATCTCAAAAGATGAAAGCAGGTATCTTTCATTATGTGTTTTTGTTCTTACAGGAGGAAGGCCCAAAATATGTGCTTTTCATATCTGTGCTAACACAACAGAGCTTTTCAAAGTCACTGCCAGAAATGGACTGGTTTTTTTTACCTGCTTTTCCATGTTTTAAGTTAAGGATGTCTGACTCATTATAAACCTTGCTGGTTCCCTAGACTTTCTGTAGTCTGGCTTCACTGTGATTACTGGTCAAAACCTTTAATTACAGTATATAGTTTGTGCAGCTGCCTGGAAATTGGTCTCAGGGTCAGTGGCTCTTCCCGTTCCCCTCTTTCCATTCTTTTGAAGCAATACTGTTGAACTGGAGGCATTGTTCCAGCTTTTGGCTGTGCTCTGTCTGCTGCACACTATGAATAGCTTTGCAATCACTCTAGCAATTGGTTCTTCAACTGCCTTTAGGTTGTCAATTGTAATTCATTGGCTCCAGGCACCTTTTCTCTTTTCATTCTCTTGAGCTCTTTTCTTATTTAATTTGCAATAATATTAGGGAATGTCTTCTTCAGACATGTCACTAATGTCTTTCTGATTATGAGGCTGGGTGTACATGTGACTCTCATACATCTGCCTATTAAAATGTTCCACTACTTCCCTTATCTCTGATATGGGATGACAATCTTTTCAGTTTCTTGTAAGGAATTTGGCTTAATTTTGAAGTCTTCTTTCTAAAGAACAACCTAAGGAAACACCATAAAATACTCTTATTGGAGTTAATTTATGTAATTAGTTGTTATTTTTATGACTTTCTAAAAGTGTAATTTTTCATTTTTGTAATAAGAATTAAGTTCTTTTTATTTTATTTTTTAAGTACATGTACACATTATAAAGTTGAGCTCTTATACCAAGGAGAAATAGTTAAGAGATAAAAGGTTTTAACTATTTAAAAGGTTGTTTTACAACCCATCCTTAGACATATAAGAAAATATTCAAACTATTCAAAGTGAGTTCTGATGCTTCTGCATTATAGGAAGTATTTTTCTTTAAAGAATAAACATATATCTTGATCTACTTAGGAAACAAACAAACAAAAGACCTTTAGTGTGTTAAGTCTCAAATCTTTAGTTCTGGATAAGACCCAGCAGATTAACTCCTCTCATTAGCTGCAGCCATCCCAGGGTAACCAAAGGTATTTTTAAGCAGACACTATGTAATAATAATAATGATAATAATTATCATAATGATAATAACTAACGCTTATTGTGCTTTTTATCTTCAAAGCATCTTACTGACATTAACTATGTGTCTATTTTCAAATAAATTTAACTCAACAAATGCTTTATTAACTTTGTAAGCTTTGGAATGTGTAGTAGTGGAGTTTCTTTGCAAATGAAATAAATAAAGCTAAGAACCAGAAAGATGGCTCTGGAAACTTTTGCCTCAGAATAATTTGTTGCCTTTGCTGAATGAGGGTTAACTAAACACTTATTTTTACAAGCTACAAAACTGAAATACAGATATAAAGGGTGAAATTCACCAGTACAACCAACCAAATAATATTGCTTCAAATAACAAAGAAGTAAAATAATACTGTTAGGATAAAATCTAACTCTAACTATATTGGTTATGATTCATTATTATAAAATATTTAAATATGTATAGGAAGAAAAACTGTTAAATGTAAGAATTTAAGAAATCCTTCTAAAGTTTCACAAATATAATAAATACTTTTATTAATTTACAAAGTTAAATTTCTTTTTATTAAATTGAACTCATTGCTTTAAAATCATCTCAATTACGTTCCCATAGAACTTTACCATGTACCAGTCTCCACATGAGAAATATAAGCAGTAAAAATAGTCTGTGGTGCTAGGAAGTGAAATAAGCTCTATACAGTTAAAAGACAGGCAATAAATTAAAAACATATTAAAATAATATTATTCAGGCAAGATGTCCTCACTTTTTATGAGAGACTTGGGAAGAAAAAACAATCTGTTGTAAGCAAGGTACTCAAGTAAAGTAAATAAAGAGAAGTAGATAAAAGGACACGAAAAGGACACAAAATTCAAACTTTTGTGAATATTGTAATTAATAGATTGATGCTTTTGAAAAGTATTAACATGATCAGAGTGGTAAGGTTTCACAGAAGATCTGGTTCATGAGCAATATTCAAAGGTCAGGGTTTAGTGCAGAGGAAAAGGAAAATTTCTATATTCAAGGATGGAAATAGATGAGCCATACTGAGTAAAAGGAGAATAGGGGAATCTAGACAAAGCTGATGGCATTAAGCCAACAGGGAAGCTGATCCAGAAAGACTCAGAGGTAGTACTCATTCAAACAACATAGACCGAGCACAGAGACATAAACCAGAAATCCTGTCCTGCAAGAAGCCTGCGAACTTGACGGGTATACAGAAAAGTTAACAAGCAATTAATTCTAATTTTTATGATTAGGATAAGCCCAGGATGCCTTGAGAAGTCACAAGGAGGACATCTGTCTCAGACACTGGTATGCAGCAAAAGTTCTTGTGACACATAATCTTTAGGTGATTTTCCTAGGGCAACAGGAATAGTAAGTGGTAGTTTGAAATGAGAGAGAAAAAAAAAGAGAATACAATTCTCAAGCACATTAACATATTAAATCTGTGGTGTTTCATTTGATTCTAGAAGGAATTAGAAGGAGACACTGGCTTTTAAGACAGGCATCGTGAAAAACAGATAGGAAGTCTGCTCTTTTCTGGTCTGTGTTGAGGAATAGGGAGGCAGGGAGGAGCAGTGGGGATGTAAACAACCAGGAAACTGGAGAGCACTCCAGAGGCGGAGGTGAGAGAGCTGGGCACGGAGATGTCTGCTGAGGAAAGTAACAATTGAGTTCCAAAACTTGCCGCTTTACATAAAATGAAGATATACAGGTGACTGAATAAAGGAAGAAAGTGGAAAGAAATGAGAGTTTTATAAAAGAACATAATGAACTCTATTTGAGCATATACTGTTATATTTTCAAATGTATTACTTTGTTATCCCACTAAGTAATTTTGATAGCTGTTGTTATGTAATGTTCTTATGTAACATATTTCTTAACGGGAATTTCTTTTGTTTTCAGCAGGCAGGGAATATTTTCAAATTTATGCTGTGAGTGCAAGAAATACAGATCTACAGAATTCCCTAGAATGGTGAGATTAATGTGGCTAGATTTAGAATTCATGAAATCAAATATACAAATTAATTTTTTTGAGAAATGCATATAAAAAGCACATGAAAGTAGATTAAATAAAATATTCTGGCTATTTCAACAGTCTTCAAGAGCTGCTCTATAATAATGACGTTTTTGTAACAAACTATTAAAATGAATGTGATTCAGGTTCTCTTGCAAGTTAGTAAACATTTTCAAGGGATCACCAAGTCATTCAGTGGAAAACTGACTTCCAAACTCTCTCCTTTCCCCAAGATTAAACTGTAACAGAATGGAGTACATCTGTAAGAGATGGATGAAAAATAAATGGATCTCATATCATTTTAGGATAAATATATGTCCCATAAGGGAGTTTTCAAACTGCTCACACAATAAGTATGTACACTGTTCTATGTGAAATCAAATCAGTATTCTAAAATGCTGCCAAGAGGCAGGTCAAGATACTTGGAAGACTCTTAAGATTTAAAGTATATGACACTTTACAATGATTATACCACAAACACGTAGAGACATACACGTTTCTCTCCATACACAGAAAGGAATATTAAATTAAGCTAGGGTTTTATGTGATTTAAACACTGCTTTGCACTTCTAATAAAAGATCTGTCATGCAAAATCAGAGATGATATTCATTACTTCATAGAGCTACCAAAAAAGAACTGCTCTCCTGTCAAACAGCATAAATATAAAAATTTTAAACTAGCAGATTATTTACAAACAGTGCCCCAAAACTTCAATCTTTCTAAACTCTCTCTGACCCTTTGTAAGAAGAGGGAAATGTACAAAATGTAGAAATAATGATCTATATAAAAGTAGTAATTATAATTAAATGTAATAGTTAAGTAATATAAAACATATACTAGCACTCTCTTCCAGAAAAAGTCTAGACTACACGTGAGAACTAAATAAACTATTCATGACATGGTAAATACTGAAAGTACTATTCAAAAAAGATGAATGCTGCTGCTAAGTCGCTTCAGTCGTGTCCGACTCTGTGCGACCCCATAGACAGCAGCCCACCAGGCTCCCCCGTCCCTGGGATTCTCCAGGCAAGAACACTGGAGTGGGTTGCCATTTCCTTCTCCAATGCCTGAAAGTGAAAAGTGAAAGGGAAGTCTCTCAGTCGTGTCTGAGTGGGTTGTCATTGCCTTCTCCAAAAAAGATGAATATTGATAATCAAAACATGGTCTAGGGGAATTCCCTAATGGTCCAGTAGTTAAGAATCTGGTGGGCAATACAGGGACATGAGTTCAGTCCCTGGTAGGGGAACTAAGATCCCACATGGTATTAGTTAACTAAGCCCAGTCACTACAACTAGAGTGAAAGATACCACATGACACAATGAAGATCCTGCATACTGCATTAATATACAACAGGGCCCCCAAAAAGCATAAAAAAGTATAATGTTTATAGCATTACAGTTCAGTTCAGTTCAGTTGCTCAGTCGTGTCAGACTATTTGCAACCCCATGGACTGCAGCACACCAGGCTTCCCTGTCCATCACCAACTCCTGGAGCTTGCTCAAACTCATGTCCATCGAGTTGGTGATGCCATCCAACCATCTCATCCTCTGTCATCCCCTTCTCCTCCCACCTTCAATCTTTCCCAGCATCAGGGTCTTTTCCAA
>NW_011494950.1:2124399-2143438 GCF_000754665.1 Bison bison bison | reverse complement strand
TGATGCCATCCAACCATCTCATCCTCTGTCATCCCCTTCTCCTCCCACCTTCAATCTTTCCCAGCATCAGGGTCTTTTCCAATGAGTCAATTCTTTGTATCAGGTGGCCAAAGTATTGGAGTTTCAGCTTCAACATCAGTCCTTCCAATGAATATTCAGGACTGATTTCCTTTAGGATTGACTGGTTTGATCTCCTTGCTGCCCAAGGGACTCTCAAGAGTCTTCTCCAACACCACAGTTCAAAAGCATCAATTCTTTGATACTCAGCTTTCTTTAGAGTCCAACTCTCACATCCATACATGATTATTGAAAAAACCATAGCTTTGACTAGATGGACCTTTGTTGGCAAAGTAATATTTCTGCTTTTTAATATGCTGACTAGCTTTTCTTCCAAAGAGCAAACATCTTTTAATTTCATCACTGCAGTTACTATCTGCAGTGATTTGGGAACCCCCCCAAAAAAATAGTCTCTCACTGTTTCCATTGCCATGAAGTGATGGGATCAGATGCCATGGTGTTAGTTTTCTGAATGTTGAGTTTTAAGCCAACTTTTTCACTCTTCTCTTTCACTTTCATCAAGAGGCTCTTTAGCACTTCTTCACTTTCTGCCATAAGGGTCGTGTCATCTGGATATATGAGGTTATTGATATTTCTCTCAGCAATCTTGATTCCAGCTTGTGTTTCACCCAGTCCAGCATTTCATACGATGTACTCTGCATATAAGTTAAATAAGCAGGGTGACAATATACAGCCTCGACATACTTCTTTCCTGATTTGGAACCACAGTGTTATTCCATGTCCAGTTCTAACTGTTGCTTCTTGACCTCCATACAGATTTCTCAAGAGGTAGGTCAGGTGGTCTGGTATTCCCATCTCTTGAAAAATTTTCCACAGTTTGTTGTGATCCACACAGTCAAAGGCTTTGGCATAGTCAATAAAGCAGAAAAAGATGTTTTTTGGGAACTCTCTTTGCTTTTTCGATGATCCAGCAAATGTTGGCAATTTGATTTCTGGTTCCTCTGCCTTTTCGAAATCCAGCTTGAACATCTGGAAGTTCATGGTTCACGTACTGTTGAAGCCTAGCTTGGAGAATTTTGAGACTACTTTGCTAGTGTGTGAGATGTGTGCAATTTTGCAGTAGTCTGAATATTCTTTGGCACTGCCTTTCTTTGGGATTGGAATGAAAACAGACATACCTGCAAATACTCTTCTATTCTTCTTACATTCTATGTACATCGTGCATGCGGGCAAGGTCAGTTGTGTCTGACTCTTTGTGACCCCATGGACTGTAGACCCCCGCCCAGGCTCCTCAGTCCATGGAATTCTCCAGGCAAGAATACTGGAGTGGGTTGCCATTTCCTCCTCGAGGAGATCTTTCCAACCTAGAGACTGAATCTGCATCCCCTGAGTCTCCTGCATTACAGGCAGATGCTTTACCACTGAGCCATGGGGGAAGCATGTACATCACAATAATGCACTAAATTACAATTGAACAAAAATTGAGAAACGCCTAATCATAAATTTCAACTTTACTGCTGATATTTTAATTTAGAAGCTGTACATTCCTATGCTACAATTAATGAGCCATGGAACCAATAGTGATCTAACCTTATAATTCTACTTCAAATTTCTATGCTTCACACTTGTATATCCTTTTTAAAATTTTTAAAATCTGAAGTACAGTTGATTTTTGGGCTTTCCTCATAGCTCCACTGGTAAAGAATCCAACTGCAATGCAGGAGACCCTGGTTCGATTTTTGGGTAGGGAAGATCCACAGGAGAAGGAATAGGCTACCCACTCTAGTATTCTTGGGCTTCTCTGGTGCCTCAGCTGGTAAAGAATCCGCCTGCCATACGGGAGACCTGGGTTCGAAAGATCCCCTGGAGAAGGGAAAGGCTACCCACTCCAGTATTCTGGCCTGGAGAATTCCATGGACTATAGAGTCCATGAGGTTGCAAAGAGTCGGACACGACTGAGCACCTTTCACTTCACTTCACAGTTCATTTACAATGTTGTGTTAGTTTTCATACTTTTTAATATTTTCTTTAATATAAATTTAATTCAGTATTTTTGATGTATTATTCCTGAAAAAGTTACGTACTTTTGGATTAAGGATATGAAAGAATATCAGATCAGATTAGACTGCAGAAAAGATAAACCATGTCTTTCATGTTGACAAAATGTGCCATTTTTAAGACACTGTAATGCCCAATAAAATGAAAATAGGATTTTAAAAAGCTGGGAGGTAAAAGAATCAACTGTGTAGAGAGAAAACAGGATTACTTTTATTGGCTACTCTATCAACTTAACTTCTCCTAAAATCCTCCTGATCTATTAAATAACTTCAGAACTGAAGTATGCTCTCCTATGGGAGTTGTAAAACAAATTAGATACAATTACAATTCAATACAAATTAAAAAATCAACCTATTTACCCTTAAGATGATTCTTGTTTTAGAAAGCTTTATCGTTTCAGTTAGATCAGAATTTTCCCTAATGAATCAAATGGGCCACTTGATATAACTATAGAGTTTTATATTATATTTTCTACAGAGAAAAATAGTTGCTATGAGTAAATTCTGGAAAACTGTGGTAACTACACCTCCCTAAAGTGAATACAACAAACATCTGTTGCAAGAACTGCTTGGCTTTCAGAAAGTATGTAAAGGGTGTCCTTTTTCCCAGTGTTTTGCTATTACCCCCAAAAAAAAAGCTTAAAATTTTTTTCTCTACTGTCCAGTCTCAAGGCATAAGATCTTAAAATTCTGGTAAGTTAAACACAGATCATTACCAAGTAGGTATATTACAGAAAGGAAAACTATGCAATGCACAAGACTCCGCTTGCTTTCTAAAAAAGCAACAAAATAATGGGGCCTGTTGCTCTCTATCTGTAGGTTACACCATAATTTTAACCATTGTTCCTATCTTAGTTCTCAATACAAACCTAGCAAAACTTGCACTGCAGAGGGAGGAACTAAATATATAACTTCCTGAGGATTTTCACCCTCTGTGGGAATCCTAGTGATAATTCAGTTCTCTCCTATGGTTTTCACCAGCTCCTACCAGTTTCTAAGCTCAAGAGTAAACTGATATTCTTCTTAAATGATAAATGAATTTTTACAGTTTTACTTGAGTGATAGGGTAAATAACTGCAAGTTTTTTGCAAATACATTAAGCACAAAATGCAATAATTTCAATGAGAGTAGGGAAATATAGGGTAAATAACTGCAAGTTTTTTGCAAATACATTAAGCACAAAATGCAATAATTTCAATGAGAGTAGGAAAGTATGCCTCATTTTTTGTAACTGTGTCAAAGTACTGTTCCGTGCTTCTTGGTAAACTGAATGCATTTTCCCTGATCCTGAAAGAACAGAATTTTACCTAAAATACACAGGTATTTTGCAGAGTAAAACATCATCTTTTTAGCATCTGGCAATTAGTGCACACAAATTAGCAGGTAGAAATGAACAGAAATGTTTATACACAACAAAGCACAGGACATGTAATACCTTTAGGCTCAGGAAAGGAAGTAATAAACAGATGACCACTTCTCAACTCATTTCTAATAACATGTAACTCTGCTTACTTCTTAATCTTCTCTCTCCTCTTCTATTTATGCCTACTCCCAACAATTTTGAGGTTACTATTTATGAAAATTTTAAGATTTAATTTCATAATTCCATTTTTATGCTAACACAAAGGTATTAATTCATAAAACATTCCTAGGAGTATTTCAGGAAAGCATCATAATACTACACAGAGAAACCTCTGTCGTACAAGCAATGGGGAAAACAGGAAGCTTCCATTTCTTTCTCTCTCAAATTCAAAGTAAGTTTGAGCACTTCACTATGTCTCAAGTTCAAGATCTGCAATGGAATTTGTCCATGAATTCAATTAGGGCAGTCTAAAGCATAAACATGCACCTGGTGTAGTATGTGTGTGTGTAATCACAGGGAAATGCTTTACTTAGAGCAGTCTTCAAAATGGCATTTGCAAATTCCACCACAAGTGGAAATTTTGTAGAAAATTCATTTAAAATGGATATGAATAAAAAGCAAAGTCAAAGACACATATGCTCCAGTATATACAAGCTTAGAATAATTTTCAAAGTATATCTATGATTACCCTACATTCATAACCTCTTCTTACTGAAAAAATGAATTGTCAGGCGAGTGTATTCTCGGTTCTGTCTCGTCTCAACAAAAATTTGAAGTGACAGACGTTAGATAGCTGTCCTCTTCCTAGAAGAGGCAGCCAGCCAACAATCACATGGCATACTCTTAAGCAATTAATTGTTACAAGCTACCTTTATTCAATGTAGCAGTCTTTAATTCCTATGGAGGATTACTATGAGTCATATGTTAGGTTTACGGAACATATTAGCTTCACTTTTTGATGTCTATGGAAACATATAAACAGCTTCTAATTTAAAAGCAAAATAAAATCTTTTCAGCTATAGCACATGTCTTTAAAGTGATTTGAAGTGTTACATAATATCTATTTCATATCATAACCTGTATTTATTCATGTATAAATACATCTGTGTATTACTACACATAATATGTTATTAAACATGTATTATTAATACACACAGGATGTTATATGGTGTATGTATATTCTGTAATACTTTCATATATTTTCCATAGTAAATCTAAGGATATCAATGCCTTTTTAGCAAATCACCTTATAAACTAATCTAACATTTATAACTAACCATCATTACACTATTACATCCATTTTACAGACAGAAAAACTGGTGTTAAGAGGTTAAAAAAATGTACCTGAGGTCTTAAGAAGCAATCAGGAAGGCACCACAACTACATTGCTGAAGATCTGCACATTGTTGATTGTTTGAACAGATTTGTATTTTTCTTTTTTATCTTAATCATTTAATATTATCTGTACGGTATTTCAGCACTACTTAATGCTGAATAAGGCAACTAAAGATACATATAAGCTCTGTTTAATACGAAATCCCTGCCTTCTTTACTACTTTCCTAAAATAAATGAAAATACTCTGTATATGGTACCTCCTACACTCAGTATACTTCAAAGTGAATTAGGAAATCAATCCCACTCACTTCACATTAAAAAAGAATCACATTATTTGCATTTCACAGGTAAGAAAGCAGGCACAAGGACAAAGCTATCTGCCAATAGGTCCCACACAAAGTGGGAAGGAGTCTGGAGTTAGAACATGTTATATCCTTGGCTCCTCATCTGTTTTTCAGACTAAAGGGCGGTGTGGCTTGTATTACTCTAAAGTCAATAAAAAAAAAAGCACAGAACTTTTGAAGTAGGGGGAGGTGGTGGTGATAGAACATCCCAAGAGTTACGGTGAAAAGGAGTACATCAAAAGTTTAGATTTCACTGTACTTAAGGTTCAACTTCACTATCATTTAAGTTTTGAAAGCCATTCATGTATCTTATTACTCTAGTACCATGAATCAGAAACTCTGCTGAGACTGTGGTTATCTGCCCAGAATTAGTCTCATGCTTTTATAGGAGAGACACAAGCTAAGAAATGAAATTAAATATGGAAGATAAAGAACAGGTCCATATTAAAAGGTATTCGGTAGCATGGAACTTGCAAGATAAGACATCAATTTTCAGCCTCGCTGATTACAGAATAGTACCCACTGCTTCTAGTAAGCAGTGGGCATTACAGGGGACAACAACATGACATCTGAGGGCGAATGATGCATGGTAATACATATGATGATGCATGCCTTGAAAAGAAGAATGAACTAAGTAAGCTGGTAGGCTAAAAAAACAAAAGTTAAATAACCAGGCCTTTAGCGCTCAAAAATAGATGAGAAATATATTCAGATAAATCCTCTAACTTTTGCTAAA
Source organism: Bison bison bison (assembly GCF_000754665.1). Lineage (NCBI taxonomy): Eukaryota > Metazoa > Chordata > Mammalia > Artiodactyla > Bovidae > Bison > Bison bison. Next base: position 2,137,584 of record NW_011494950.1, on the reverse strand, counting down.
TGGTTAAAAAAAAAACCACCTATGATCTCAAAGTGGGGTTAGAGGTATATGAATAATACTTTCCATAAGATTAATACAGGCTTTCTTTTTTCATAACCTAAAATTTCATGTTGAGAAGCAGTATAACCAGCATATCTCTAATTACAGGAATTTTTTCAGATTCCAGCATGGCAGCACAAGTGCAACAAACAGTCAGACCAAGAGTTGTTACCTTCGTGAGACATACCTCTTGTACTGATCGAGCAGCTGGCTTGTCTTGATGATTGGCCAATATTAAAAAGGGTAAAGTGCATAATTGTGGGTGCTGAAGAGCTGAGTGCAGTTCATTTCTAGCAGTCTCTAAATCATCTTCTGAAGAGGCACTGTCTAATACAAATATTACCCCTTGAGATCCTTGGTAGTAGCGGCTCCAGTATTTCCGGATATTATCAGCCCCTGTCAAAAACAAAACAAATTCTCTTTTTAAAAATAGCTTTCAGCAACATGAAAAATGTTCCCAACAGTAATTTCCTATTGGACACCAACATTGCTTTGAAAATTAAGTGCAGAGATCACATTTGATGAGAACAAAGGCATTAGAGACAATGGTTAGATATGGCCTTGAAGGAGAACACAGAAGTTTAAGAGTCATTCTTCATGCCTTTCTTATCAAAATATGGAAGAAAGAATCAGGTTAAGTACTTCTTAAACGCAAAAGAATGTTTTCAGATTTGCTTAATAGTCCCGAATAAACTACCCTCTCTATAAACTGAGTCTGAGGCTAACTCAGAGAGCAGAATAACAAAGCTGTTCACCAAGGGTTCTCTCCATACCATTAACATCAGTAAGAGAACCACTTAGTGATCAGGGCAACCTTGTTTAATTTAAACAGAAAGCTATTAGCACAATACCTTATGTGCCAAAGTGCTAAACTCTTAATGAAGTAAAATGTTGGCCTTTGGCACATTTGTATAACTCCGTTTGGCAAGAATCTGCCAGTCAATGCAGAAGACATAAGAGTTTCGATCCCTGGGTCAGGAAGATCCCCTGGAAAAGGAAATTGCAACCCACTCCAGTATTCTTGCCTGGAAAATTCCATGGACAGAAGAGCGTGGTGGGCTACAGTCCATAGAGTCCCAAAGAGTCAGATATGACCGAGCATGCACGCATACTCATGGCCTCAGTGGGATGGATATTAATAAAATAAGACAGTAAGATTCTCATCAGCCAGGGCCAAGTCTTATTCCTTATTGTGTTTCAAACATCTAGCATAATTTATAATTAAAAGTTTGATACAAGAATGAGGAAAATGAGGGAAGAAGGAAATGGAATTATATAATAATTAGGCTTCCAACTCTGAGGAAACTGGGGCCAAGAGATGTGAAGTGACTAAGCTCCACTGATGTATACAGTAAATCACAAACTTGAGGTCTGCGTCTGAATAAGTAGACAACTTGCTCAGGGAGGGTGTGGGTATTTCCCACAAAATAATGATGAATAATTCCTTTTCTTTGATTCATGAATAACATGGGCAATTTGTGTGTGTGCAGCATGCATGTGTGTGCAGTGGGGGGGTGTGTGGAGAGGGGGATTATATAACCAATACAAGTTATGGGTTATTTAACAAAAATTTGGTATCAAGGAATTTCACCGATTTCATACATATAATCAAGTTATAACTAGTTAAAAACTATATTTTAGTCATCTATGGAACATCTAGCTTCTGTGGTGGATCTAGTGTGCTCAGAGTTAGGAATTCAGAGCAGAGACTGGAACTGGTGTGTACTGGCCGCCAAGAGTAAAATGTGTGTCTCTTCTCAAACTGTGTTAAGTGAAATCATTTTGGTAGCTTGGAAATGGACAGCGTAGGAGTATTTTCCCCAAGAAAAAATCAGGAAAAGCTATCTGTCAGGTCTTTCCTTCCGCTGGAGAGCCAATTTACCATGGGATGACACTGAGAAGAGGAAAAATTATAAAGGGACATATTAGGGTTCTCTGGGAGTAAGGGATGAGTCATCTGTTCAGTCTGGGCAAGTCTCTTAAAAGAGTAATATCAATCAAACGGCTACCATTTATTAACCACTTCTACATTCCAGGCACAGAGCTAAGTATTGTTGAAAAAATAGCTCAGGTAATTCTTACAACAAAATTTAAAAGGAAATTGCAACCCACTCCAGTATTCTTGCCTGGAAAATTTCATGGACAGAGGAGCCTGTGGAATTTAAAATTTTAAAATTTAAAAGGGAGGTATAATTGAATTAGGCTTTGAAACTTATTTTGAGATTCTAAAATCTGGGGTATTCATTATAATATTGTATAAAAATAACCAGGTAAACATTAACATCAAGGGAATTTGATGTTGAATAACCTTAAATATCTAGACTAGAGATCTTTTCAAGAAAATTAGAGATACCAAGGAACATTTCATGCAAAGATGGGTGCAATAAAGAACAGAAACGGTATCACCTAACAGAAGCTGAAGATATTAAGAAGAGGTGGCAAGAATACACAGAAGACTATACAAAAAAGATCTTAATGACCCAGATAACCATGATGGTGTGATCAGTCACCTACAGCCAGACATTCTGGAGTGTGAAGTCAAGTGGCCCTTAGGAAGCATCACTACAAACAAAGCTAGTGGAGGTGATGGAATTTCAGCTGAGCTATTTCAAATCCTAAAAGATGATGCTGTACAAGCACTGACTCAATATATCAGCAAATTTAGAAAACCCGAAAGTGGCCACAAGCTTAGAAAGGTCAGTTTTCATTCCAATCCCAAAGAAAGGCAAGCCAAAGAATGTTCAAACTACCACAATTGTACTCATGACACAGTCTAGCAAAGTAATGCTCAAAATGCTCTAAGCTAGGCTTCAACAGTACATCAACTGGATTTCAAAAAGGCAGAGGAACCAGAGATCAAATTGCCAACATCCAATGCATCATAGGAAAAACAAGAGAATTCCACAAAAATATCTGCTTCATGGACTACACCAAAGCCTTTGACTGTGTGGATCACAACAAACTATGGAAAATTCTTCAAGAGAAGGGAATAGCAAACCACCTTACCTGCCTCCTGAGAAATCAGTATGCAGGTCAAGAAGCAATAGTTAGAACTGGACATGGAATCCAGACTGCAGGGAGAAATATCAATAACCTCAGATATGCAGGTTACACCATCTTTATGGCAGAAAGTGAAGAGGAACTAAAGAGCATTTGGTGAAAGTGAAAGAGGAGAGAGAAAACGTTGGCTTAAAACTCAACATTCAAAAAACTAAGATTATGGTATCTGGTGCCATCACTTCATGGCAAATAGATGGGAATACAATGAAAACAGTGACAGACTTTATTTTCTTGGGCTCCAAAGTGACTGCAGATGGTGACTCCGTAGAGTTTGAGAAAGGTCTGGGAGTTGGTATTGAACAGGGAAGCCTGGTGTGCTGCAGTCCATGGGATTGCAAAGAGTTAGGACTAAGAGACTGAACAGAACTGAACTGAACCTTAAATATGCAAAGATAGAGGATACAAGCAGGGTTGATGCCTATCAGACATGGTCCAACCAAGAAAACAAAACAAGGAGAGGAAATTTATGCTCAGTTCAATTCAGTTGCTCAGTCATGTCCAACTCTTTGCAACCCCATGAGTCGCAGCACACCAGGCCTCCCTGTCCATCACCAACTCCCGGAGTTCACCCAAACCCATGTCTATCGAGTCAGTGATGCCATCCAGCCATCTCATCCTCTGTCGTCCCCTTCTCCTCCTGCCCCCAATCCTTCCCAGCATCAGGGTCTTTTCCAATGAATTAACTCTTTGCATGAGGTGGCCAAAGTATTGGAGCTTCAGCTTCAACATCAGTCCTTCCAATGAACACCCAGGACTGATTTCCTTTAGGATGGACTGGTTGGATCTCCTTGCAGTCCAAGGGACTCTCAAAAGTCTTCTCTAACACCACAGTTCAAAAGCATCAATTCTTCGGCACTCAGCTTTGTTCACCGTTCAACTCTCATATCCATACATGACTACTGGAAAAACCATAGACTTGACTAGACAGACTAATGTCTTGACTTGACTTGACTAATGTCTCTGCTTTTTAATATGCTATCTAGGTTGGTCATAACCTTCCTTCCAAGGAGTAAGCGTCTTTTAATTTCATGGCTGCAGTCACCATCTGCAGTGATTTTGGAGCCCAGAAAAATAAAGTCTGACACTGTTTCCACTGTTTCCCCATCTATTTGCCATGAAGTGATGGGACCAGATGCCATGATCTTCATTTTCTGAATGTTGAGCTTTAAGCCAACTTTTTCACTCTCCTCCTTCACTTTCAATTTATGCTACAGATTATTTAATAAAGGGAATTAGTTTCATAAGTGATGGTAGAACTAAGAAAACAACAGTGGCACTGAAATTAGCAATATCTTAGGTCAAGTTCCCTATGTGCAGAGCCTGAGATGTGTCTCTTACACACTTGAGTATACGCAGAGTTCTGTCAGGAGAAACTGGAGTGAAAGCAGAAAGGGACCATGCAAAGATATGGTTTCAGAAATCTAGCCTCAGCCTGATCCAGTGAGGCGTTCTAGAGTGTGGACTGAACTGCGGAAGTCACCCAGTCCAAATGGCAAGGGGGCTGGGCTGTTTCACCCCTGAATAGTCGTTGGCTATGAGCCATCTCTAGGGAACAGAGAGGGTGGTGGGGCATGATCTCATAATCTCCCCAATATATTTCGTTGAGGCAATTACTGTCAGCCAAGGGCAGGCCTCTGGAGAAGGGTACAGGTGTGAGTCATTAGCAGCCAATACCCGCAGCAGCTGGGAGATGGAGGCACTGGCCCAATAAAGGAGATCTGGGTAGGATATCAACAGCATCTGCTATAGGCTACATCCAGACATTATCCATATGAGAGAGGAACATCCATAAGCTTGAAGAACAAAAGTAGAGACAGTATTACCTGGTGGTAAATGTCTAAAACAACAAAAATGCTGTGTGCACATGTATCCATACACAAGCTTTTTATAAATTTTACCAACAAAAATGATGTGTAGTACACAATTTTAATATAATAAGAACATATGCAACATACCTTGTCACAAGTTCCATAGAGCTCATTAGTGCTCACAGAATGCTTTCATTGATTTCACCAAACTTTTGTATCTATAGCCAACCAACAGCTGAGGTTGACCAACTACAGTTCTGAAATAACAGTTGGTTGTACAAAATGTTTACATGTATTAATTCACTAGCCATGATAGTCTTACGAGGTAGGTGTTTTTATCACTCTCATTTTATCAATAAAATGTGTCTGGTTTTATAATATGTCCAAGGCTAAACAACTAGGAATATATTTAGGTTTGGTGTGATTGAAATAGAAGGATCATTGACTACAGAAGTGACAAAGCCAAATAAAGAACTCTACTATCACATAAGCTAAGACAGGGTGGGAAAGGGGAAGGGAACCTGTTAGAATAAAAGGTACCTCCATGCTTATACATATTAATGCTCAGAGTGGGAACCTGTCCAAGAACATTTCCCAACCAATTAATTGAACGAATAGTATTATTAAGTGCCTATTCTATACAAGTCACTGAGCTAGAACCTATAAGAAGTATTTAGAAAGCCATTATTCCTCTTAGCTCAAACTCTCAAAGCTTGTAAAGTAATCTTGATTACAAATGAGGCCTGTAACTGTATGAGAGGAAGAAAACATGGCCATACAATTGGAGGGTATCCAGAGAGCCAAGGGCTTCCCTGGTAGTTCAGCTGGTAAAGAATCTGTCTGCAATGCGAATTCCTGGATCAGGTTCCTGGGTTTGATTCCTGAGTCAGGAAGATCCGCTGAAGAAGGGATAGGCTACCCACTCCAGTATTCTTGGGCTTCCCTGGTGGCTTAGCTGGTAAAGAATCTGCCCGAAATGTGGAAGACCTGGGTTCGATCCCTGGGTTGGGAAGATCCCCTGGAGAAGGGAATGGCTACCCACTCCAGTATTCTGGCCTGGACTGTATAGTCCATGGGGTCACAAAGAGTTGGACACGACTGGACTGAGCAACTTTCACTTTCACTTCAGGGAGTCAAGTACAACAAAAAGAAAACCAGATGCATGTTTTAATGGAACTTGTCCAGTAGAAATACATGGAACATACCAGAACACCAACTTGTGAAGTATTTTCATCTGGCACATTTAGGAGCACATAAGTCACCTAGTCAGAGAAGGCAATGGCACCCCACTCCAGTAAATGCCTGGAAAATCCCATGGATGGAGGAGCCTGGTGGGCCGCAGCCCATGGGGTCGCTAAGAGTCGGACAAGACTCAGCGACTTCACTTTCACTTTTCACTTTCATGATGCATTGGAGAAGGCAATGGCAACCCACTCCAGTGTTCTTGCCTGGAGAATCCCGGGGACGGGGGAGCCTCGTGGGCTGCCATCTATGGGGTCGCACAGAGTCGGACACGACTGAAGCAACTTAGCAGCAGCAGCAAGTCACCTAGTGAGATTAAATGACAATCCTAAGGCTGTCCTGGTAGATGAAACAAATCCAAAGACAAATACCACAACTTTAAAAAATGCCCTGTGTATGACATAATATATGAATACATTATTATTAAAACTGAAAGACTTTTTTCTTTCATCTTTAAGCCACATCTGCTCAATCTTAGCATTTCTGACTTTCATCACAAGCTCTGAGCTTGGAATTCTAAGTTTCATTTCAGCCTTCCACACAATAGCTTCAGTCAGCAGCAGCTTCAATACAGATCAGGGCCAGGGAAACCAGCACAGGGCGATGGGTGGGATACAGCTGGTTAGTCCAGCCGAGTGGCCTCAGTTCAGTTACCAGATTCAAGTAAGAAATGGATGTTGTCATCCACCCAGCTGCCAAGTGCTTTGAGATGTGAGCCTAACTGGGGAAATTCAGAACACCTGTTTGATGCCCGCATCTCAGCCTTTCTAACTCACAAACCAAATCTACACAGGGTAATACACACAGGACATAGTATCCAACAGCATTTAGAGCCCACTCTTATTTTAATGAGTGGAAACTGCTTGCTCTGTGTCCCTGAAATTACAATTGTTATATAAAAAGGATACCTGATCTATATTTTCTTCTTTTAAATTAAAAACCAAATGAGTGGTTTAAGCAGTAGAGGGATTGGGTGGAAGATGTTGCCAAATACTCTCATTACCCAAGTCGGATACCACCTAACAGTTAATTCTGAGAGCAATCGATCACAACAGCCTGGTTCACGGCATCACAACAAGAGAGAGAAGACGGGAGCATAAAGTCCTCCATGGCAGGTTCATTTCTATGGCACATCACAGACTTGTTCCATTAATTTCGCTAAAAGATATCAATCATAAATATTCATTGGAAGGACTGATGCTGAAGCTGAAGCTCCAATACTTTGGCCATCTGATGCAAAGAGCCGACTCACTGGAAAAGACCCTGATGCTGGCGAAGACTGAGGGCAGGAGGAGAAGGAGACAAGAGGATGAGATGGTTAGATGGCATCACCAACTAAAAGGACATGAGTTTGAGCAAACTCCGGGAGAGAGTAAAGGACAGGGAAGCCTGGCATGCTGCAGCATAACACGACTTAACAACGGAACGACAAAAATGAGAGATATCTACTCAGCATCAGATACTAACTTAGGTGCTGACTTAGCAGCAGAAGCTGGGGACACAGAAGGAAACAAAACCAGACCAGACTGTCCGTCTTCATAGCACTCACATTCCAGCAGAGCCATTCTATCATTACAGAGGTTAAAAACACCAGGGACTGGTACTCCCAGCCTCTCTCTGGCCACGTGGGCATATGAGTCAGTTCTGGTGAAATGGGACTCAACAAAAGTCTGCTTGGAGCTTCTGGAAAGATTTTGCTCCTCAACAACAAGAATGATGCCCAAAGAGAGCTGCCTCTTTCTTCCAGTGTTTAGATTTCATTAGGCAGTCAGGTGATGCTTTGAACACTGCTAGTCTTCTAACAGCTTTGAAGGACACATACCACTATTTTGAAGATGTCAGAATGGGAAGACAGAAAGAGCCTGGATCTTTGAGAACAGTGCGTAGCAGCAGAACCTATCTGCTAAATTGTGAGGACTCATTCTTTGGGCACACTAAACGCCAATTATTCAAGCCAATTTTAGAAGACAATTTTGTTATTTGTAGCATCCCCTCCCCCACAAAAAAGCTCAGTTCCCTCATATTAAATTAAGAGGCTAGGGTTAGGCTAGCTACATGTGGCTACTGAGCCGTTGAAATGTAGCTAGTGCAACTGAATAACTGAATTTTCTATATTATTTTAATTTATTTGGCTTTGCCCAGGGCACTCAGGCAGACCAGGCTCCAGCAGCCAGAGAACATTCCCAGACAAAGAATTCCAGGAGGTTTAAGCTGTTGAAAAATCAGTCTGGTGCTCATGGAAATGGGGTGATAGGGGACACCAACAAAGCTTCCTTTAGCTACCTCCCAAAATAGCATATAAATGTCAGTTTAGGCCATTTGACTAGCTATTTCCTCAGGAGCAGAAGCCCCCCCCCCCTCGATTCATTATTATGTGTAAATAAATAACCAAGACTTGATTTACTCAACAATCATATATTTTCTAGCTGAAGAAGTAGCCATTCCTCAAGATATTTTCTATAGGCTCAGGGAACATTCTTTTAATAATTACAAGATGTTATTTGCTATTTTCACCACATTGACATTTTCACTAATGGTGCAAAACAAAGGTGAATAAACCTGCAGGCATCCTATCATGATCAGAGGCACTGGCTGTAAACGAGTAGTCACTGTACCCTTGACCGCCATGTAGGGGTGGGGGTGGGGTGGCATGAATTTCACTTAAGAATGAACTAAATAAAGCAGTGAATAGTCTTAGTTTTATCACATTAGCTCTTAAAAATGCCAGTTTAAAAAAAAAAAAGAAAATGAGAAGCAGACAAAAAGCATTTTTGCTACACACTAAAGCACATGGTTGTTTGCAGGATAAACACTGGTGCAACTGAACTGTGAGCTCAACTGCTGCTGCTGCTGCTAAGTCGCTTCAGTCGTGTCCGACTCTGTGAGACCCCATAGACGGCAGCCCACCAGGCTCCCCCGTCCCTGGGATTCTCCAGGCAAGAACACTGGAGTGGGTTGCCATTTCTTTCTCCAATGCATGAAAGTGAAAAGTGAAAGTGAAGTCGCTCAGTCGTGTCTGACTCTTAGCGACCCCATGGACTGTAGCTTACCAGGGTCCTCCATCCACGGGATTTCCCAGGCAAGAGTACTGGAGTGGGGTGCCATCGCCTTCTCCGGTGAGCTAAACTAGTTGTTCATAATTTCCTGGAACCACATTTTTACTTGAAGTTTCAACTGAAAAATTATTACATTCAGTCTTGAGTATCTGATAGACATTTTCTCAAAAATGACTCTGTAAACTTGAAACTTGAAGAAAAACAACTGACACTATTTGCTGTGAGTGGTAAAATCTGTTCTCAAGCCAAAACAAGGATTTTGGAAAAGGTTTTGTGTCAGAGAGATCTTGACAGCCACTCAATGATAAGATTGATAATGGTATTAACAGACAGATATTTGTAATAAAATGTGTCAACATCTGAAAGATCTACCTAACTTATTAATCAATATTTCCCAAATGAAAAATGTACAATGTACAAAATCATGCATAGGTAAAAAAAACACACTCAAAGCACAAGACTGATCAATGGATGTAACATAACTGAATACAAAACATTCACAGAGGTGAATTTTTCAGATACCACATTGCAAATGATGATTAAAAAATACAAAGTGAAACTTTTTTTGTTTGAGTTAAAGAATAAAATGTGAAAACGTAGAGAGTCAGTTCATTCGCTCAGTTGTGTCTGACTCTTTGCAACCCCATGGACTGCAGCACCCCAGGCCTCCTTGTGCATCACCAACTCCCAAAGTTTACTCAAACTCATGTCAGTTGAGTTGCTAATGCCATTCAATCATCTCATCCTCTGTCTTCCCCTTCTCCTCCCACCTTCAATCTTTCCCGAACATCAGGGCCTTTTCAAGTAAGTCAGTTCTTCATATCAGGTGGCCAAAGTATTAGAGTTTCAGCTTCAACATCAGTCCTTCAATGCATATTTAGGACTGATTTCCTTTAGGATGAAGTGGTTGGATCTCCTTGCAGTCCAAGGGACTCTTAAGAGTCTTCTCCAATGCCACAGTTCAAAAGTATCAATTCTTTGGTGCTCAGTATTCTTTATAGTCCAACTCTCACATCCTTACATGACTACTGGAAAAACCATAGTTTTGACTAGACTTTTGCTGGCAAAGTAATGTCTGTGCTTTCTAATATGCTGTCTAGGTTGGCCATAACTTTCCTTCCAAGGAGTAAGCATCATTTAATTTCATGGCTGCAATCACCATCTGCAGGGATTTTGGGGCCCAGAAAAATAAAGTCTGACACTGCTTCCACTGTTTCCCCATATCTGCCATGAAGTGATAGGACCGGATGCCATGATCTTGGTTTTCTGAATGTCGAGCTTTAAGCCAACTTTTTCACTCTCCACTTTCATCAAGAGGCTCTTTAGTTCTTCTTCACTTTCTTCCATAAGGGTAGTGTCATCTGCATATCTGAGGTTATTGATATTAGTCCCGGCAATCTTGATTCCAGCTTGTGCTTCATCCAGCCCAGCGTTTCTCATGATGTACTCTGCACATAAGTTAAATAAGCAAGGTGACAATATACAGCCTTGACATACTCCTTTTCCTATTTGGAACCAGTCTGTTGTTCCATGTCCAGTTCTAACTGTTGCTTCCTGACCTGCATACACGTTTCTCAAGAGGCAGGTCAGGTGGTCTGGTATTCCCATCTCTTTCAGAATTTTCCAGTTTATTATGATCCACACAATCAAAGGTTTTGGCATAGTCAATAAAGCAGAAATAGATGTTTTTCTGGAACTCTCTTGCTTTTTCGATGATCCATCGGATGTTGTCAATTTGACCTCTGGTTCTCTACCTTTTCTAAAACCAGCTTAAACATCTGGAAGTTCATGGTTCACGTATTGCTGAAGCCTGGCTTAGAGAATTTTAAGTATTACTTTACTAGCGTGTGAGATGAGTGCAATTGTGCGGTAGTTTGAGCATTCTTTGGCATTGCCTTTCTTTGGGATTGGGATGAAAACTGACCTTTTCCAGTACCTAATAAGTATTGAAATATATAAGTATCAATACATGCACATAAGCTATTATATATAAACAAAAATTCTCTGAGGTCTCAATAATTTAAGAAAACACAGGGTCTAGGATCACATATAGGTTTCAATAATTATAGACTGTTGTTATTGTTGTTCAGTTGCTAAGTCATGTCCCATTCTTTGCGATTCTGTTGACTGTGGCGCATCAGGCTTTGCTGTCATTCACTGCCTTCTGGTGTTGGTTCAATCAAACTCATGTCCATCAAGTTGATGATTCCATCCAACCATCTCATTCTCTGTCACCCCCTTCTCCTCCTGCCCTCAATCTTTCCCAGAATCAGGGTTTTTTTTCAATAAGTCGACTCATCACATCAGATGGCCAAAGTACTGGAGCTTCAGCTTCAGCATCAGTCCTTCCAATGAATATTTACGGTTAATTTCCTTTACCTTTGACTGGTATCCTTGCAGTCCAAGGGACACTCAACAGTCTTCTCTAGCACCACAATTCAAAAGCATCAATTCTTCAGTGCTCAGCCTTCTTTATGGTCCAACTCTCACATCCATACATGACTACTAGAAAAATCACAGCTTTAACTATAGGTACCTTCATCAGCAAAGTGATGTCTCTGCTTTTTAATATGCTGTCTAGATGTTTCATAGCTTTTCTTCTAAGGAGCATGTGTATTTAATTTCATGGCTGCTGATACAGTCCACAGTTATTCTGGAGTCCAAGAAAATAAAATCTGTCACTGTTTTCACCTTTTCCCCATCCATTTGCCATGAAGTGACAGGACTGGATAACAAGATTTTTGTTTTTTGAATGTTGAGTTTTAAGCCAGATTTTTCATACTCCTCTTTAACCTTCATTTAGCAACTCATTGGTTCCTCTTTGCTTTCTGCTGTTTAGAGTGGTATCATTTGTATATCTGAGGTTGTTGATATTTCTCTTGGCAATCTTGGTTCTAGTTTGTGATTCATCCAGCCTGGCATTTCTCATGATGTACTGCACAAAGAAGTTAAATAAGCAGGGTAACAGCCTTGACGTACTCCTTTCCCAATTTTGAACCAGTCTTTTGTTCCGGGACGGGTTCTAACTGTTGCTTCTTCGCCTGCATACAGGTTTCTAAGGAGGCAGCTAAGATGGTCCGGTATTTGCATCTCTTGAAGAATTTTCCACAGTTTGTTGTGATCCACACAGTCCAATGCTTTAATGTAGTCAATGAAGCAGAAATAAGACTTGGAATTCCCTTGCTTTTTCTATGACCTAACTGATGTTGGCAATTTGATCTCTGGTTTCTCTGACTTTTCTAAATCCAGCTTGCATTATCTGGAAGTTCTCAGTTCATGAACTGTTGAAGTATAGCTTGAAGGATTTGGAGCATTACTTTGCTAGCATATGAAATGAGTGCAGTTGTACTATAATTGACTATGCCAAATCCTTTGACTGTGTGGATCACAAGAAACTGTGGAAAATTCTTCAAGAGATGGGAATACCAGACCACCTGACCTGCCTCTTGAGAAACATGTATGCTGGTCAGGAAGCAACAGTTAGAACTGGACATGGAACAACAGACTGGTTCCAAATAGGAAAAGGAGTACGTCAAGGCTGTATACTGTCACTCTGCTTATTTAACTTCTATGAAGAGTACATCATGAAAAACACTGGGCTGGATGAAGCACAAGCTGGAATCAAGATTGCCGGAAGAAATATCAATAACTTCAGATATGCAGATGACACCACCCTTACGGCACAAAGTGAAGAGGAACTAAAAAGCCTCTTGATGAAAGTGAAAGTGGGGAGTGAAAAGGTTGGCTTAAAGCTCAACTTTCAGAAAACTAAGATCATGGCATCTGGTCCCATCACTTCATGGGAAATAGATGGGGAAATAGTGGAAACAGTGGCAGACTTTATTTTTTGGAGCTCCAAAATCACTGCAGATGGTGACTGCAGCCATGAAATTAAAAGACACTTACTCCTTGGAAGGAAAGTTATGACCAACCTAGATAGCATATTCAAAAGCAGAGACATTACTTTGCCAACAAAGGTC
>NW_011494950.1:2120863-2124299 GCF_000754665.1 Bison bison bison | reverse complement strand
ATCTGGCTATGGTTTTTCCTGTGGTCATGTATGGATGTGAGAGTTGGACTGTGAAGAAGGCTGAGCACCAAAGAATTGATGCTTTTGAACTGTGGTGTTGTAGAAGACTCTTGAGAGTCCCTTGGACTGCAAGGAGATCCAACCAGTCTATTCTGAAGGAGATCAGCCCTGGGATTTCTTTGGAAGGACTGATGCTAAAGCTGAAACTCCAGTACTTTGGTCACCTCATGCGAAGAGTTGACTCATTGGAAAAGACTCTGATGCTGGAAGGGATTGGGGGCAGGAGGAGAAGGGGATGACAGAGGGTGAGATGGCTGGATGGCATCACTGACTCGATGGACGTGAGTCTGGGTTAACTCCGGGAGTTGGTGATGAACAGGGAGGCCTGGGGTGCTGCAATTCATGGGGTCGCAAAGAGTTGGACATGACTGAGCGACTGAACTGAACTGAACTGAACTGTACTATAATTTGAACATTCTTTGGCATTGTTCTTTCTTTGGGATTGGAATGAAAACTAACCTTTCCCAGTCCTGTGGCCATTGAGAGTTTTCAAAATTTGTTGGCATATTGAATGCAGCACTTTAACAACATCATGTTTTAGGATTTGAAATAGCTCAGCTAGAATTCCATCACCTCCACTAGCTTTGTTGACAGTAATGCTTCCTAAGGCCCACTTGACTTCACACTCTAGGATGTATGACTCTAGGTGAGTGACCACATCATCGTGGTTATCTGAGTCATTAAAACCTTTTTGTATAGTTCTTCTGTGTATTCTTGTCACCTTTTCTTCATATCTTCTGCTTCTGTTAGGTCCTGTACCATGCCCATCTCTGCATTAAATGTTCACTTGGTAACTCCAATTTTCTTGAAGAGTTTTCTAGTCTTTCCCATTCTATGGTTTTCCTCTATTTCTTTGCATTGTTCACTTAAGAAGTGAAGTGAATTCGCTCAGTTGTGTCCAACTTTTTGTGACCCCATGGACTGTAGCTTACCAGGCTTCTCTGTCCATGGGATTTTCCAGGCAAGAGTACTAGAGTGGGTTGCCATTTCCTTCTCCAAGGGATCTTCCCAAGCCGGGGATTGAACCCGGGTCTCCAACATTGCAGGCAGATGTTTTACCCTCTGAGCCATAGCTCTGTATGTTCACCTAAGAAGATGTTCTTGTCTCTCCCTGCTATTCTCTGGAACTCTGCATTCCATTGTTATATTTTTCCCATTCTCCTTTGTCTTTCACTTCTCTTATCTTCTCAGCTATTTGTAAGGCCTTCTCAAACACTTTGCCTTCTTGCATTTCTTTTCGTGTGGGATGGTTGGGTCACTGCCTCCAGGACAATGTTATGAACCTCCATCTCTACCAGATCTAATCCCTGAATCCACTTGTCATCTCCACTGTAAAATCACATGGGATTTGATTTAGGTCATATATGAATGGTCTAGTGGTTTTCCCTACTTTCTTAAATTTAAGTCTAAATTTTGCAATAGGGAACTGATGATCTGAGGCACAGTCAGCTCCAAGTCTTGTTTTGCTGACTCTATAGAGTTTCTGCAACTTTGGCTGCAAAGAATATAATCAATCTAGTTTCAGTATTGAACATCCGATGATGTCCACGTAGAGAGTCATCCCTTGTGCTATTGGAAGAGGGTATTTGCTATGACCAGTGTGTTCTCTTGGCAAAAGTCGGTTAACATCTCCCCTGCTTCATTTTGTACTCCAAGGCCAATCTTGCCTGATTCTCTAAGTATCTCTTGACCTCCTACTTTTGCATTCCAATCCCCTACAATGAAAGGACATTACTTTTTGGTGTTAGTTGTAGAAGGTCTTGTAGGTTTTCATAGAACCATTCAACTTCAGCTTCTTTGGCATTAGTGGTTAGGGCAGAGACTTGGATTATTGTGATGCTGAATGGTTTGCCTTGGAAACAAAGAGAGACCATTCTGTCATTTTTGAAACTGTACCCAAGTACTGGGTTTCAGACTCTTTTCTTGACTATGAGAGCTTTAACATTACTTCTAAGGGATTCTTGCCCACATTAATAGATATACTGGTCATTTGAATTAAATATGCCCATTTAGTCCATTTTAGTTCAACTAACTCCTAAAATGTCAATGCTCACTCTTCCTACTTACTTGACCATGTCCAACTTACTTTGACACATTGACCTAACATTTCATTTCCCATGCAATATTGTTCTTTACAGCATCAGACTACTTTCACCACCAGATACATCCACAACTGCGTGTTGTTTCTGCGGCTTTGGCTCAGCCTCTTCATTCTTTCTGGAGCAATTTCTCTGCCCTTCTGCAGTAGTATATTGGACACCTACTGAGCTGGGGAGTTCATCTTTCAGTGTCATATCTTTTCACCTTTTCATACTGTTTATGGGGTTCTCAGGGCAAGAATACTGAAGTGGTTTTCCATTCCCTTCTTTAGTGGACCATGTTTTGTCACAACTCTCCACCATGACTCATCCATCTTGGGTGACCCCCAAACAGCATGACTCAGAGCTTCATTGAGTTACCCAACCTGTGAGCCATGTGAACATTTTGGTTAGCTTCCTATGCTTGTGGTTTTCATTCTGGAATCCATGGCATTATAGTTCTTGCTTCTTTCTGCCTTCTGGATGGGGTTAAGAGGCTTGTGCAAGCTTCCTGATGAGAGCGCCTGGCTGTGGGGAACACTGGGTCTTGATCTGATGAGCAGGGCCCAGCTCAGTTCAGTTCAGTCGCTCAGTCATGTCTGACTCTTTGCAACCCCATGGACTGCAGCACACCAGCCTTCCCTGTCCATCACCAACTAACAGAGTTTACTCAAACTCATGCCCACTGAGTCAGTGATTTCATCCAACCATCTCATCCTGTCATCCCCTTCTCCTCCCAACTTCAATATTTCAAAGCATCAGGGTCTTTTCAAATGAGTCAGCTCTTCACATCAGGTGGCCAAAGTATTGGAGTTTCAGTTACAACATCAGTCCTTCCAATGAATATTCAGGACTTATCTCCTTTAGGATGGACTGGTTGGATCTCCTTGCAGTCCAAGGGACTCTCAAGAGTCTTCTCCAACACCATAGTTCAAAAGCATCAATTCCTTGGTGCTCAGCTTTCCTTATAGTCCAACTCTCACATCCATACATGACTACTGGAAAAACCATAGCCTTAACTAGACAGACCTTTGTTGGCAAAGTAACGTCTCTGCTTTTTAATAAGCTGTCTATGTTGGGCATAATTTTTCTTTCAAGGAGTAAGCATCTTTTAATTTCATGGGTGCAGTCAGGATTTGCATTGATTTTGGAGCCCCCCAAAAATAAAATCTGCCACTATTTCCACTGTTTCTCCATCTATTTGCCATGAAGTGATGGGACCAGATGCCACGATCTTCGTTTTCTGAATGTTGAGCTTTAGGCCAACTTTTTCACTCTTCTCTTTCACTTTCATCAAG
>NW_011494950.1:2114547-2120763 GCF_000754665.1 Bison bison bison | reverse complement strand
CACAGTCAAAGGCTTTGGCATAGTCAATAAAGAAGAAATAGATGTTTTTCTAGAACTCTCTTGCTTTTTTGATGATCCAGCAGATGTTGGCAATTTGATCTCTGGTTCCTCTGCCTTTTCTAAATCCAGCTTGAACATCAGGAAGTTGATGGTTCACGTATTGCTGAAGCCTGGCTTGGAGAATTTTGAGCCTTACTTTACTAATGTGTGAGATGAGTTCAATTTGAGGTACTTTGAGAATTCTTTGGCATTGCCTTTCTTAGGGACTGGAATGAAAACTGAACTTTTCCAGTCACCGGCCACTGCTGAGTTTTCCAAATTTGCTGACATACTGAGTGCAGCACTTTCACAGCATCATCTTTTAGCATTTGAAATAGCTCAACTAGAATTCTATCACCTCAACTAGCTTTGTTCGTAGTGATGCTTCGTAAGGTCCACTTGACTTCACATTCCAGGATGTCTGGCTTTAGGTGAGTGATCACACCATCATGATTATCTGGGTCATGAAGATCTTTTCTTCTGTGTATTCTTGCCACCTCTTAATATCTTCTGCTTCTGTTAGGTCCATACCATTTCTCTATCCTTTATTGAGCCCATCTTTGCATGAAATGCTCCACTGGGATGTCTAATTTTCTTGAAGAGATCTCTAGTCTTTCCTATTCTATTGTTTCCCTCTATTTCTTTGCATTGATCACTGAGGAAAGCTTTCTTATCTCTCCTTGCTATTCTCTGGAACTCGGTATTCAAATA
The DNA here is from genome assembly GCF_000754665.1 of Bison bison bison. NCBI lineage: Eukaryota > Metazoa > Chordata > Mammalia > Artiodactyla > Bovidae > Bison > Bison bison. Next base: position 2,120,013 of record NW_011494950.1, on the reverse strand, counting down.
GGTATATCTTTCCTTTTCTCCTCTGCTTTTCTCTTCTCTTCTTTTCACAGCTATTTGTAAGGCCTCCTCTGACAGCCATTTTGCCTTTTTGCATTTCTTTTTCTTGGGGATGGTCTTGCTCCCTGTCTCCTGTACAATGTCACAAACCTCCGTCCATAGTTCATCAGGCACTCTGTCTATCAGATCTAGCCCCTTAAATCTATTTCTCACTTCCACTGTATATCATTAAGGATTTGATTAAGGTCATACCTGAATGGTCTAGTGGTTTTCCCTACTTTCTTCAATTTAAGCCTGAATTTGGCAATAAGGAGTTCATGATCTGAGCCACAGTCCTCTGCCAGTCTTGTTTTTGCTACTGTATAGAGCTTCTCCATCTTTGGCTGCAAAGAATATCATCAATCTGATTTCAATGTTGGCCATCTGGTGATGTCCATATGTAGAGTCTTCTCTTGTGTTGTTGAAAGACGGTGTTTGCTATGACCAGTGTGTTCTCCTGGAAAAACCCTATTAGCCTTCGCCCTGCTTCACTTTGTATTCCAAAGCCAAATTTGCCTGTTACTCCAGGTGTTTCTTGACTTCCTACTTTTGCATTCCAGTCCCCTATAATGAAAAAGACATCTTTTTGGGGTGTTAGTTCTAGAAGGTCTTGTAGGTGTTCGTAAATCTGTTCAACTTTACTTCTTCAGCATTACTGGTCGGGGCATAGGCTTGGATCACCATGACATTGAATGGTTTGCCTTGGAAACAAACAGAGAGCATTCCGTCGTTTTTGAGATTGCATCCAAGTACTGCATTCGGACTGTTTTGTTGACTATGATGGCTACTCCATTTCTTCTAAGGGATACCTGCCCACAGTAGTAGATATAATGATCATCTGAGTTAAATTCACCTACTCCAGTCCATTTTAGTTTGCTGATTCCTAAAACATCAACATTCACTCTTGCCATCTCCCATTTGACCACTTCAATTTGATTGGAAGCTTTGATTCATGGACCTAACATTCCAGGTTCCTATGCAATATTGCTCTTTACAGCATCGGACCTTGCTTCCATCACCAGTCACATCCACAACTGGGTTTTGTTTTTGCTTTGGCCCTGTCTCTTTCTTCTTTCTCTTATTTCTCCATGATCTCCAGTAGCATATTGGGTACCCACCGACTTGGGGAGTTCATCTTTCAGTGTCCTATCTTTTTGCCTTTTCATACTGTTCATGGGGTTCTCAAGGCAAGAATACTGAAGTGGTTTGCCATTCCCTTCTCCAGTGGACCATGTTTTGTCAGAACTCTCCACCATGACCTGTCTGTCTTGGGTGTCCTTACATGGTATGGCTCATAGTTTCATTGAGTCAGACAAGGCTGCTCAGTAAATCTTTAATCCAATAGCCTGCTGATGGGTGAGGCTGTGCTGACTTCCTGTTACCTGTTTGGCCTGAGGCAACCCAGTCCTGGATTCCAGGCTCTATAGCAGCACTTTTGAAGACCTCCCAAACGATACAGCCAATATGCGCCTCCCTGAACTACTGCGGCTTGTGTCCCTGTCCCAGTGGCAGGGCACTGCTGACCCCCATCCCTGCACTGGACCCTCAAATACTTACATATCTTTAATATCAAAAGAGATCAGTAAGATCCACTATAATTTGGCATAAATACAGAGTTGGTTTCACATAAAGATGTTACACTGAATAATCTTTACTCTCCCCTGACCATCTCCTGTCCAAAGATAGGCCAACTGGAGCTGGGAGCAAAATCTCAAAATTAAGAGGTCCGTATAGCAGTCATACTAATCTCACTAGTCTAATTATGTTGGAATTCTAACCCAGTGGTCACATGCTTTGTGCTTAGGAAGATTCTCACAAAGTGTGTGACCCAGGAGATTCTGAGACAGGTGGTCCTCAGGCTATCTTTTGCAAAAAAAAAATTGTAAACACTATACAAGCTGATACACCAATTGCCCTCTTTTCTTCTTATCCTCAACAAACATCCTGGATGTCTGTGTTACTCTGAACACTATTTTAAGTCATTACCTTCAATGTCAATTCCTAAAAACTGTACTTGAGGACCATGTTTGCTGTCTGACAGCTGCCCTGCTCCTATGTTCTCACTGCGGTTCACACTCTCATCACTTTCTGTCTAGATCATCAGAAGAGTATTTGAACTGGTCTCCTCACTTCTGTCCTGGTGGTAATCCAATGAAATTACCAAAAGCTAGCTCAGATTATATCACCACTGTGCTCAAAAATACTAAATGTCTATAACTTTAAATTCCCAAACTGCTTGATTTAGGATTTACAGTTCTCTGATCTGGCTTCAACTGGCCACTCCTATGTCATTTCTCTATTACTTGCCTGTAAACCCCACAAATGCAACTTTTGCTCTCCTGAACCAGATCCAGGCTTTGCAGCTTCACCCTGATTGTCTTACCCCTCTGCCTGGAGTTTCTGCCACATCAGTTCTCCCTTCAGCTCTTGTTCATTCAAATTGCTAAACTCCATTCAAGAGCCAGATATAATAACCTATTCCACCAAGTTTCCCATGATCTTCCAGCTGGAAATAACATCTCCGAAAAATTAGCTATTTCTCTTGTTTCTGCTCATAACACTTCTGCCTTGCAACACTGTTACCTGATGGCATATATCATTTCCTGGTTAGACTGAAAGAGCCACATGGAAGTTTTGTGCATGTATGTGACTCATTAACTCCATACTTTGACTTCATCCAACAAGAAGACTTACATATAATGGACACCCAATCAGTATTTTTTCAGTGAATTGAGTAGTCTTTTATAAAATATTTATTCAGAATTCTCAAATGCAGAATGTAGAATTTACCTTAAAAAAATCATACCATGATCTACAAATAATCTCTTTGGTTTTGTTGGTTTATAGTTATTAGCATGAAATTTTTTATGTTTCTGGCACATACCCACTTTTGCAGCAAAGTTCTCACCCAACACCTGATGTTAAAAACTTTTTAAAACATATATATATATAAAACCAAACTTCACTTTGTTTATTGCTCAGTCTTTCTCAGAGTTCTGTTTTAGTATCTGGAAATGTGAAGCTACGATGCAGCATGTGCTAAGGCACTGAACTAAAGCCATAAGAGCATTACTCTATGCTCACTGTGGTCCTTTTTGATCCTATCCTATTTGAGATCCCTTTCTCTGTTCTGACAGCCAACAGAACCAGCAACCATGAGAAATTTAAAGTATGAAGAGAAAACACTGTGAGAACAGTTCTTAGGAAAATGTTCCCTTCTGTGTTCCTGTACAAGCCAAGGGCTGACTCCCTAGAAGACCCAAAACCCCCAGGGTGAACATGATTTGCAAGACTCCAAATAGAAAGCAGGGCTTTCTATTTCAATTCCTGGGCTATTGGCATAACACAAAAAGTTAAGCACATTTGTAAATAGAATTTTGGAAATCTGGTGGCTGGACTAGAAGAGCTAGTATGGCAACAATTTTGTTGAAATTGCCATTGACCAAAGCAACCGATTGGGGAAAGCCAAAGTAGGAATGTTCTGGCTGCAGTGGAAGATGTTTGTTACATACTCAGTGTGAAATATGATCCTGTAATACTGTGAAAATGCTATTGCAATCTAACACAATTTGCTGTTTCACCCTTACCAGTATTTCTTTTTATTGCAGACTTTAACTGATCAATTACATAACAAAACTGACAGAGGTAACGTGGGGCTCCAGATTAACACAAATTCACAGCCCACAGAAAAAGTTTAAAACCACAGAGGATGAGCCATTAGATAACAATAAATACTTAAGAGTCACAGATTATAAGCCTTGGCCCTCAAAGATAGATTATCAGTTTCTCTAGTGACAACTTTTCTATGATTAATTTGGCCCCAAATAAGTTATTACTATATAACCTACTCATGTAATAAAACCTTCAGAGATTTCTGCCTAGTCTACAATGCTTATCTGACCCCACCCACATTTACCCTTTCTTGACACACTCTGCCATTCTTGATGATAATGCTTACCACAAATCCTAAAGTTAAAGTTCTCCTTTGTGGACTATTCCCTTGGTTCTATTAGTTGAGACCTTATTGATTACAGAACGACAGTCAAAATCCATAAAGCAGTGACCAAAGGGACAGTCTAGCCTTTAGGAGAATGACACCAATGTTTAACTTAATAATGCGCAAAAGATGATCCTTAACTTACTATGGTTAGACTTACACTTTTTCAACTTCACAATACGGCAACAGTGATATATACTCAGTAGAAATCATACTTTAATTTTAAATTCTGATCTGTCTCTGGGCTGGTGACATGCCACATGAGACTCCCTTCGTGATACTGGGCAGCAGTATTGAGCCTGAACTCCCAGTCAGATGCATGATCAGGAGAGCAAACAACTGATACACTCACAACTGTTCTGTACCCAGATGCTGCTAAGTCGCTTCAGTCATGTCCAACTCTGTGTGACCCCATAGACGGCAGCCCACCAGGCTCCCCCGTCCCTGGGATTCACCAGGCAAGAACACTGGAGTGGGTTAACATTCCTTCTCCAATGCATGAAAGTGAAAAGGGAAAGTGAAGTCGCTCAGTCGTGTCCGACTCTTCGCGACCCCATGGACTGCAGCCTTCCAGGCTCCTCCGTCCATGGGATTTTCCAGGCAAGAGTACTGGAGTGGGGTGCCATCACCTTCTCCGCTGTACCCAGATGAGCATTCTGCTTTTCACTTTCAGTATAGTACCAAAAAGTTACATGAGATGCTCAATACTTTATTATAAAATAAGCTTGTGATGAGATGATTCTGCCCAACTGCAGGCTAATGTAAGTGTTCTGAGTGCATTTAAGGTAGGTAAGGCTAAGCTGTGCTGTTTGGTAGGTTAGGTGTAAAAAAATGCATTTTTGACAATAGAATGTTCAATTAACAATGGGTTCATCAGGATATAACTCTTTGGTAAATTAAGGAAGATCGGTACATTATAATTTGAATTATGTAATTAACAAATTAATGTGTTTTACAAATCATAAGTAAATATGGACAACTGTTAGCTTAGGGATCAAATATATTCCAAAACTTTCAGAAGGTTCCAATATTTTCAGACTTTTGGTACATAATTTTCCTTGAAAACAAAGCAATGCACTGGCATTGGGTTCAATTCTGACAAGCAGGCCAGCTCTGATACAGAGTACAACAGTAGAATAACTAACTATGGACTCTGTAGCTACTGGGTTTGAAACCCAATTCTGCCACATGTCATCTTAGTGACCTTGGATAATCAGCTTAATTGTTCTAAGTCCTTTCCCTTTCAGTGAAAGGATTCTAGAGATTAAATGAGATGACTCATTTAGTATACTGCTACTGCTAAGTCACTTCAGTCGTGTCCGACTCTGTGCAACCCCATAGACGGCAGCCCACCAGGCTCCCCCGTCCCTGGGATTCTCCAGGCAAGAACCACTGGAGTGGGCTGCCATTTCCTTCTCCAATGCATGAAAGTG
>NW_011494950.1:2046791-2114447 GCF_000754665.1 Bison bison bison | reverse complement strand
GATGCTGCTAAGTCGCTTCAGTCGTGTCCGACTCTGTGTGACCCCATAGACGGCAGCCCACCAGGCTCCCCCGTCCCTGGGATTCTCCAGGCAAGAACACTGGAGTGGGCTGCCATTTCCTTCTCCAATGCATGAAAGTGAAAAGTGAAAATGAAGTCGCTCAGTTGTGTCCGACTCCTAGCAACCCCATGGACTGCAGCCTACCAGGCTCCTCTGTCCATGGGGTAATGGAGTGGGTTGCCATTGCCTTCTCCCTCATTTAGTAAAGTGCTTGGAATATTCCCAATGTTCCTTAAGTGTTAACTATTACTTTCTTATTATTATCTGGCCACCATTTAAGCCTGTAACATTGGAATACTGAAAAAAACCTTAGTTCTGAGATCTGGTAGTAAAAGCCTACTAGGTAGTGAAAGAAATAGGCAGAGGGGGAGAACAGATTTCTGTGTTGATATATTTCCAATATATCCAATTTTTTTAAAAATAAGCCAAGCTTTTACTGGGAATGCATACTTTCCTCTTTTCCAGTGACTTTTTAATTCTATATCCCACCCTTCCTGCAGCCCCTAGTACTTTCTATTCCTCAATTTCTTTGTCCCCCATGGCTGTCCATATTTCTTCTTCCCAAGGCCAAAATAGAGTTTTCTCCCGTTCAGATGAAAGTGCACATTCCTTCAGATTTTCAGCACAACAGTGTGATTAATCAATTTAACATTAAGGTGACACTCTCATATACTTTATGTGAAAAACCAAATTGATCACTAATACAAACTGAGCTCTTCTGTGAGACGTGATGTTGTCTGCAAGCCTTACGTATGGAATACACACACATGCACACACACAGAGCTATTACTATCCTATACATGTCCCTCCCTTTTGCTATAAAAGAATAGATGATCACAAATCACTGTAGAGCTCAAGAAGTGTGTATAAGTTAAGGGAAGGGCTGCTATTTGTAGGAAGTGCTACTTTTGACTTTGACAAGGACTCCTTTCAAATCAAATGTAGCTGGATTATGAACAGGAACAAAAGCAAACAAATCTCAGCACAAAATGGACTCTTTTCCCCTCAGGCATTCAACTATTTATAACCTTCTTTCTCACAGTTTCTCCATAGCTTTTACATACAGATACCAGTTTCACCAGGTACTATGTCCATAGCTTGACTCATCAACTTTGCTAAAAATCCCCAAGCTCCTCCTTGCTTGGCAGGTTCACCACTGTGTCTCCAAGGGTCAGTGCAGACTCTAGCACAGGGCAAGTACTCAGTATCTGTTGACTAAGTCAATTAGTAAGCAAATGAGAATGAATATTAAGTAATTTGCCCATGGATATAAGCAGTCTCATATTTCAATATATTTAAAACACCCTTCCTCGCTCCCTCCCTTCCTTTCATAATTCTTATCTGAAATACTCATCTCTCTGAGCTTCTTTCTAAAGTACAGCAGTCCCTTTTTGTCTCTTCTCTGAAATAGGCATGCCTTCTGTGCTTGGAACGGCCAGTGTAAAGGGGAAAGCAGTGATGGGATCATTCTACTCCAAACAACTTCAAATGAATGGTCTCTGTATCCAAAGCTGGATGAATGAATCAATAAAATGTTATCTTAAGGTAATCAGACTTCCTTTTTTAATTAATACACAATTACTATATATTAAAACAAGAATAGCCCACCACATCATATATATTATTAAACAGATTTCTTCACATGCAACTATATTAGTAAATCAGTAATTGCCAACCTTCTGTCTTTGATGCTATGGCATGTCTCCAATTATGTCGAGAGGCAAGTGGCGCTCTCAAAATGAAACTAATTTTAATTAACTTTAAAATGTAAATGTGTATGGGAACAGAGGGTTACAAAAAATACAGTGTCACAACATAATAAAAAGATTAGGAATTAGTGCACTACTCAAAGAGAAGACAAGAGTCTGAAACATAGCCTGAAGCAGAGCGTTTCATCTCTAAATAGTTTCCCAAAAAGAATACACTCAAAAAAAAAGAAAAGAGAGAGAGAGAGAGGGATAGTGCAATTTAAATCATCCTAAGCCTACTATGAGAGCTTCCCAAGTAAATAAGCCACCTGCCAATGCAGGAGATGCAAGAGATGCGAGTTCAATCCCTAGGTCAGGAAAATCTCCTGGAGGAGGAAACGGCAGCCTGCTCCTGGAAAAATCCCATAGACAGAGGAGCCTGGTGGGCTACAGTCCATGGGGTCTCAAAGAGTCAGATACGACTGAGCAAGCATGCGTGCACACACACACACAAACCTATTATATTCTATCTAGACTGGGATAGTTAAAGACTGTATTTGCCAGAAAACAGAAAAGAAATATTTATTAGGTATCCATTATGGTCCCACAATGCTGAATTTTCTTAAAGCTCTGATTTAGGTTGGGACTTACTTTTTACAGTTGCCTAATGAGGACATATCACTCCTTTCATGCTCTTCTTATTCTAGGTACGTGAAAACAATGAAAAGGGTAAACACACAGAAAAGTACACTGATCTACTGATAGGATCAGGATCCTTAAAAAAGAAACAAACTTATTTTCAACACATTTAATATAGACTAGTTGGTATACTTGGAGAAGGCAATGGTACCCTACTCCAATACTCTTGCCTGGAAACTCCCATGGGTGGAGGAGCCTGGAAGGCTGCAGTCCATGAGGTCGCGAAGAGTCAGACACAACTGAGCGACTTCACTTTTACTTTTCACTTTCATGCACTGGAGAAGGAAATGGCAACCCACTCCAGTGTTCTTGCCTGGAGAATCCCAGGGACGGCAGAGCCTGGTGGGCTGCGGTCTATGGGGTCGCACAGAGTCAGACATGACTGAAGTAACTTAGCAGCAGTTGGTATACTGAATGTCTCCTATAAGAAAATGGCAAAGCCAACAACAACAACGACTGTCCATCTCACCTTGATTCTTTGGTTTGTATTCTTCAAGATTTCTCTCTTCCTTAATTAGAAAAATGATGGTCTTGCTATAAACATCAAGAATCAGGTTATTTCATCAAATACAGACACACACACACACACACTCTCAGTTTTAGAACACAAATCAATCTAAGGTCATACATCCTTATAAATAACGGATGTTTAACCAACTATGTCTGTACAACAATGGGAAGCATTAAGAGAAATGACCCGTATTTTACATTTCCATAAATTCAGGGGCTACGTTTTCTCTTTTTCATACTTGCCATAACAAAGTCATAGGTAATCAATAAATGATTTTTGGATTTACATAAGGAGAGCTCTGTTAGGAGAAGCATACAGTTGTCCCTAAATCAACAGCCAAAGCCTTACAGAAACATTGATGGTAACCCTTTAACATCTGTGGTAGGTAGCCTCCGAGATGACCCCTAGTGATCCCTACCTTCTGGTATTTCTCGTTTGTGTAATCACAGCTCCTGGAGTGTGGGCTGGTCTAGTGCTTCACTTCTAACCTACAGAATGTATAAAGGTGATGTGATGTCACCTCCATGATTAGAATACAAAATATTATAAATTTTGTCTTAATAACAGATTAGTTCTCCTGCTTTCTTGCTTCGGACTCTTTAGTGAAGTAAACTGTCGTGTCGGAGAGTCTCATGCAAGGAACTGAGGACAGCCTCTGGCCAACAGGTGGCCAGGAACTGAGACCCTCAGTCTAATCACATCCCAGGAACTGAAATCTGTAAACAAAATTCTAGCTTAGAGGAGGATCCTTTTATGACTCATATCCCATTATATGGACATACCATATTCTGTTTATCCATTCATCTGCTGTTAGATATTTCGGTTGTTCCTAACTTTTGGCTACTATGAATGGAGCTGCCCTGAATGCTGATGTACACGTGTTTATTTGAACACCTGTTTTCAATTCTTTTGAGTATATTCCTAGGAGTGGAATTGCTGGGTTATATGGTAATTCTATGGTTAACTTACTGAGGAAAAAGTGTGGTGTTTTTTTTAAAAGTCTCTAAGTAACAGGTAACTAATGTCAAGTGAAAAATTAATTTGCAGCCATGCACAGAAAATTTCAATATGTGAACTAATAAACTAAAGGATGAAAAACTTAACAACTTAACTTAGATCTTACTTGCAAGTCATTATTGCTCTAGTAAACAGCATCTACTACATTCCCAAAATACTTCTTTCACAGGCAAGATTTTAAAAAACCGTTCTGAAGGGTTCATGCTTGTCATATGCTGTGCTATGCAATACTACCCAGACAAGAAAATGAAAAAGACATGGTCTCTGCCCTCACAGTGCACAGATCTCCAATTCAGAATTATCGCTGCTCATATTCCACAGAACTCTTTCTTCTCACTTTTCACATCCTCCTTTGGAACATCTTTACTCACACTGTCTCAGCTACCTCTAATAGCATAAAAACCACCAATTCAAATGCTCTCATCTAATTTTCTCCTAAACATCAGTACCCTTACTTCTTACAGTCTATCTGTTTCCCTTCTATATGTTTCCCAGGTATTTTAAACTCAACTTGTCCCCAAACGAACTCATTCCTACCATGCATTCTTTTCCAAACCAGCCTCTTTGATTCCCTGTCTGGGGACTGGCAGTCAACCAAACTAAGAATCTGAAAAGTCATTCTTAACCCCTTATTCCTTATTCCTAAATAATCAGTCATCAACCACCAACATTTACCCCCGAGTGTAACTAATAAGCTCTTGGAGACTTTGAAATCCACCATGGATTCTTCCTCTGGCTGTCTTTCCAACACTCCAACCATGGCATACCTAGAAAAATCCAATGTATGTTTCAAGTCTAAACCTAAACATCATCTCATGGTGAGGGCTTCTTTAATTTCATTTTAACAAAATTGCTTTCACCATCCTTTGTGATCCTAGAGCAACCTATATATCCTTTTAGTGCTGGGATATGTATAATAATACTTGTGTTTTGAACATTTTCAATTCTTTATGACTGCTCTATACCTCTCTGTACTTATGTTCTGAGGCCAACTCTTCTAGATATTTTAGTGAGCTTGTTTAGGAATAAGCATACAATCTTCACTTGAAGTCATGTCTGTTGAATTAAAAATAGTCATCTGATTTAGACTGTTCATTCAATCAACCAACAAATATTTACTGAATGACTTCCATGTACCAGACTCAGCATGGAACAATGAATATACAGTGGTAAACTAGCTGGCCATGGCCCCTGCCTGACTCATGAGCTCACAGTCCAACGGGTCACTGAGTTGATAATATCTTTATGACATCATGTTATTTAGGCTTTAACCTACTTCTTAGGAACATGCTATTTCCCATAAGAATATACTTACTCTTCTGTTTCTTAACATAGTAATAAAAATTGGAAAGTTAAATTTCTTTTCAATGAATTAATTTTATTTCCAGCATCATTATCACTGCACTAAAAACAAAATTCCTCCTTGAAGTCTCAAGACATATGACTGTATAATATTTTAAACATTTATAGGATGCCTGAACCATCCAGAACACAACTAAAAACTAGGAGCCATGGGGCAGCCAACAGAAATGTCCTCAAATTAACATCTTTAAGCTCACATGCTTAACACTCTAAAAAGTCCCTCAGGCCCACAAAGAAATCTTGCCTAGAAAAAAATATGATCACACTTAGCTTCTTGGCTTTCTACTCAGAGCATATTAGAAGTAGTAAATCATTATGTGAGAGATGGAGGAGAGATAGAATCCACCAGAGACAGGCACGTGGACAGTAGCAAAACAGAAATAGTTACAAAAGAGACTAAATCAAGAAATTATAAAAAGAAAAAGAGAAGATAAGATCAACAACAACTAAAGGAGAGAAAACAAAGGCAAAGAACAAATAAAAAAACAGCAGTTCAGATTTAATGCGGCATGGAATAGCCACTCTGCCCTTTGACCATACTGAAGGGTTTCTGATGTTTATCAAGTAAATGACGGCTTATATTCCTAATACTTTCATTTACAATTACGGAAAATTTTGAGCATATACCAAGTAATCAGAAAAGTATGATGAACATCATCACTCAGCCTGGACAACCATCAATTCTGTCCAAACCAGTTTCATCTAATTCTTCCTATGCTATTTTAAAGCAAATTTCAGATACTACATAATTTCATCTGTAAATATTTTAATATATATCTCTACAAGATATAGATTCTTTTTGAAAACATAACCAAAATACCATCATTACATCTAAAAGAAATCAACAAATCTTTTATATAATCAAATATCCAGCTGTTCAAATAACATTTTAGTAATAACGATACAGCTCCAGGTATCTCCAAAATGTCCAAGTGACAGGTTATTGTGAAAGGCATAGTCTACTAGGATTTCTTAGTCTTAAAATCAAATCATAAGGTTTTTAACCCATTATCAGTATTAAAATTCTTAAAATATTACATGAAATATGTGTTTATGGTCTTAATTAATGTCATTGGTTAAATGTCAAGAGAGAGAAAGTGCTCTGAGAAAGTACCCTTTGTTAATGTAACAGCTAATGAAGATGCAACATTACCAAATCATAGTACTGTGTATTTTAAACTTGTTTCTTTGAGCAAGGAAGTCCTTTTTATAGAAAAAAATCATCTGTTAAGGTAATTTTGTTTACAGTCTACAATAGCTCTTTCACGTTGGAAGAATGATAATTTGATTAATTATTGTTTCAGAGCCATAGACTAGTTTCCTGAAAGAACTGGCAGAGAAGGGATATTTACTTCTTGGGAATACTATAGGTAATCTTGAGAGAGTTTCATGTCAAAATTAAGCTGCATCAGTACTGAGATATAATTATTCAAAAGGATCACAAAATCAAAAGCAAGCTGGATAAAATGAGTGTAATAATACACATACCAAGAAACCGATAATTTATCTTTTGTAAACCATGTCTGGGTAGGAAATTAAGCAACCTGAGACGGGTAGATTGTCATTTCTTCTAACAATTAACAGCTATGGTTTTGAAGGAAAGGTAAATAAATGGGAGTCTTGATACATGAATTGGGAACTGGAAACATATGCATTACATGTAAAAATAATCTACGCATGTAGAGGGGAGGAGGTGATTTGCTTGGCATAAAGCTCAAAACATTATTAAACTGAAATCTGAGAGAGTAAATATGCCTTGATAAAATCTTACCTTCTTCCTAACAAGGATGTCCATCAGAAAAATGACAAATGTACTCAAATATTATAACTATTGGGATGTCTAGTGAGGCTTGGGACATAGTCTCCCATTTCTAGTCATCCCCTCTATCAGTAAGCAGTTTCTGTTTATCCCAATATACCAAAATAATTTTCCTTGTGTCCCAGGATGTGGAATACCTAGGTGAAAAAGAGTTTATCCTGCCATTCAAGTATCCTGATGCTTTAACCCAATTAAACCCTCCTAACCTTGAATCTTTCCACATCATTTATGAGAGCTTTACAGTGGCCAAAATGCCCAGCTCACATTTTTGCCTTAAACCCATCGTATTTCCCAAATGTGACTATCTCTGCTAATGACTGGTTCCTCTTCTGGGAATCTCCTTTCTCCCTATCTTCTTATCTCCGAGTATAATCCATCCTCAAGTCCTGCATTACATGCCACCTGCACTACAGCCGTTCCTTGTACTGCATTTGTACATAATCCTTTTGCCCACCGAAGAGCCCTAGTAGTTTATTATCTGTGAATTTTGGCTGGCTGTTTTTTGGCTGCACAGTGCAGCTTAGAGGATCTCAGTTCCCTGACCAACGACTGAACCGGGATCACAGCAGGGAAAGCCCAGAATCCTAACCATTAGGCCACCAGGGAACTCCCCCATACCTACTGTTTTTAATGTCATGTGTAGCTGTCTATTTTATCCTACTGTTACTTACACACACAGTTTTACTTTTCTAACTAGAATTAAAATTCTTTGATAGCTGAGTGTACTTTGATAGCTAAAACTCTTTCAGCAAGTGTACTCCAGCAAACATTTCTGAGTACTTTCTAGGTGCCAAGTACTACACTAGGTGCAGAGAATATAAGACTAATGTGGCTCCACTCTCACCAGATTTATGTAGCACCGTTCTCAAAGTTGTAGCCAATAAAATAGGGCAGAAAACTGATGTCAAAGATGTAACACTGGAAAAGAGACAAAATAGTCATTACTTGCAGATGATTACTGCATACCTACAAACCTTAGAGAATTAACTGGAAAACTTAGAACTAATCATATGACTCCATAAGGTGATTAGAAACAAAATTAAAATGTTTAAAGTATCTTTTTACTACTATATTAAAAAACAAAATTTAAAAATCCATGCAATAACAATAAAATATGCTTATTTGGGGAAAAAACTTTAAAATGTGTATGAATCACACACACACAAACATGCTTGTATCATATTTCTAGATGGAAGGACGAAATATAATAAACGGTTCGATTCTTTCCAAATTTACTAATGAGTTTAATATATTACCAATCAAAATCTCAAGGGAATTTTTCAATTTCAGAATTTACCTGGAATAACTGGCATATTAAAATAGCCATATTTTAATGCCAAAATGATACAGAAAATTAAAAAGCACATAGAAACAAAAAATATTAATCTGAGTTATCAAAAAATGCAAACTAAAATTATGTAGTACCATTTTTCATTTATCAAACTGTCTTAAGTATATAAATGATGGGAATTCCCTGTTGGTCCAGTGGTTAAGAGTTCGCTTGTCAATGCAGGTGACATGCGTTTGATCCCTGGTTCGGGAAGATTCCACATGCCGTGGAGCAACTAAGCCTGTGCAGCACAACCACTGAAGCCCACGCACCTTAGAGCCCGTGTTCCACAAGAGAAGCCACCAAGATGAGAAGCCCATGAACCCCAGTGAAAAACAGCCCCCACTCACTACAAGTAGAGAAAGCCTGCATGCAGCAACAAAGACTCACACACCCAAAATAAATAAAATTTAAAAAAAATCTAAATGATGACCTGCAACGGTAGGAAAGATGCAATTACAACACAGAATGTATTCCTAACAGGAGTGTTTTGATTCTGAATTTTGTTTTTAATATCTAATCTAAAAAATATTCAGAAACTCATTATAAAGTCAGGATAGATATATGCCAGTTGTTGTTATTATTCAGTTGCTAAGCCGTGTCTGACTCTTGGACTGCAGCACGCCAGGCTTCCCTTTCCTTCAGTTATCTCCTGTAGTTTGCTCAAATTCACGTCCATATATGTCAGATCTATACCAAAATACATAGGACAACACAAGAAATATATGGCACGTCTACCAAGGAAATAAAAAGAGTTATTTTATTACTCATCATTAGAAATTATCAAACCACACTAAAGAGTCCAAATTATCTACAAATCAGTTAGTATTAACAAATGTACTGAGAAAAATGAGTCAAAAGGGCAGAGTGGCAGATGCTGGCAGTACCACACAAGCATTGTTCATCTCCAAATACTTGTCCAGGCTTGGTAGCAAGCATGTTCCTTTTAGCAGTCATCCTGTCAGAGCTAGGTGCCATTAAATACATGGCTGCTATCAAGTCCTCATTTCCGATAAATTTCCACCTTATTCACCTTACTGACAATTTCACAGCAATATCAGAGAACAATGCATTCAAGTCTAAATTTAATTATGACCATCAAAGAAGAAATGGTTGATATTATTCTAGAGAACATAAAACCAAAAATGGTCAATTATGCTAGACTTCAGAATTTCAATATAATAACTGTAAGAGAAGGGAAGGAAAAAAACCAGTTCATGATCAGTCATCTTCAAAAGGAAGACAGATTAAAGAAGGATGAAATTATAAGAAGGGTAAAGAAGACTAAAGGGTAAAATGAATTTATACTTGCAAAACTGTTAAGAATAGATAAGTAAATTAAACAAAACAAAGCAGAGGGCATAAAAAGAATGATGTTCAGTCTGGAAAGAATTAAGAGAAAGGTAAATTTGAAGATAGAAAAGTATCAAGCATCTTTAATTCAAGTCTACAGATCCAGACAGATAATATACCAAGATAGCAGAAACACTGAGATGTCATGGCAAAACTACTCTAACCTTTGCTATGTAACCATGGAAAATGGGAAAGCTACCAGAAGATCAGGGATAGGCACGTACCACCTCAACTTCTTAAAACGGGATCATCATGAACCATCATGGGGTCACTAAGAATAAGTCTTCCAAAATAACTCTAGTTCCTTTAGTTCCTTTTGGACTGGCTTGTCAGGTTGGTACATTTTGGGAATACCATAGTATGAGATCATTTCAGCAAAATATTTAACAAGTCTCTTGCATCCTTGGACAATAAAGAGAAAAGTAAATCAGACGACAGTAGTTAGGCAGCCTGGTAACTGATTTAACAGCCATACCTTAAAATTCATGGATCTGTGCCAGCATGGAAAGAGTTGGGTCTTCTATGATTTGCGACCAACCTTGGTTCTCACAGCACTTTACACATAACTCTATTATAGCAATTATCACACTGCATTATAGTTATATAATTACATGTCTATTATTCCCTATAGCCTGTAAACTCCCTGAAGAAATGACTGCTAGTCATCTTGTTATCATTAGCAGGGAGCATGAGAATGGCACACAGTAGACAATTTGATACATTTTCTAAATCTTAATTAAATAAAAACTTTGAAGGTATCATTTCAAGATTTACAGATGGCACAAAAGCTAAAAGAAACTGGTAGTATTGTGGATGACAGAATTTAAAAAGTCAAAAAGCTCTTGACAAGCTGGAACAATGAGCCAGTGCTTACACAGTGAAACTTAATAGAGATATAAGTAATGTCTGGAACTTGGAATTAAAAAAAAAAAAATCAAATGTGTGTGTGTTAAAAACAGAAAAGACCTGACTTAAACAGCTAGGTGTCTCAACAGCAAACCCAATATGAACCAGTGGGTGTGCTGTGGCAGGTATTACTGGCTTTGAGAGAAATACGGTGCCTGAAAGGAGAAAGGTGAGAGTGTCACTGGTCAGACAGCATCTAGAACATCACAATTCTGGTCACATGTTTGACAAGTGACCACCCACAAAGCCACACTTGTCCAGAGGAAGGCAACCAAGACGGTTATGGACCTGGAGACCACATAATGTGGGAAACAGCTCAAGACATGAAAGATTTAGCTCGGAAAATGATCTTTCACAGTGTATACGATAGCAAGCTTCATGCTCCTGAATTAATGTCTGGGAGGATATAGTATTTGTTGAGTATGATTCCACAAAGCTGAACTGGGTCCGTTTTAGCAAAGAAGTAGAAAGCTAGATTTTAGTAAATTATAATTATTTGCAATAAATAAAACTCTTCAAGTACGGCATATCAACATGCCTTGAGACTGATTTTCTCACTGCGGGAGTACTCATTTTGAGACAGTACAGCCACACCTCAGGGATTTGAAAAGAGCCAATTCCTACCTGGTATAACAAGTTTGATTAAGTAAGCCCTCATTTAACATGTATGGTTTCATGTTCTTTTCTAAGATGAAAGCTGAAAAGCAGAGTACCGTAATAAGCCTCAAATGACGTATGAGACACATTTCTAGAGGAAACTGCGTACACAATTTTTCTGACATTGTTCTTGAGAAGGATGACTAGGGGCACTGTAGCAAAGGTACCCATAACCCACAGTGATGACAGATCATCTGTGAGACACTGTTATGTCTTGTGTGGGTCAGACTCTAACATGCCAGTAGGTAGGGGAGACCAGGAGCATCACTCTGTTACGTAGATACACTGTAAAAGTTTACAAAAACATAGGCAATCAAGAGGAATGAATTTCAAAACTCTAACCATACCCTCCCTCTTTTGTACACTGACTCCCAGACTCACTCACTGACTTAGAACAATGTTTCCAACAAAATTTAAAAACAAATCACTTTAGCTAATCGACTAATGGACAATATATATTTAATAAGTGATTTTTCAAAACATCCGTCAAATACCTTCAATAGTCAGTTACATCAGAGATGTGCATCTACATAGTTAAGATTAATTCAATTTCAAGCAGAAGTGTAAAGTAAACTGAAATGTGACTTTACGTCCAGGGCAATGTAAGCAAGTCAATTTTTCAATGCATCTTAACTAAATGTAAAATACCTGTTTTTGTGACAAACAAGTCTGTGCCATTAATCATATGCTTCCAGCTGCAACAATTCACATTCAAATTAAAACCATGAAACAGCATCACAGTGTTAAGATTCACACAAAGTGATCTCTTAACAGATTGTGAAGAAAAAAAACATACATTAAAAGAAGAATCTGGAGAAAAATGTTACACAATAAAAACATCTGAAAGAGCTTAAGCACACAGGCAGACAGAATTCAGGTTTTTGAGTTGCATAGGAATAAATGTTAAACAAAACTCAGAGCCTGCTCTTAAACAATGAATACATCATAAAAAATACTTCTTTTTATAGCCACAGGACTGAGAGTTTTGCTGTTTATATCTATCCCAGCATACAAATCCATAGTACTGCCAGGACTGTCCCCTCTGATTTTACTGGGAAACCAGACAGAAGAGTCTGCCTGGGTTTCTTTTAGTTTAGTTCAGCTTGTGTCCAAAACTGGCCCAAGAATCATCTCTTCAAGTCACTACTCTCCTGCCTGCCAGTTACACAGCTCCAAACATTTCCCTTCCAGCCACAGATATTAAACTGTTTTGTTGTTTTAAAACTTGATTTAGAACTGCATTAGACAACTTTTTTTTGCTTCAGGCTCCCCTAGGTCAGCAAGCTGCAACAATGTTCAAACAGCCTAACAGTGTCCATTGCACATTAAAAAACAAGGATGGTGCCAGGAACCAGAACAATGATATATTCTAGGTTAGCCATGTCAGGCATTTTCCAGTCCCAAAAGCAGGTTTCATATGGTCAACACATGAGCCCCGGATGTACATGGCTGTCCTGTACTTGCCCCCTCGTGTCCTCCTCTGGTGACCGGCCGCACTGAACTCCCCGGACAAGTTTCCCAGGGATGTATGCTACGCAAGCGAGTCACCGCTCCTCTGAGAGCCCGTGCTTTCTACCTCGGGTCTTACGCTGTATTACTATAGGGCTTTACACTTCTAGGGCATCATCTGACAAGCCACATATTTTCCCCAGTTCTCAGCTGACTTTCCTTTAAAATGGTACCTCAGCCTAGTCTATTAGAGAAAAGCTGTTAAAAAAAGAGAGTGTGGAGAAACAGAAAGACCAAACTTTGAAAACCAACAGTACAAATAAAAATCTTAATAGACACACTGTCAAAGCAAGATTAAAGATTTAGCTTCTCCAATTAACAAATCAAGATGAGATTAGGATAGTTATCAAGGTATGAGATATAAAGACATGAGAAGAACAAGAACTTCATCTCAGAAGCTTCTGTGCTCTCTTACCAGGTTTTTCTTATCTTCTACTCATTATTTCTTTGCTCTCTTGTCCTCTTTCAGTAACATTTTATCCCAGATGACAAATGAAGGAGTATGTAACATTTTAATTTCTTAACAGTCTTTATAGAATTTTCCCAAAGTAATTTAACCTGAAGTTTAAGTTGTATAGGATAGTTGCACACGGTAGATTTCAGGGATACTGAACCCAAGTTAAATGGACTAGCATCCTTTCAAGAAAGAACACTTTAAAAAAAAAAAAAAAAAAACTAAGACAAGGAAAGAAGCAGAACTTTGCACCAAGATTTATGGAAGAGAATTTTAGAATCAATTTATGCCTCAGAAATGGTCCTGACAGTACTTAGCTAAGTCAAATAACTTAAAATGTAGCTGAACTTAAAACGTTAAAAGAGAATTTAGAGAAATATTTTACAAAACCAACCATTCTTTCATAATACCAAAAATGATTTTTTAATTGATGTATAAATGCCTTATAATGTTGTGTTAGTTTCTGCTATACAATGATGTGATACTACAAATGCTATAATACAAACTGTGTTAGTCACTCAGTCATGTTTGATTCTTTGCGACCCCAAGGACTGTAGCACATCAGACTCCAGGCAAGAATACTGGAGTGGGTAGCCATTCCCTTCTCCAGGGAATCTTCCCAACCCAGGGATTGAACCCAGGTCTCCCACATTGCAAGCAGATTCTTTACCATCTGAGCCACCAGGGAAGCCTGCTAACATGTAAATCTTTACTTTTAAACATAGCTTTCTTAAAGCACAGTACAACTATATGTTTTAAAACAGCAAGCTCTTAGTAATATTTTAAGGACAGATGACTAGATGAATAACATCTTGATTTTTGCAAAAGTACGGTGTCAAAGATGGTAACTATGGTGAGGTGCACGGTGGTATCAAAATCATATTAAAATACTCAGTATCATTTTAGTAGATAATTCTTTTCAATAGTATATTGTACATAAATAATCAAGTTATTTAGGTCCTTTCATCTGGGTTGTATTCAATCCTTCCTGCATAAGGCAATGCAAAAAAAATTGTCTTTTTATCTACTAAAAAAGTTATCTAACTTTTCAAATAGTCTCATTTAATTAAGTCCTGTCTTGAAGATTAGGGGAGGAGGTGGGCCATTAGTCTCTAACCATTAGCTTTGGTAGCAAAAAACTTTAAGACCTGTTAAGTTCATACCCTCACTCTCTATTCCAAGGGAAAAAAAAAAAGTTTTTTTTTTAGTTGATCAGTTCAGAAAAGGGCAGAATTAGCTGGAAAAGAGAGTCCCCAAATAATTAGCACCTCTTGCAGACTAGAATGAAAAAAAATATTAAGGGAAAGCGACACACACAGTTTCTTGATGTCATTGTTTCCTTTTCATTATTTATCTGCTGACCTGAAGAGAAACAAAATTCAGAAATCTGAAGGAGAGAGAAGACAAGCAGTGGGAAGGTTTAGCCAAGCAGAAAGCTCTAAGTTATTTAAATTCTGGGGAATAACAGGACGCTGGGCTGGAGGAAGCACAAGCTGGAATCAAGACTGCCGGGAGAAATATCAATAACCTCAAATATGCAGATGACACCACCCTTATGGCAGAAAGTGAGGAAGAACTAAAGAGACTCTTGATGAAAATTAATGAGGAGAGTGAAAAAGTTGCCTTAAAGCTCAACATTCAGAAAACGAAGATCATGGCATCCAGTCCCATCACCTCATGGCAAAGAGATGGGGAAACAGTGGGAACAGTGGCTGACTTTATTTTTCTGGGCTCCAAAATCACTGCAGATGGTGATTGTAGCCATGAAATTAAAAGACACTTGCTCCTTGGAAGGAAAGTTATGACCAACCTAGACAGCATATTAAAAGCAGAGACATTTCTTTGCCAGCAAAGGTCCATCTAGTCAAGGCTATGCTTTTTCCAGTAGTCATGTATGGATGTGAGAGTTGGACTATAAAGAAGGCTGAGTGCCAAAGAATTGATGCTTTTGAACTGTGGTGTTAGAGAAGACTCTTGAGAGTCCCTTGGACTGCAAGGAGATCCAACCAGTCCATTCTAAAGGAGATCAGTCCTGGGTGTTCATTGGAGGGACTGATGTTGAAGCTGAAACTCCAATACTTTGGCCACCTGATGCAAAGAGCTGATTCATTTGAAAAGACCCTGACGCTGGAAAAGATTGAGGGCAGGAGAAGGGGATGACAGAGGATGAGATGGATGGATGGCATCACCGACTCAATGGACATGGGTTTGGGTGGACTCCGGGAGTTGGTGATGGACAGGGAGGCCTGGTGTGCTGTGGTTCATGGGGTCGCAAAGAGTCAGACACAACTGAGCGACGGAACTGAACAGGACTAGAGAACACTTCAGGCTCCTACGCAGAGTCAGCAAGATTATACCTGAAACAAAAACAGCCACTGTGAAGGACAACTGTAAAGCTCAAAGCGCCAAAACATCAAATCTGCCTAAAAGAGGACTAGGAACAAGCACTTAGCCTTAAAAAGATGAAAGAGACAAAGTTGCTTGATACAAACACACATGAGCCATTGCAAAGACTGATAATAATTACGTATGTAGGATACATAATAATTAAGTATGTAGGGATCTGGACATCATCTACGTATTTGTTACACCTGAGTATTTTGCCCATTATTCCTTCATTTTAGGAGAAGCATGGGACTGATGCAGGCTCATTCCTCTCAGCACCCTTGCATACATGGTGCCTTTCAAAGATCTGAAGGAATAAAGAAAACTTTGAAGAAATTTTAAAACGTAACTTAATAAAAAAGATTCTTGTTTTCACTATTGTTCTTCTTTTAATCCACAATATGATTGCTGGGACACCTGTGTCAAAAATTTCCCAGTAGAATTCATCTGGTATTTTTTTTTTTTTTTTGAGTCCTCATGCAGATATGTAGCAAAACTTTAAACCTCATGATGAGCTGCTGCTGCTGCTGTCGCTAGAGTCATGTCTGACTCTGTGCGACCCCATAGACGGCAGCCCATGAGGCTCCCCCATCCCTGGGATTCTCCAGGCAAGAACACTGGAGTGGGTTGCCATTTCCTTCTCCAATGAATGAAAGTGAAAAGTGAAAGTGAAGTCACTCACTTCACTTGTGTCCGACTCTTAGTGACCCCATAGACTGTAGCCCACCAGGCTCCTCTGTCCATGGGATTTTCCAGGCAAGAGTAGCACACATAATAAATTCAGAAGGAGAAAACGTGATAGAACCATTAGAAAACCAATCTATATTTATCCATTTTGGAGGATGGAGAGTAACTGTCATTTCAATTCTTGAATTTCAGTTTCTGCTGCCTGTCATCATCACTCTTACCCAGAATCAAGAGGACTACAAATTAAAATCTTTTCTGAGCTTCTTACAATGTTTTATGGACACACAGAGAATCTAAAATGAATAAGGAATTTTGCTTTAAGCCTGTTCAGAGATACACTTAAAATCTTTAGATAATTTTCCAGATTCTAAGATTTAAGGTACAATCATTTTAGATCTAAATACATGACCGACCATTTAAACAAATTTTCACCTGCTGGAGAAGAGACAATGGCCCCACAACTTGATAAATATTTGCAAAACAGACAGCCATATAAAAAGGATTAAGAGCAAAGACAGCCAACATTTTAAAAACATAAATGCATCTATTATCCACCTTGAGAGCCCTGTACCCACCTGACAACTAAATTCCCGAGAAACTGCCTCTGCATTTTTAACTTTTCAGCTAATATTAGATCCACCTTCACTTACTGAGATTTAATCTAATTAGTAAGGGGGAAAAGTTATTGATATTGAAGTCTACTTAGAGAACTTTAGAAGAAAAAGGAAACCGAGACAAGAAAAGACTGGCACACTGCCTCTCAAGTATGGAATGTTCAACAGCATGGTTAAGCACATCATCAGCCCTAGCTTATCACCAACTATGGTTTTGAGGTAAAAGAGTTTTATAACTACGCACGTCAAATTTACAATACACCATCACCTTAAGGAAAAAGAAGGGAGGCCATGGTGGCTCACTGAAAGCAAAGTCCAGAGAGAAAAAAATATATTATGTTCTACCATCTTACCGTATTATACATAGATTATTATAGATAAACATATCCACATCGATCTCAACCAGACATTTTGCCAAGATTTGCAAAAATGAAACAGGGAAAATACAAATGAAAATAAAGCCAAAATCAGTCTGGTTAAAAAATTTTAACCAGAAGTGCCACCTGGAGAGCATGAAATCAGTTTAAGAAGATAATTTGAAGCAGTGAAGATTTCTGAACCAAAAAAGGTATTTCACACAGATATAAAGTGTATTTTTAAAATACCAATTATTCTAACGTGGTTTGGAATCAGATGCTTTCCAACACATTTGTTCACCTTAGTGTAATTGTTATTCATTTTACCCCTTAGCCTCTGACTTTCTCTAAGACCTGCATCTTGCTAATTTCAGAATCACCAACCTGAAGATTTTTCATAGACATACTGCTAAGATTGGGAAGAGTCTATTTTATAACTAAGGTTTTGAGTATCCCTACAGAATGAACCACAACTGGTTTACTCTGAGGAATCTTTCACTCTTTGTGTAACAAATACGTCATAGTCTTTCCTTGATTAACTGAGGGCTGCTCTGTATAGACATGTACCAATCTATCTTCTTTCATTAGCACTGTGATTTTAAAAATCTACACACTAAACAGATGGATTTGATAACATCTTGATCTAACAGTTTAAAACACTTATATTTTTAATCCCAACAATCCAGCTATATATGATTATACAGTATTGGATAGTTTTCTAAGTCTTTTCCGGTCACATTTATCTTTTTTTAAAACCAGGGATGCTAGCCTATTTAAAATAATTCTTTACTGGAAAGCAATCAAAGGAAAGGGTCATAAGTCCTCCGCAAAACATACTTCCAATGATTTTTAACCTGAGATGACTGAAAAAATGTCTTTTAATTTCTAAAGGTATAAACTATTTTTAATAGTCTTACTGTGGTATCAGTTCAGTTCAGTTGCTCAGTCGTGTCTGTGTCTTTGCGACCCCATGGACTGTAGCACACCAGGCCTCCCTGTCCATCACCAACTCCAAGAGTTTACTCAAACTCATGTCCATTGAGTCGGTGATGCCATTCTCCTCCTGCCTTAGA
This sequence comes from Bison bison bison, assembly GCF_000754665.1. Lineage (NCBI taxonomy): Eukaryota > Metazoa > Chordata > Mammalia > Artiodactyla > Bovidae > Bison > Bison bison. The sequence continues at coordinate 2,095,967 of NW_011494950.1, read as the reverse complement.
TCCTTCCCAGCATCAGGGTCTTTTCAAATGAGTCAGCTCTTCGCATCAGGTGGCCAAAGTATTGGAGTTTTTATGACATACAAAAAGTACATATATTTAAAGTATACAATTTGATAAGTTTTGACAAATGTAATTGTCTGTGAAACCATCACCACAATCAAGATACTAAGCATATCTATCACCCTCCATAATTTTCTTATGAGCCTTTTAATCCCTCTATTTCTCCCCTACCCTTGTCCCTGTCCCTAGCCCTCAGAAAATCATTGAAATGTTTTTTTGTCATTAAATATTAGTTTGCATTTTCTAGAACTTTATATAAATTTATTCCAGTATGGGAATACTACTCTACATACCCCATTTTGTCTGACTTTTCTCACTCCACATAATTATTATTTCAAAATTTATCCATGTTGTGGCATGTGTCAATGGTTCATTCTTTTTTATTGCTAAATACCATTTCATTGTATGGATATACCATAGTTTATTTATCTATTCACCAACTGATCAATCTGGGTTGTTTTCAGTTTTGTCCTATTACAAAAAATTCTGCTGTAAAAATTTATGTACAGGATTTTGTATCAACACAAGTTTTCATTTGTTCTAAGAGTAGAACAGCTTAGGAGATTAGTTTGCATTTACCTTAAGAGACTGCCACACTGTTTTCCGAACTGGCTGTATTATTGTACATCTATATTGACACTGAACGAGAATCCTAGTTTTTCTACATCTTTATCAATACTTGATAAAGTTAGGCTTTTAAATTGTAAACATTTTAATATGTGTGTGGTGATTTTAATTTCTATTTCCCTAATGACATAATATTAAGCATCTTTGCATGTGCGTATTTACATTCTTTTTATTTTCTTTGATGAAGTATATATTTAAATTTGTTGCCCATTTTTAAGAGTTTGTCTCTTTTATTATTAAACTCTCAGTATTCTCTATATATTCTGGATTGAAGTTATTTATCAGATATATCATTTCCAAATAATGTTCACCTAATCTTGGCCTGTATATTCACTAATAGCATCTTTCATAAAGCAGAAGTCTAAGTAATATGAAATCCAACATACCAATTTTCTTTTTATGGATTATGCTTTTGGTTTCTTACCTAAGAAATCTTTGTCGGATCCAAGGTGATAAAGATTTTCTCCTATGTTTTCTTCTAGAAGTTTTATAGGTTTAGGTCACATATTGAGGTCTAGGATGCATTTGATTTAAATCTCTTGTACACGGTATAAGGTTCACGGGGCTTCCCTGGTGGTTCAGACAGTAAAGAATGTGCCTGCAATGCAGAAGACCTGGGTTTGATCCCTGGGTTGGGAAGATTCCCCTGGAGCTATAAATGTCATGTGTCATTATTTTTGTCTATTTGCTATAAAATGGATTTAAATCAGAAAACACATTATCCATGGTCATGCATGTAAAAATTTTATGTGTATTTCCAAAGAGCATACTTTCTGTATGAGAGTAAAAACTATATAATTTTCAATGAGATCAAATTTGTTAATTGTCTATTTAAATGCTTTAGTACATACACTTAGTACATGTACTTGGTCTTCTGAATAAAGCATGGCTAAATTCCTCTACTAATTACAGATCTGTTGACTTTTTCTTATATTTTTCCTAGTTTTAGCTTTATAGAATTACGCAGTTAAATATATTAAGGTCAATGCTCAGTTATTTTAGTATATCAATATAAAATATCTCATTTATTCTCATTTATGTTCTTTGCTTTAATTTTCATTTCATCTGATACTAAGATTGTTCCCAGTACTTTCTTTTCAATGGCCTATTTTTAGGGTATCTTTTCTATCCTTTTATTTTTACCTTACTGCATCTTTTTTTTTTTTTTTTTACTGCATCTTTTTGTTATAGAATTATCTCTCATCAACAGATAGAGCTGAATATTTTATGATCAGTGTTTTATATCACCCACATTATAAAAGGAGAATTAAACCTATTTAATAGTTATTGCAAACACTAATGTATATATGCTGCTGCTGCTGCTAAGTCGCTTCAGTCATGTCTGACTCTGTGCGACCCCATAGACGGCAGCCCACCAGGCTCTGCTGTCCCTGGGATTTTCCAGGCAGGAGTACTAAAGTGGATTGTCATTGCCTTCTCCAATGTATATATAGATGTTTTCTATTTATCACAACCTTTTGTTCATTATTTTGGGTTTCCCCCACCATTCATGCGTTTTGTTCAATTTATCAAATCTTCTTTGCTTTCTATCCTTGGAGTGAATTTATTTCTTAAACTAAAAAAAAAATTCTCATAAAAAAATTCACACAATATTCAAAAGCAAAAACCTATTTGAACACAGTAAACTCTAACTCCATTCTGTAAGATAACTTACGTTAGCTGAATATGTAACCTTTCAGATTATTTTTTAAGTACTTTTGTATATATCATTCTACTTTTATTGTTACAGTGTTTATCCTTAATTTTAAATCCTGAATTTAAACTTCATCAACCCAGTGGATGTGAATGTGAGCAAACTCTGGGAGACAGTGATGGACAAGGAAGCCTGGCATGCTGCAGTCCACAGGGCCACAGAGTTGGATAAGACTAAGTGACTGAAAAACGGTATTTAAACTTTGGTTTTTCTTTGGTTTATTATAATCTTACTCTAAATATGTAAAGAATACACTCTAATGGTTTTTCCTCTTTACTGGATGGCAGATGACTGCCATCTCCCATGCTGAAATGAGAAATAATGCTATTTTTTTGTGATGATGTGTGTTTCTATGATGACAACAGTTTCTCCTTCTTTATGCTACATCAAGGTATGGGCACTCAGAGGGCTCGCTAAATTGCAGTACTGTTTTTCATATTAGAGGCTTTTTAAAAAAATTATTTCTTTGATTATTTTATTCTCTCCAGCTTCTCTTTACTTTCCTTTTAGAGCTCTTCATACAGAGATGTTGGAATTTCTGTAGCTAAGCCCTTCGTCTCTTAAATTTTCCTTCATACTTACAAAGTATTCCTTTTAGAAGGCATTCTGATGACATTTCCTTGCTCAATCCTTAGTTTCACTAATTAATATCTTAGTTACAAATTGACATTTTAATTTTGAATTTTTAAGTCAAATTTTAATCTCCCAAGTTCTACGTTACATTCTTTTTCAGGAATACAAAACCTTTCTCCATCTTGCTGAATATCTTCTTCTGATCATTCCATTACCTGTAGGTCCTTGGGCATCTTTTCTTCTGACTTTTGAGTGGGTGTCTTTCTTTCATGGTGTTGATTTCCCTCATTTGTGGTGTGTCATGATTATATGCTTATTCTTGGCCTGAAAATCTGTTTGCCAGCTCTTCTGTTTACCACTGCCTGTTTCTAGTGATTAACAGGGGACAAATGGCTTGTCTCCCTTGTGTGTGGGCTTTCTAACCCACCTGGCAGTCAGTGCATTACTTGGGCACTGCTCCGCCTCACTGAGTCTAGCACCCACACTCAAGGATTTAGTTTGTGGGTAAACACAGCTGCCATCCACTATCTAACACAAAAAGAAAAGAAAAATAAAGGCAGAGCTCCAAACGTCAAGTCCCAATTAACAACTCTGATAAGCTCTCTGATTAATAATCCTGATGAATTCCCCTTCTATTTCATATTTCCATTGTCTGTACCTCAGGCTTTGTCTTGCTCTCCTTTTCTATTGTAGATTTAAATCTATCTTTGCTATAGATTTAATTTATTATTATGTGTTTGTTTTCTAATATTTTTGTCATTTCATGAGATTTTGGCAAGGAAGGGAGAATAGACACAACAAAAAAAAATCAACCTTTAATTTTCAATCATAAAAGCCCCCATAACTGTATTAAAATAATTAATATGATAAAAGTTTCACATTATTACCTCTCACAAGAATGCCATGAATATAAGCAAATTTCAAGACTAAAATGATCAAGCATTTTCAATAGTCTTTAGACAATACTTTGGATCTTAAAAAATTAAAAGAAACAAATCTGTGACACCTCAAAAGCAAATCTAACCAGTTCAATTTCATTTGGCTCCGGCATATATGAGAGAATCAATCCAGCCTGATAAGTGATGAATAGCTACAAACATATTACCTCTTCAACAACTGTCAAGTTGACATTCCAATTGTAGGAATCTAGTAAAGCTATTTAGTTTTTCTGAGAACTTTCATAATTGCTATAGCCAACATCTCTCTCTCTCTCATCAAAATATCCAAAGAAATGGGCTCAGAGGAGAGAGCATGTATGTGTGTATATGGCAGGGAAGAAATTGTATCCTCAGGGCCCAGAATGTAGTTAATATTCATTAACAGTTCACTGAAATGAATTCAACAACAACAACAACAAAACATTTTGCCTCTGAAAGATCTAACTTTACTCTAGCATCTTGGGGCATAATTGGGCACATTTCCCTTCAGCTTATAACTATGGATATATTTTATACTACATACAACAAACCCTTAAGATTACTGTTGTTCTTTTCAGTTCCTCAAAAATTTATAGTCTGGTATGGCAAATACCAGTATTGAGTACAAGATGCAAGTAGGCTCATATAGAAAGGACAAAGAAGACAGAGGGAAAAACAGTCTAGGAACAGATGGGACAAAAGTCAGAGACGACAGTAGGCTTGGTTTATGCTGGGACAAGACTGAACCAGTCCCACTGTTAGCTCCTTGACTTTCATCTCATCTGTTCCTTTCCCTAGACTGTCTTTCTGTTATGTCTTGTCCTTTCTGTACAACCACATGGCATGTTGTGCTGTTATAATACTTCTCATGCATGCATGCATCCTAAGTCGCTTCAGCTGTGTCCCACTCTTTGCAACCCTTTGGACTATAGCCCACCAGGCTTCTCTGGCCATAGGATTCTCCAAGTAAGAATACTGGAGTGGGTTACCATGCCCTCCTCCAGGGGATCTTCTCGACCCAGGGATTGAAACTATATCTCTTATGTCTCCTGCATTGGCAGGTGGGTTCTTTACTGCTAGTGACATCTGGGAAGCCCAGCACTTCTCATAACAGACCATAATGCTTCCCAAAGTCAAGACCACAGTGACAGCACCTTTGTTAAGTTACTGTTAGTTATTTTGTGGACGTTTGGTCTGCTTCACACTACTTTTTTCATACAAAAAGAAAACTTTGAGATTTATTAAAATGCCTACTGTACAAAAAATAATAATAATTGACAAAGTCAGGGATAAAGGAAAGTAGAGGAAATAATCCAGTTAGAGACTGGCTCTATGGTTCTCAGAGACTGAGGCAAAGTAAATACTGTAAGTTTTTATATAAAAAATAAACTAGTTATGTTATACCAAAAAACAGAACATTTATAAGTATCTCCGGCTGCTAGAAAAGAAAGTGGTGTTGGAAAAGTTAAATGCCTTGCCCAAGGTCCCCTGGCTTCTTTCGTTAGAGGAAAATACTGGTCTCTTGACTTCAGTGTTATTGCTGCAATATCACACTGAAACCAAATACACAGTGAAAATTAGTTGCTATTATGGCAACCCCTGGGAGAAACAGAGATACCTATTCCCCTGTGAGGGATAAGAAATTAAGCTAAGAACCCAACACAATGTTCTGTGAGGAAGCTGGGTAGAGTGAGAAGATATGAAATGACCTGATCACCCTTAAAGAGGAAACAGTGGTGAGGCAGCAACCTCAGAGGCACATAAGATCCCTACTGCCAGAGGGAGTGGGAGGTTTAAAAGGCTGGGAATCCAGTTTCTAGAACATTCTATATATACACAGAGTCTTAGAAGAAGCAAATCGTTAAGTACTATACTAAACTATGACTGAGAAGACAGATTTTAAAAAACTTCCTAGGGCACAGGTCCAGAAGAAAACAAAAATTAAGGTCAAGTCTACATCAGCCAGTAACAGACTTCTGGGCCCTTAGATTCATTTATTTGGCTCTCCTGACTGTTTGGCTCAGTTTTCCCTTAGCAAGTGTAAAAAATGCTTGAACACCACCACCCTGGGATCCTGTTCAACCAATTCAGATAGCTGTGGCCTTTTAACTCACATCCAAGTGACTTGGCGTTGTCCCAATATCATTTCCCCTAGTAGAGCCTAAGCGAGAGAGTACACAGCTCAGAGAGCCAGGAGTTAACTGGCTGTTCCCATTCCAGAAAGGTCTGGTTCTTTTCCTAGATAAGGAAACAATACTATATCAAGATGTTTCTATCATTCAATATTACATATCACACTGGATCCACAACTATAAAAAGAGAATTAGTGGCAATACCACTGTCTATTCTTAAAGCATCTCTCTTAAGGCGCTTTAGGCAACTGAACTTTACTTTTCCAGCCCAATCCCTTGGGAAATAAATAGTGATGATTTATTAAAACTTACATCTTACAGATAAGAAAGACCAACAAAAAGAAGTTGAAATGCAGAAGGGGACAGAGTGTCTTGAGGCTACACTCTACTTGTTGAATCACACTTCTTCCTTATACAAAAGATACAGAACATGCACATTGACTCATATGGAGCTGACTGTCACTTACTTCACAGCACAGTGCTAAGGGACTCTGTGGACCTGGCCATATTTGGGCCCCCACTCTGAGCAGCCATGTTCCTTTGCCAGGGTCATGGTTTCCTGCCTTTTCTCCCATGAAACCTATTTTTGAAGATGTCTAAAACAGTTTTTGAATGGCAAGTTGTTTCCTCCTATACCAGCAAAAATCTAGGCAATTCCAATCATCCTTTACAACAATGTGGCCATAATAACCTCTTCAAGTTAGTCTGCCTATAATCAGTCTTTTTAAAAAATATACAACCGATTTATTGGTTTATATTGCCTCGATTCCTCCTGTCTTTATAGAATAGCATGACCCTCAGAGCCAGGGGGTACATTAAATTTATACTTATTGAGTTGCATTATTTTTTAGTAGGAAGGAGGCAGTAATGGCCATATAGAGGGAATAATCATAATATACAAAGAACAGTGAGAACGCATCAGATAAAATTAAAGAGTGATTACTCCCTCCAAAGTAAGTTTTAGTAAAAGATTCTGAAGGAAGACAGCTTTATTTTGGTGAAAGACATCGAACAGCCTGGGTACAAAAAGCAGAGATTATAAGAAGCAGGCAGTAGTGCCCCCTGGGTTGCCTGTTAAGAAGTCTGCCTTGTACAGTTTCTGGAGAACTTTAGAAATGCAAATAACCTGGACAGATTAACAGCACCCCAAGATAACTAGCAGGATACAAAGAAACAGCACCTTTCACTATGAGGAGGCGTATTCCTTCAGGCAAACAAAGAAACAGGACAGAGTCAACATCTGTTTCATATAACAGCTTGGCTGCTGAAAGAAGCAAACTTTAAAAAATGGCTTAGCTGACAACCCTCAAAAACCATTCAGTCACTATTGCACGGGCTGAAGTAAATGGGTAGATAAACACAACTTGCACTCTCCATACTACCCTCACCGCCTTCCTCTAAAGAAAAGAAAATGCAGACAAAAGCCTCATATCTTCCCTTTTGATTGGCAACTAACAGCAATGAATCCTGAAGTGTGAAAGATAGCCAACTGATTTTTAGCTTTGCCCTGCCTTCCTCAAAGTCAACTGGGAAGATAAGACAGCCAAAGAGTATATTGGGTGGGGACCGTGGCCAAGATAGGGGGATGGGGAAACAATTCAGACATAACTCATTAGAATATTAAAGGGAAGAAAACAAGTCATTCGGCAAAACCAACCATTTTTTGGTTGGTTCCAGAATTCAGTTCAAGAAAGAAAAAGCAATATTATGATGTCTGGAACCTTATCAATAAGTGGTAACAAACCAAATGTGTTAAGAGATGAAATTTTCCTCTCTGGATTCTATCAATTTGTGAACAAAATTTCAGAATCAAGAGAAAGCCATCTAAGAAGGTATAAAAAACTACTCATAGATTTAAGAACTGGACATTTCTAAGACGAAAAATTATCAGTGCTGTGATGTCACTGCAGTGACCACTGCGTCCAACTCAGTTAAACGCCAGATGCTTTGCTTACCTTAGTAATGTGGTTACAATAGATAAGTCAAACAGAACGAAATCAACTGAGAGGCACTAAGACAGACAAGAGATTTTTCTGGTGGAATCTGAAAACAGAAAAAAAGGTGATTAGGTGGAAAAGGACAAAAACATTTACTACCAACACACGTGCAGTGGCAAAAAATACGCTGGGCAGATAACCAAGAGCCCAGTGAGGTCCCTTTCAGTGACTTTCAGGCAGAACACCATGCAGGAAAAGATCACTTTGTCGATGCGGGAGAGAGAGATGACCACAAAGGAAAAAGCAATCATATGTGATTTGTTTTATATTCAGAGAACCTGGGATGAAAAAGGCATTATTTAAAGGTGCTTTTGTGGGGTGTGAGGGAGTGAGGGTATAACTATAATAACAGTAAATCTTTCAGAAATGTTAGGGCCAGACAGTCTCTAAGTACTCAACCTACATTAACTAATTTGGTCCTCACAAGGATTACATGATATAGGGACTATTAGTACTACAATTTACAGATAAGGAAACAAAGATACAGGAAAGCAGACTTATCTGGAACCATAGAGAATGGCTGAGCTTAGAAACAAGTCACCAGGAGGAAGGAAAATTCTTCAAAAGATTAATCTTTCTGTCTATCCAGGATCCTGCTTGGTGTCTTACACAACACCCAGAAAAATAAAAATAATAGAGCAAGACAAGCAGAGTAATTAATTAAAACTAAAGGAGAAAGGATTTAGATTAGTTTAAAAAAGACCTTCCAAATTAAAAAATATGCAGGAAAAAAAAGTTCACTGAGAGATACTACAGAATGACCTCCATAGGGATCAGACCTGGATAGTGTTAAAAAAACGAATCCCTTCAAGTATGGAAGGGATTAACCCAGAACTTTGTTTTAGGCCTATCAGAAATATTTGACTGTAATTCAAGAAGAGAAGTTTAGTTCATGTTAAGAGTCTCCCCTTGTGTTGATTAGCCAATCTATGCAGGGACTATGCTTGTGTTGACACTATCAGTTCAGTTCAATTCAGTCGCTCAGTCGAGTCCGACTCTTTGCGACCCCATGAACCGCAGCACGCCAGGCCTCCCTGTCCATCACCAACTCCCGGAGTCCACCCAAACCCATGTCCACTGAGTCGGTGATGCCATCCAACCATCTCATCCTCTGTCGTCCCCTTCTCCTCCTGCCCTCAATCTTTCCCAGCATCAGGGTCTTTTCCAATGAGTCAGCTCTTCACATGAGGTGGCAAAAGTATTGGAGTTTCTGCTTCAACATCAGTCCCTCTGATGAACACCCAGGACTAATCTCCTTTAGGAGTCCTGACTGCTTCAGAAGGGAGTCTTGAAGAAACCAGAAGAGGAAAGCATGACTACAGCACTAGAGTCACAATTAAAATGGAGGAAGAGTTGACTTAACCTCTAAATAAAGAGAGTAAGACAGAAAATGAATACTAAAAGCAGCTGCAATGATTAGGGATAACATCCTACAGTTTTGAGCAGAGTGTTCATGTGTAATCAATACAGTGTTAATGAAAATAATACCAACATGTGAAAGCTTTAAATTGTTCATATAATAGTGGTAAGAACAGCAGCAGACAATACCTGGGAGGACTTCTCTTGTGCCACGCACTGGGTAAAATGCTTCATGTACAGGGTACCGTGGTTAAGCACAAGGGCTCAGATCGACTCCCAGAAATCCTTCTCCAAATAACTTTGAGCAAACCACTTGCCCTGTGTCTCACTATCTGTCAGATAATAACAGCATCTACTCTCTAGGCATGAAGTTGCAAAGATTAAGTGAGAATGTGTGCGGAGAGAAAATAGAAGAAATTGTAGAGTTCTAGAGTAATCAGTACAGCCTGATGAGTGGGACAGGTAAGATGAGGAGAACAGGTCATTCTCAACATAGTGTAAACAGGACTCACCCATCATACCACCAGGCCGGATCGTCTCTTTGTGTCATCCTTTATATTTACTTCCCTCTTAATTTCGTTACTTTCCAAATTAATTTCAAATATTGGTTTTCACAAATGTCTCTATCACTGAACCACAGGTCTCTTTAAATATCATTTATCCCCAGTCCCTAGAATCATGCTTGACACACAAATAACTGTGCTAGAACGACTGCATGAACAGCAGGAAAAGATCACTTGAGAAAATTGCTATGAATGAAATTTATAGGAATTTTTAGGTGCGAGATATAAGAAATATCCTCATAAAAGAGAAAATTGATAACAGCATAGAATTCTCTCTGATATAAATTAGGTAGTACACACACACACACACACACACACCAGTGTGTTTGTGAACATAAGGTTTGATATTTATAGTAAGATCTACCAAAAGTGACTTTCATTTAACTCCATTAGTCATTGTTATTTTATTCGAAACCATTTCTTACTAGATAAGGAACACAAGCTCACACTTCTTCCTATTTTGAAGAAGTAAAAAAAGTAAGAGAGGTTAGGAGCAAGTGATTGAAAACCTTGGAACCATGCGAAAAGGGTAGAAGAGGGAATTAGAAGGGAGAAACGGGCTGGGCCAATCTCCTGAATTAACCCTAGGAGAAGCAGCAGAGCATTCCAAACTTCAGCACAGTGCGGGCTTTTAGTATCTGCCTACCTTTACACCTAGCTTCTTGAATTTCTTCCTTGATTTCAGAATCTTCGCCTGGATTGACAACCTGGTTGAATTCTGATTAACCTGTCTTCTGAGTAAACTCTCTACTGGTAAATAACATTGATTTTAAAATTCTCAACTCTTTCCTCTTGAACTTAGAAATTCTTGGGTCAAGCAACTTCCTCTCAAACAATTTAATTTTAGGAGGTCATAACTTTCCCTAAAGGCCTCGTATCTTATATTGGGATGAGCCTCTTGGGGTGTAAGATTTACTTAAATTCTATGAAAACTATACTCTCTATGTATGTTAGTCTGCTTTTCATGCATTCTTGGCTGATCTAGGGCCCAGTCCTACCCCAGGTAGAGGAGGTGCTCAAAAAAAAATTTGTTGAGTAAAGGAATTAGTGAGTGAAAAGTCAAGCCCTGAACTTCCTCCACTGCTTGCTTCTGAGCACACAACAGAGGATACACAAATAGATTCTATGCAGAAAATCGCCTCCTTGAGAGCCTCTCACCTGAAAACAGCTATTAAATTTTCAGGGATAGAAGAATCTGTGCTTAAGTGAGTAATCTGCTCTTCAACACCACCTGCCAAGCACCACACATCACTAGCCTGAAACTGATGTATGGATCCCAACCCTGAAGCTCTGTCGTGTACCTACATCTCTCCATTTCATCATGCAAGAGGCACAGCTAGAGTATTTCCACCAAACTCTATAGTATCCTCTCCATTGTAATTTCCATTTCAGTAATTTCCAGGGCATACACAGTTCAAATGGCAACCCACTCCAGTATTCTTGCTTGGAGAATCCCAGAGACGGGGGAGCCTGGTGGGCTGCCATCTATGGGGTCGCACACGACTGACGCAACTTAGCAGCAGCAGCAGCACACCGTTCTTCCAACAAAATTAAACTCTGCTTGGGAACAGATGGATTCCCACCTTATACACCCCTTTCCTCTAACTTGATCTTTTGAGTTGTACTGAGTTTCAATGTCACAGTTAAGATTATAATAAATTCTGCACTTTTAAAAAATTGTTAAGATGCATTTTTATATCATCAAAGTAAACATCAATAATAAACATCTTAATTAATCAATAGTTTCTTACATCTGGAGGGTATTTAATAAAAATTTTGCATCTAGCCTAGTAATAATAATATTATTAAGTATCAGTAATATTTAAAAATAATAGAATTCTCAAACCATTCAATTTGATTCCATGGATGTTTATACTATGTTCTCTGAAGCCACTAAGTAATATTAAAATATTTAATAAAGTCTTAAAATTTTTGCACAGAAAATTTTTCTATTATAAAAACATTCATGTTTATCATTTTTTCAGTCAAAATGACAAAACCAATGCCAAAGAAAAACCAGAATTTATCAACCATAGTTTAAATATTAATACTATAAAAGTCAAAGTGGCTATAAAACAGACTGACAGAAGTAAACCTGGAAAGATCAGCCAATACATCATTATATAAAAATAAGAAGGCATAAAAATACTATTAGGATGGCATAGGTCTGGGTTTTAATTTCATCAATCTAATAAAAGGTCACAGAATGAGCATTAAAAAAAAAACCAAAAACAGAATAAGGTCAATATCACAAAGTGGTTAAAGAGATGGAAGAGAACTCTCTTCTAAGTCATTACACTCATCCATACCATACTGAACTCCAGAGGACTTATCATGTTCCTATGCCATTAGAGAACGTAGCAGGTTCACTGAATTGACTGATTTCTTTGTTAACCTACTTACATGGGTTAAGACCCTGACCGACACAAAATACAATCAAAAAATTCCCAGACAGAGAGTGCAATGAAAGACTGAGTGATGTATAGTTTGGGGTAAAGCCTATCCAATAAATGTGCTTGACCAACAAAGAACCTATTGGCAAAGATTTATTATCAGAACAAACACATTCTAAAAAGATCTAATACAATAAAACCTGCAATATGAATACAAACTACTCTAAAATACAGTTCTTTGCCTAATGTATAGCTTTTTTCCATGATTATACTAAAACTCTCTTCATTTTTTCACTTCAAGAATAAATTTAATAAGAGAAGCAAAACCAATGAGTATAGAGTATAAAATGGCACTGGTAGCATAGCGCTACATAAACAAACATACATTTATGTCAATTAGAACTCTTCAACCACCTTTAATATATATAAAGAAAAAATATTTCTAGGAAACGTATTACCAAGAAAAAGGGTAAAAATAAGTCACCTTCTAGAATAAAACATCATCAACATGTTTTAATTATATGCAATGCATTAATATGAACTTAGCAGAAGTTAGAGTCAGACATAGAAAAAATATATGATATACCTCCAAGTTCTTTTACATTCAAGATGGCATTCTGGAATGGCACTGCTTTTATACTAAAACCTACAATTAGAAAACAATAAACAAAGAATTAGCAACTTAACTTTTAAAAATGTATAGGATTCTCAAATTCTCTTTTTGGCAGATGAAGAACTATTTTTCATAGCTCATATTTACACCAGAAACACATAATTTTCAAGATAAATTATAATCTAGTATTATCTTCTATCATTTTGCAAAATATAGTTGTATGCTACAGCAAAATATAACTCTTTTCTTCCAAATCCTGCCTCATTCCTTCATACATAATGGGTCTTTGTAAATTTTACCAGTTGTGAGAAAGACACTTGAAAGTATAGAGAAACTCCAAAGAAGATATTCAACCATAATCTTTACATCTAATTCCTAAGTTAATCTTCCCTCACATATAACTTAGCAACCCTAAAGTATCTAAATTATAACCATCTTATATTGGAATTACATAGTATTTAACCCACTCTAGTACTCTTGCCTGGAAAATCCCATGGACGGAGGAGCCTGGTAGGCTCCAGTCCATGGGGTCGCTAAGAGTTAGGCATGACTGAGCGACTTCACTTTCACTTTTCACTTTCATGCATTGGAGAAGGAAATGGCAACCCACTCCAGTGTTCTTGCCTGGAGAATCCCAGGGACGGGGGAGCCTGGTGGGCTGCTGTCTATGGGGTCGCACAGAGTTGGACACGACTGAAGCGACTTAGCAGCAGTAGCACTGTTAGTATTTTCTCTTGCGGACATGGTTAAACTCATACATAAATTTTTGTTAGATGTACAATCATAATTACCCATTTATGCATTTTATAATGCATTTAATAAATGACTTATTATCAAAGTATATTCTGCATATAGTGCTATGATTAATTCTGTATTTAGACTTAATTATCATAATCTAAGACAATCAATTCAGGTGTAAGGTGAATGTACATTTACCTATACACACACACACACAAATACATATACTGAATATTTCTGAAATGATCCATAAGAAACTGGAACATATAATGGGAAAGAACTAGGTATAAATCTTAAATAGGAGCGATTCTTCAGTTTCATTTAAATGTTTTGCACATACAGGTACTTCTTTTTCAATTAAAAGCTCTACTACTTTTTTTTTAAATTTTTTAAATAATTTAAAAAATATTTTAAAAATATTTTTAATTGGAGGATAATTGATTTACAATGTTGTGTTGGTTTCTGCCATATATCAACATGAATCAGCACAAGTATACACATGTCCCCCCCAACTCTTGAACCTCCCTGCCACCTCCCACCCCACCCCACTACTCAAGGTTGTCACAGGGCACCAGGTTTGAGCTCCCTGCATCATACAGCAAATGCCCACTGGCTATCTATTTTACATATGGTAATGTATATGTTTCAATGCTACTCCTTCAATTCGTCTCACCTTCTCCTTCCCCGACCCTGTCCACCATTCTGTTTTTTATGTCTGCATCTCCATTACTGTCTTGCAAATAGGTTCATCAGTACCAGGTTTCTAGATTCCACATACATGCATTAATATATGATATTTGTCTTTCTTTTTCTGACTTCACTCTGTATACTAGGTTTTAGGTTCATTCACTCCATTAGAACTGACTTAAATGTACTCCTTTTCATGGCAGAGTAATATTCCATTACATATATGTACCACAGAAATAGCTTCCTTATCCATTCATCTGCCAATGGACATCCAGGCTACTTCCATGTCCTAGCTATTATAAACAGTGCTGCAATGGACGTTGGGATACAAGTATCTTTTAAAATTATGGTTTCCTCAGGCTGTATGCCCATTAGTGGGACTGTTGGGTCTTAATAAAACTACTGTTGGTAGTTTTATTCTAGTTTTTTAAGGAACTTCCATACTGTTCTCCATAGAGGCTGTATCACTTTTCCATCAACAATGCAAGAAGATTCCCTTTTCTCCACACCCTCTTCAGCATTCATTGTTTGTACATTTTTTGCTGACTGGAGTGAGGTGATACCTCATTGTAATTTTGATTTGTATTTCTCTAATAACCAGTGATGTTGAGCATCTTTTCTTGTGTTTAATGGCCATCTGTATGTCTTCTTTGGAAAAAATGTCTGTTTAGGTCTTCTGCTCGTTTTCTGATAGAGCTGTTTGTTTTTCAGGTATTGAGCTGTATGAACTGCTTATATATTCTGGAGATTAATCCTTTGTTGGTTGTTTCATTTGCAATTATTTTCTCCCATTCTGAGGGCTGGCTTTCAATCTTGTTGTTTCCTTTGCAAAAGCTTTTCCTTACAAAAGCTTTTAAGTTTAATTAGGTCTCATTTGTTTATTTTTGTTTTTATTTCCAGTACTCTAGGAGGTGGGTGAAAGACGATCTTGCTGTGATACATGTCAAAGAGTGTACTGCCTGTTTTCACCTAAGAGTTTTATCGTTTCTGGCCTTTCATTTAAGTCTTTAATCCATTTTGAGTTTATTTTTGCATATGGTATTAGGAAGTGTTCTAGTTTCATTCTTTTACATGTAGCTGTCCAGTTTTCCCAGTAATGTTTATTGAAGAGGCTGTCTTTTCTCCACTGTATATTTTTGACTCCTTTGTCACAGATAAGCTGCACTTGGGTGAATTGGTTTATCTCTGGGTAAAAGCCCTACTAATTTCTAAAGCTTATTGAGTAATTCCTGAACACCCCATCGATTTAAGGCATTAAGGATTATTTAATATGTACAATTACAAGATAAATAAGACACAGTCATCCTTTCAAGAAACTATCAACAAGGTAGAAGGAAAAACATACAAATACTTTCATTGAAGCAAGTACTAGAAAAGTTAAAAAGTGCTGGGAAAGGTAAAAAGATGTAAATTACTACATGTGTAAAAACAATTCTTTTACATGGTTTTGTTTTACTTTATACATAAACAAGTTAATATGTGCCTTATTATATACTCTATTATTACCACTCCTCTGTTGTATATTGCCCTAGAGCTTTAAGATTCTATACATCACCTTCTACCAAGGAGTCAGAAGCTCTATGACTGCGGTCAACTTACTAGCCTTGGTTTTCATTGTTTGAAAACCAGGATGATAGTATCTACGTCACAAAGCTGTGATAATGTGTGTATTATCTTTATCATAGAGCTTGGTACAAATAAGCATACTACATAAAACTGCCAACTTTATATTTCAATTGACGCCATGTTGATGATTTTATCATTAGGTACACATATTTTTTGCCTACCTGAATATATTACAGACTCCTAAGACAGAAATTCTGGTGCTCATTTATTTATTAATCTAAGTACTTAGTTGGAGCCTTGAGTGTTATCACTGAATGAAAAGTACCTTTGTTGGAGTTTATGCTCAACTGGAGTGTAAACAGTTGAAATTTGTTGTGTTGTTATTGTTGTCCAATCACTAAGTCAAGTCTGACTCTTGGCAGTCCCATGAACTGCAGCACGCCAGGCTTCCTGGTCCTTCACTATCTCCCAGAGTATGCTCAAACTCATGTCTGTTGAGTTGGTGATGTCATCCAACCATCTCATCCTCTGTTGCCCCCTTCTCCACTTGCCCTCAATCTCTCCCAGCATCAGGGTCTTTTCTAATGAGTTGGCGCTTCGCATCAGTGGCCAAAGTACTAGAGCTTCAGTATCAGTCCTTCCAGTGAATATTCAGTGTTCATTTCCTTTAAGATTGACTGGTTTGATCTCCGTGCAGGCCAAGAGACTCTCAAGAGTCTTCTCCAGCACCACAGTTCAAAAGCGTCAATTCTGTGGTGTTCAGCCTTCTTTATGGTCCAACTCTCACATCCGTACATGACTACTGGAAAAACCATAGCTTTACAGAACATAAACGTTTGTTGGGCTCCCTAAGAATCTTTCAAAACGTACTCTTTCAGAGTGGCTTTCATGCAGACAGACACTGTGGGCATAGCATTGTGGTTAATGGTAGATGCAGTCACTGAATCTTAGCAAAATAGCAGGAGGAGTAGGAGGCAGTGCCCTGTGGCTGACACACTGGCATGTATCTTGACCTGTAGGAAAGCCTCTCCAGGTGTCTGGCCTCTGGGAAGTTAAGGAAACTCAGTGCCAATCACAATACTCATGCTGCCACTGAAATCTGCCCACGGGAGACTTAGATGCTTGAATTTATCTGCCTACCTCATAGGGGTGTTAAATGGATTAAAAGGCAATGATTATGAAATCCTGAAAACAAAAACCCTATGTAAGTGCTAAACAGTCTATCAGTGGTTATGTTCAGGATAAACTCGAGTGTGAATTTTCCAGAGAAATGGGACAAACCCCAACTTTGAAAAGGAAATAGTTATGGAGCATACTAGCAAAGTTTAATCTGCTTTGATTCTTAAAAGCTGACAATATGCAGGCACCCAGAAGGAAGTAGTATTTTTTCGCAAACTGCCACACCCATACGCAAAATACAACTTTAGAAATTCACTGATCTAACAGGCAGATTATATGACGATTCCCATCTTGAATCCTTGCACAGACTACAAAAATGTCCTCTAGCATTCACTTTAAGCAAAGTAAACCAGCAATGTTATTTATAGGCATATAAATGTTCCTTCAGAATACTCATAAATGTTTTCTCTTCACATAGAACATGTGTGGCTAGATTTATACTGCAAAGGTATATGTAGTCTTCCACTTTGCTGTCTTCCTATTATTTTTACAATATAGCTGTGGTAATTAATGTTCAGAGGATAAAGCCTAGATAACTAGTCCAGAGAATGTACTATTCATAGAAGAGAAGCAGTATTTTTCTATGTTATTCCTCCTGTTTGCAAGGATTAAGAAGAATTAAAATGTAAGGACACATTTTTGGTTCACCAAAAGAGCAATCAAGAAGAACCATCAGATCAACTGTATTTTATTCCTTTACACTGAATTGGATGAGGTCAAGAAGGGAAATTAGTATTTAGTAGAGATACAAAGGTCAATTCATCAAAACACCTCTTTTGAAGGATCACTGTGAAGAATAAAAACCTGTGGATTGCATAGGCTCCACAGTAAGAATATCTGGGTTCGAATTCTGGGTCTACCATTACTAACTGTCTGAGCAAGTTATTAAATCCCTCTGTGCCTCAGATTCCTCATTTGTAGAGGAAAACAGTACTCAGTGCTATAAAGTGTTGTTGTTTGTTTTAAGAAGTAAAACCAAAAATTGCGATTACTAATGGTCATCAAATGACCACTGAAAGCTTTCTCCCAATCAAAATCATGTGTGGCCTCAAGCTCAGGTATATTATGAAAGCAGTGGTAAAAGAAAGAGTTACTGAAGACACAATCAAAAACAAACATTTATTGAGGACTTCCATAGACTAATATTTGTGGTCCTCCACATTTCTTTCCTTCTCAATCAACCAGTCACCAAAGCCTTTCAGTTTCATCTGCCTAATAGTTCTCAAACTTGCCTACTTCTCTCCATCCTCACAGCACAACTCTGATCAAACCATCCAGTAAGCCTCCTAACGGAACTCTGTTATCAGCCTCCTCCATCATCCTCATACACCAGCAGAAGTGTTTTCCTGAAATGAACCTCTGTTCACACCATTCACCTAGTTAAAAGGGTCTGATAGCTTCTCACTTCTCAGGAGATAGTTCAAAATATCTAACAAAGCTCTATCAGATCCGATTCTTCTTTCCTTCTCTAAGCTTATTTTGTACCATCTCCCCCTCATTTATATTTGGTTTCTAAAACAAGCTATACTCCCTCCACCTCAGGGCCTTTGCACCTACTGCTGCGTAAGTGTGTATTCTTTGCTCCTCTGGGAAACTAGTCACCCTTCAGGTGTTTGAACTTCACTTTGTCAGGCAAGCTTTCTCTCTGTGTTCCTAAAATAGGTTGATTTTTTTTGGATCCGTGTGCTTCTACATGACTTTCACATTCCTAATTACGTATCAGTTTATTTATTTATGTCTGTTCCCACGATAGACTGAAAGGATTCTTAACAGAGACACAATGTATGGTGTATCTTGTATGCCAGTGCTTGGTCATAACAGGATCTCAGTATTTGTTTAAAGATCTGTGTTAAGCGTTTATATTTGTCAGCCCTCCACTTCCAAGGGTTCTGCATCCACATATTCAACTAACTGCAGATCAAAAATATTTGGGGAAAAAAAATTCCAGAAAATTCCAAGAAGCAAAACTTCAATTTGCTGCACACAGGCCACCATTTACATTGTATTAGGTATTATCAGTAATGTAGAGATAATTTGAAACATACAGGAAGATGTGTGTAGGTTACATACAAATACTGTATTTTTATATAAAGGATTTGAGCATATTCAAATTTTGGTATCCATTGTAGGGGAGGGTGGTCATGGAACCAGTCCCCCTCAGATACCAAGAGACAACTGTATATCCTAATTTAGCTGTTATGACAATCCCTAAGTTAATGAATAACTACTGTTGCAGGAAGAAAATGAAGCCTAGAAGGGTTATGGACCTAGACAAAAGGGCTAAGTGCTGCATTTAAAACCTGACAGGTCTCATCAGTTCACCAGAACTCCACCCTATAGCACTTCCTCCACATACCAACAAGCTGATGTATTTTATACTATTTTGTCCACAGTTTTGAACCTAAAGATTGGTGGAGCTGATTGGAAAAATACACATATACCTAATGAGCCCACTAATTTATTTTCCCTCTTGTTTTATAAATAATCCAACACAAGGAATCTCTTTTGATTCTTGTGTTCTCAGGTCTGTACTACATTGCCTTATTAATGGAATAAAAGTAATAGTATGAGTTTAGAGAGTAGTTTTTATTAGATATTATTAATTAAACCATGACCTTAGGAGGTGAGGGGGAATGTTCACCTGACTCAGTCAAGACAGGGTGCTTGCTCTGTTGCTTCTTCGAAATAACGAAAGCATTCCTCTGATGCACTTTTCTCAAGGAGGCAGTGAGTGGATGGGACAAGACAGGGTCCTAGAAGTGCTAGTTGACAGCTCTTAGACTCACCAGCCACTTTTTCCCATTGATTCTGAATCCCTGCTCTAACATTTCGATTCCACTATTTGTATTAAACAAGGAGGAGGGAAAAACAGTAACAACTGAGTCAATCACCAATGGCCTCCAGTATTTGGCTGAAGGGCTCATGGGTAGGTCTCCTGACTCCATTCAAACAATTTGATGGCTGAAGCCTAAGTTACGTAGTCATTTTTTCCTGGCCTATTTAAGCTACATTAGTAAGACTGAAACCTCCCCTAAGATTTAACCCCACAAATTTTAATAAATATATGACTTAGTAACTCTTTGGGGAAATAATTGTTTGCATAGACTCAGTTTTTGTCTTTGAGTCCTTAAATCCAAAAAAGCCTGTGATACAAGGGAGATGGATTTGAAAATTTTTATGCAGGGAAAGCATTACTGAAATCGTAACAAAATTAGGTTTGGGAAGGAGGTTAGTCTATTTTTATCCATTGTGTGGAACACATAAGTATTTTACTTGGACCTACAGCCCAACCTCCACCCTTCCCCCACCTCCCATAACACATATGCAAGTCTGCACATTTGTACACAGATACTGTGTGTGCTTCTCAGATCCCTGGATCACTAAAGAACTGCTCAAGGAAAGACATTCTACAGATCTGGTAGCCTTGACTTGAACCAAGGGCATGATTAATGGCCATGGTAGTTTTGTGATGTTTGGACAATGGTCTAGCGAAATTTTAAATATGATTTCAACAACATAAAAGGAAATTTAATCTATCAGTACTTATAAAACACAATCCTTTAGCAGATACAAAATCTGACTTTCTAATTTATTTCCTAACACGTATGCACAAAATACTAAAGTTATTAAAATCTTCAAATTTTCATAAACTTTCTATATTTCTTTCAAATTATAATTATTTTGTATTTTAGCTGAATGACATAACACTTTACAAACTTTCAAGTGCAGCAATATACATCCCTAGAAGAGATTTTTCAACCTTTTTCAATTCCAAGTGTTCCATTTTCTCTAGATTGTTCTCTGTGTTACAACAATATATTATCCTAAACCTATAGACTCCACTCCTCTGGTTTAAAAAAAAAAGTGAATACTGTGTAATCTACAGGTTAACAGCCCCTTTCATCAACAAATGCTTCGTGCTGTGATACAGTCTAGGAATCCACTCTGGACAAAGTTCACTTTTGTTTCTAGACCAATGTGCAAGCTACTCAATTTTTTCCCCTATATCAGCAGGACCTGCTTTTTGCAGGATTTCTTGGTCCTTTGAGTTTTGACAATTTAAGTATCTTTTAAAAATTATGTCAAAGTAAAAGACTGCTGAAGTTAACAATCCAGCACAGTTTGGATTCCCTTGACTTATGAAGAAAAGGCAGGGATTCTTGCCTTGCTGAATTAAATAGACATATCCTTCTTGTGATGTGTTTTCATTTTAAGAAACTAATTCTCAATTTATCTTTTCAACTGTTCCAAACTCTCCCAACAAATATTTCATTTTTAATTGGCTTGATAGAATCGAAACACTATAAAATAGAGAAATAATTTAGTAGAATAAAATTTCACACATAATTCGACCATACCAACAAAGCCTATTGTTATTTTTTACATTTTTTTCCCATTTTCAATTTAAAAGCAGTTTTGCAAGGTTTAATTTTCAAAATGTAAATTTAATTTTCTTCTACAGAAGGCTGTATATATTTCTCAATATATGATCATTTCAATCGATGTACCACAATTTAATTAACAGACTCCTTTGATACAGAACATTTAAATTACTTTAAAGTTTCAGTTATACAAAATGTTGCAATCATTTGTTCATGTAGTTTCTCTGAAATTACATGCTTACCATAAATTCTCAGTTGACACTATTACTAGGCCAAGGGATGTAAATATTTTGGTAATCTTTAATTTATATGAATAACTGCTTTCCAAAAAAAGAGGGGTAGGCAACACCAATCACAATGTCACCAGTAATTCATGCGCATACAAAGGTAACCACAATCTTCATAGCACTGGGACAAAATTTAATGAAAACTTTGGTAAATTTAGCTATAAATTAACATTTTAAAGGAGATCAGCCCTGGGAGTTCTTTGGAAGGAATGATGCTAAAGCTGAAACTCCAGTACTTTGGCCACATCATGCCAAGAGTTGACTCACTGGAAAAGACTCTGATGGTGGGAGGGATCGGGGGCAGGAGGAGAAGGGGACGACAGAGGATGAGATGGCTGGATGGCATCACTGACTCGATGGACGTGAGTCTCAGTGAACTCCGGGAGTTGGTGATAGACAGGGAGGCCTGGCGTGCTGCGATTCATGGGGTCGCAGAGTTGGACACGACGGAGCGACTGAACTGAACTGAACATTTCATTTCTTTTCTAGTAAAATTGACTTCTGATAAAGCTGTACCTTTCTGTTTCCCATTAATTCTTTTTATGAATTTCTCTTTGTGAACTTAGCTTAATTTATCATTTAGATTCTCAGTACTATTTGAGAATGTGACTGAATTCTCTAAATGGGACAGTCATAAACTCTCAATAGCAGTGCTTTCACTTATATTTTTCCTCTGAATTTTAGCTTTCCAGTCTTTCAAAATTTTCATCTAGTTAGGTCTCTTGCTCCCTCACTGTGTACATTATTCTCCATAGGCCTCCTGTGACTGTTTCCCCATCTCCACATCGAGTGTTCACATGGACGTGTGGCCTTCTGACCTCCACCACTGGGTTCTGTCATTTATTACAGGACCTTTCTTCTACCTCCTTCGTTCTTCTTCCACTGCATACATATACAACAACAGGGACTGGAAGTTGAGTTTGAGCACAGCAGCAACGTCTATCTGGACTGGGGTTCTGTGGGTCCACTGATAACTGAAATCATTCTTATGCTCCTCTGCCTCCACCCCTCCTTCCTCTGTCACCACTAGTTTCTCCAAAATCTTGCCCACCTTCATTAGCTACAATAAACACACAGACTCAACCAACAAGCATCTACCCCTTCTCTTCTACATCCTCACCTCACACTCATACCCAACTCTGCTCTCCCTTAACCATTACAAGGCCCTCCCACTAAATCCAGGGAGCCTCACCTTTGTCAAGAAAAGTCTTCTCTGGGCTCCAACATTCTCTTACGTGCTTCTCCGTCCTCTTTGTACCAGCAAACAGAGCTCTTTCTTCCCGTGTCAGTGTTACCTAGCACAAGCTGTGTCTCTATGCTTTACCACTTTACCACCTGTCGTTGTTGTTCGGTTGCTAAGTCGTGTCCGACTCCTTGCGGCCCTATGAACTGCAGCACACCAGGCTTCCCTGTCCTTCACTATCTTCTGCAGTTTGCTCAAACTCATATCCATTGAGCTGGTGATGCCATCCTGCCATCTCATCCTGTCTCCCCCTTGTCCCCCTGCTTCAATCTTTCCCAACATCAGAGTCTTTTCCAGTGAATCGGTTCTTCATATCAGGTGACCAATGTAATGGAGCTTCAACATCAGTCCTTCCAATGAATATTCAGGGTTGAATTCCTTTAGGATAGACTGGTTTGATCTCCTTGCAGTCCAAGGGACTCTCAAAAGTCTTCTCCAGCATCACAGTTCAAAAGCATCAATTCTTCGGTGCTCAGCCTTCTTTATGGTTCAACTCTCACATCTGTACATGACCACTAGAAAAACCTCCGCTTTGACTATATGGATCTTTGTCAGCAAAGTGATGTCTCTTTTTTAACATGCTGTCTAGGTTTGTCATAGATTTTCTTCCAAGGAGCAAGCGTCCTTTATATTTTGTGGCTGCAGTAACCTTCCAACAGTGATTTTGTACTCCCCCCAAATAAAATCTGCCACTGTTTCTACTTCTCCCCCATCTATTTGCCATGAAATAATGGGACCAGATGCCATGAATTTAGTTTTTTGAACGTTGAGTTTTAAGCCAGTTTTTTCACTCTCCTCTTTCACCCTCATTAAACAGCTCTACAGTTCATCTTCACTTTCTGCCATTAGAGTGGTATCGTCTCTCACCTCTTAATAATGTCCCACTTGAAGTTGTGACATTTGTTTATATGTGGACCTTTGGATTTCCATATACTAACTTTTAGGGAATTTGTTTATCCATCTGAATGAATTCAATATTTGGCTAACATTTGTCCACCATTCTGTCTGCTTCTAGTCTTAAAGACAATATTTTCCAAAACTAATGATTGAAGTTATCCTTCAAATTTTCACATCTCCAAAATTATCAACTCTAAATTCACATTAGCCATCTCTTAATTTATTGGTGTAAAATTGCAGATTTCATCAAATTTTATACATAGAAAACACAGCAAACATACAAAGTTCTACTTATCCCTTGCCAATCTGGAAGCCCTTTCTTTTTTCTTGCCTGATGCACTGCCTAGAATCGCCACTACAATGCTGAATGGAAGTGGTAATAACAGACATCCATGTCTTATTCTTTATCTGACTGGGAATAAGTTTTGTATTTCATCATTAAGTATAACAATAGCTAGAGATTTTTATAAATGGCCATTAAGAGTTGAGAAAATTCCTTTCTGTTCCAACTTTGCTGAGAGTTTCTTTTTTTCTTATCAGAAATCAATGTTTTTGTATCTCTTGAGATGATCAATATCAGCTTACTGATAATGTAAGTTAAATTTATTTATTTTTGAATGTGAAACCAGTCCTGTATTCCTGGGACAAATGTTACTTGGTCATGATAATATTAAAGGATAATACCTATTAATATACTACTGTTAGATTTTATTTGCTAGATTTTTGTTTATATTTCTGGCATCTGTCTTCATGAGGAATATGGTATGTTACATTTCTTGTAATATTGTTGTCTGGTTTTAACATTAAACTTGCTGGTCTTATACAAGGAATTTGAAAGTTTTCCCTCTTCTTCAATTTTCTGAAAGATGTTATGTAGCACTGGCATTAGTTCCTCTTTCAAATGTTCAAGAAAATTTACCAGTGAAACCAACTAGTTTTTTAAAAAAAAACTATAATTTCAATTTCTTTACTAACTACAGATCTGGGTGTTCTATTTATTCTTGAATGAATTTTGATGATTTATCTTTCAAGGAATTTGTCCATTTATGTTGTCAAATTTACTGGCATAAAGTTGTTCATAATATCCTTTTTTTAAAAAGAGATATATACATATATTTTTTTCTTTTGGACGGTGCTGGGTCTTCACTGCTGCACGTGGGCATTCTCCAGAGAGTGGGGGTTACTCTCTGTTGCGGTGCATAGGCTTTAGGCACACAGGTTTTCAGTAGTTCTAGAGCGCTGGCTCAGCAGGTAGTTGTTTTGTGGCATGTGGGATCTTCTCGGACCAGGGATCAAACCCGTGTCTCCTGCATTGGCAGACGGATTCATTACCACTGAGTTGCCAGGGACGTCTCCTGTTCATAATATTCTATTATCCTTTTAATATTTATAGAATCTACCTTGATGTAACCTCTCTCATTTCTGATGTTATAATTAGTGCCATCTTTTTTTTCCTCATCAGCTTGGCTAGAGTTATTATAAATTTTATTGATCTTCTCAAAGAACCAGCTTTTGATCTAATGAGTTTTCTCTATTGTTTTTCTATTCCACTGATTTTCACTTTGATCCTTATTATTTCCTTTCTGTTGCTTACTTTGGGTTTAGTCAGTTCTTCTCATTCCTTAAGGTGGAGGCTGAGGTCACTGATTTAAGGGCCTTCTTTTCCTGATTCAGGGGTTTAAAGCTATGAAATGCCCCCAGTGTCCATGCTTACAGACATCTCATAAATTTTGATGTGTTATATTTCCATTCTGTGTAAAATACTTTACAGTTTCTCTTTTGATTTCTTATTTGATCCATTGATATATAGAAGTAGTTCAGTTTCCTAATTGGAGAAGGAAATGGCAACCCACTCCAGTGTTCTTGCCTGGAGAATCCCAGGGATGGAGGAGCCTGGTGGGCTGCTGTCTATGGGGTCGCACAGAGTCGGACACGGCTGAAGCGACTTAGCAGCAGCAGCAGCTTCCTAATATTTGGAGACTTTTCCAGAGATGATCTTGTTATTGGTTTCTAATTCAATTCCACTGTGATCTGACAACGTATTTTAATCCTTTTTAATTTACTGAAACTTGTTTCATGCCCTCAAATATGGTCTTATTTGAGAAGACGATTCTCTGTTGCTCTTGGGTAGAGGGTTCTATAAATATTAATCAGGTCAAGGTTGTTGTTGTTCAAGTCTATTACCTGTTAGCTGATTTTCTTCATATGTGTTCTATCAATAATTTAAAGTATTGAAATCTTTGTAATTGTGGGTTTTGTCAGTTTTTGCTATGTGTATTTTGAAGCCATTATTACATACATAAATGTTTTAGCATCATTATGTCCTCTGATTCAGACCCCCTTCATCATTATGAAATGAATTTCTTTATTCCCAGAATTACTCTTTGCTCTAAAGTCTAACTTGTCTGATATAATACAGCCACACCAACTTTCTTTTGATCCCTAGTAGCATGATATATCGGAGAAGGCAATGGCACCCCACTCCAGTACTCTTGCCTGGAAAATCCCATGGATGGAGGAGCCTGGTAGGCTGCAGTCCATGAGGTCACTAAGAGTTGGACACGACTGAGCAACTTCCCTTTCACTTTTCACTTTCATGCATTGGAGAAGGAAATGGCAACCCACTCCAGTGTTCTTGCCTGGAGAATCCCAGGGATGGGGGAGCCTGGTGGGCTTCCATCTATGGGGTCGCACAGAGTCGAACACAACTGAAGCAACTTAGCAGCAGCAGCATGGTATATCTTTTTCCATCTTCTTACATTTAACCTACTTGGGTCTTGCTTTTAATCTAATCATATCGTTTTCAGTCTCTTCATTGAAGAATCTAAACCTTCTGCATTTAATTTGATGACTGATGGTCAGATTTGAATGTATCACCTTGCTATTTGTTTTCTATCTGTCCCATATATTCTTGTTTCCCTTTTTCCTGTCTTTTTAAAACTATTTTTTGTAATTCTTTCTTATCTCATTTATTGCCTTATTCGCTTTCACATTTTGCTTGTTACTTTAGTGGTTGCTTTAGGCTTCATAACATACGTTTAATTTATTATAGTCTACCTTCAGTTCAGTTCAGTTCAGTCGCTCAGTCGTGTCCGACTCTTTGCGACCCCATGAATTGCAGCACATCACGCCTCCCTGTCCATCACCAACTCCCGGAGTCCACCCAAACCCATGTCCATTGAGTCGGTGAGGCCATCCAACCATCTCATCCTCTGTAGTCCCCTTCTCCTGCCTTCAAGTGTTATTAAACTACTTCATATGTAAGAACCTAACAGTAGAATACTTCCCGTTTCCCCCCATGACTTTTACGCTATTGTTCTCATGCATTTTACATTTATATGTTATAAACCCCCCAATATATTGCTACTGTTTTTATTTATACAATTAATCTTATAAAGAGATTTGAATAAGAACTAAATCTTATACAATTACCCAGTAATTACAATTTCTGCTACTTTGCTTTGTACAGATCCAGGTTTCCATCTGGAATTACTTTCTTCTGCTTGAGGAGCTTCCTTTAGCATTTTCCTACAATGTTGGTCTTATAATGTAGGTCTGCTAGCAATAAATACTTTCACTACTTTTGCATCTGAAAAAGTCTTTATTTTTACTTTCTTTTTGAAAGACATTTCTGCTGGACGTAGGCTGATAGTTTCCCCCCCTTTGGAGTTTAAAGATGCACTCCACTGCCTTCCCCTGGCTGATAGTCCCCCCTTGGAGTTTAAAGATGCACTCCACTGCCTTCCCCCTGGCATTGGCTCCAGTCAGAAATGTGATGTCACTCTTATGTTTGTTTCTGTGTGATTTTTTTCTCTGTTGTTAAGATTTCCTTTTTGTATTACTCAGCATTCTCCAAAGAAACAGAACCAACCGGATGTGTGTCTACACACAGAAAAATGTTTATAGGAATTGACTCATAACATCATGGAGGCTGTCAAGTCCAAAATCTGCAAGGTGGGTCAGCAGACTAGAGACTACGGAAAGAGTTGATGCTGCAGTTTAAGTCCCAAGGCCAGCACAGACTTCCTTCTTGCTCTGGGGAAGTCAGTCTTTTGATCTATTCAAGTCTTCAACTGATTAGATGAGACAAACTGCATTATATAAAGAACTTTACTCAAAGTCTGCTGATTTATATATTAATCTCATTATATATATACACATATACATAAACAAACACACTCACAGAAATATCCAGAACGTTTGACTACATATCTGAGCACTGTGGCCCAGGCAAGTTGACACATAAAATTAACTATCACAAACTATCACTGGCTTTAGTAATTTCATGAAGACATGACTTGGTGTACTATCTCTTGTGCTTGTGGTTCGATGAATGTCTTGGATTTGTTATTATCTTCAAGACTGGTAACATTTCATTCACCATTTCTTCAATTATTTTTTTCTATCCCTTTCTCTACACCCTCACCTTGATACATTAAAATATTAGGTGTTACTCATATATTAGGTGAATTGAAGTTGTTCTATAGGTCACTCCCCTGGGAAAGGAGTAGGACAAGGCTGAATTGTCACCCTGCTTATTTAACTTATATGCAGAGTACATCATGCAAAATGCCAAGCTGGACGAATCACAAGCTGGAATCAAGACTGCCGAGAGAAATATCAGCAACTTCAGATATGCAGATGATACTGCTTTAATGGCAGAAAGGGTGAAAGAGGAGAGTAAAAAAAGTGGCTTAAAACTCAGCATTCAAAAAATGAAGATCATGGCATTCAATCCCATCACTTCATGGCAAACAGAAGGGAAAAAAGTGGAAACAATGACAGATTTTATTTTCTTGGGCTCCAAAATCACTGCGAATGGTGACTGCAGTCATGAAATTAAAAGACGCTTGCTCCTTGGAAGGAAAGCTATGACAAACCTAGTCAATGTATTAAAAAGCACAGACATCACTTTGCTGACAAAAGTCCCTATAGTCAAAGTTATGGTTTTTCTAGTAGTCATGTATGGATGTGAGCATTGGCCCATGAAGAAGACTGAGTGCTGAAGAATTGATGCATTCAAACTGTGGTGCTGGAGAAGACTCATGAGGCGTCCCTTGGACTGCAATGTGATCAAACAAGTCAATCCTAAAGGAAATCAACCTTGAATATTCACTGGAAGGACTGATGATAAACCTGAAGCTCCAACATTTTGGCCACCTGATGTAAACAGCTAACTCATTGACCCTGATGCTGGGAAAGATGAGGGCAGAGGGAGAAGTGGGCAGCAGAAGATGAGATATATCCTATCTGATGTCTCCCTTTCTCCCTCCCACCACTGCCTTACTTAATGGCTAAGAGTTAAATTCCTGAGCACAGTATAAATGGTTTGCCAAGATTTGGCCACTGCCTATCTCTTGTGACTCCTGACATTCTACAAACCATGCATTGCAGCCACATGGAAATGTGGTTCCCAGGAAGTAGCAACCTGTTTCAGGCCTCTCTGCCTTTACACAGACTTCCCCTCTGTCCCCCAAATCTTCTTTCTTCTTCTACCTCACTCACTTATTCTTACCGCTTGGACAAGCCATGCATCATCCTTTCCTCCCACCAGTCCAAGCAAAACTGATCACTCCTCCTCCTTTGTATATTTCTAGACACAAGCTTAATGTCTATGTGGCCAGTAGACTGACTCTCTGGAATGTTAACTAGAGTTATCCCCAGTTTCTAACCCTGGATCTAGCACATGGTGCTTGCTTGAGCTTGTGTCAGTGGCTAAGTCATGTCTGACTCTTTTGTAACCACATGAACTGTAGCCTGCCAGGCCCCTCTTTCCATGGGATCTCCCGGGGAAGAAAACTGGAGTGGGTTGCCATTTCCTTCTCCAAGGTAGGTGCTCAAAGTAAGCTGTCTGCATGAAAAATCTTTTAAGTTTTGCAGACAATGTCTCAGCCCACTCCTCCCACAGTACCTCTGTTTTTCATTTCCTTCAACTATTCTTCCATAATTTCCTTTAATTAACACCTGTCTTTCCTTTCATTTTCAGGTGAAAAAGAGGAAGTATTGGGGGAGTGACAAAAGCTCTTGGTAGCACTTTGAGCTGGATAATTCCTTCTGGTGGGGGCCCATCATGTATACTGTAGGATATTTAACAGTATCCTTGGGTTCTACACAAAAGAAGTCAGCCGCACCTTCCCCCAGTTATAAGAATCAAAATGTCTCCAGACATTACCAAATGTCCCCTCAGGAGCAAAATGTGCCCTGACTGAGAACCACTGCCTAGACTGACTTTTCTAGGCCACCTCAGTGAACATGGTAAGCCTGACTGATGGTCCCTGTGCCCACCATCTTCCAAGGAAGAAGACTGAGATTATCACTTGTACTGTGTAGGGAGTATGTGACCAACACAAGCAGGTTAGGGTGACACCTCAAGGGAGAAGGACACTCAATGGGTCTGAGATGAACCCATCTGTCACAGTACTAGGAGTCTAGGCTGCAGAGTTATTTTCTATCAAGATTCTCCTGGCTTGATTTATTCAGTGGCACTGAAATGACCAACTAGAGGGATGGAAGGTACAATTTGATGCTATTAAAGCCTCCTTTAAATATAGTTTGAAAAATAAGAGTAACTGAAAATAAATAATAAACTCACTGAACCATCTCAGTGAAATGAGGGGATCCCACCAAAGCACAGGAAGCAAAAGAGAGCATCTCAGGGGAGAGGAAGAAAAGGACGAGGACCCTGGTGCAGTACCCACCTGTTGTTGACACAACGCTGTCAGGGCTTTCACTGCAGAGCTTGGACAGCAGGCTTGTCTTGCCAGAGCCCGTGAGGCCTATGCAGACCAGGTCATACTCTGGGCGTGCAGGCGGTGGACCCTTGCAGCAGAGTGCTCTAAAACACTGCCAAGAGAGGGGAAATATGGCTCTTTAATAAGACTGTAGAGGCAAAGCATAGTCACATTTTAAATGATCACATATTGAGAAGTAACCAAATAACCTGTTCATTCTAAGGTGGAAAGGGGACTTGACGGTGAGAGGCCCGAGGATATCGCCTTGACTGAGCAATCAAAATTAATATCCCAGGAATGAGACCCACAAGGACTTGCAGACCCCCTCCTGCTGTGATGCGGGCACTGCAAGGGGCACCACGTCATCGCACAATTTTCCCGTCATCGCACAATTTTCCCGTCAAAAACGCACCACCAGCATCCAAGCACCAGGAGGTCGGACACCACCGTGAGGAGCATTCCGCAGGACAATTAGCCTGCCTGCTTCTAACACCTCAAAGGAAGGCTGAGGAACTGTTTCAGGTTAAAGAAGGCTAAAGAGATGTAATAATCACAATGCCTCCTGGACTGGATCCTGGATTAGGTGGAGGAACAACACCATAAACCAATATTGTTGGGCAACAGATAACAGCTGAACAGAGACTGAATATTAGAACCTGCAATGACAGTATTGCATAAGGGTAAATTTCCTGAATTTTATCATTGGACTACGGTTACCAAGTGAATATCACTGTCCTGAGAAAACAAATTCTAAAGTGCTTAATGATGAAGGGTCTTGATATCTGCAGTTAACTAGCTAAGAACATTTCTAAATCTCTACCTCCATCACCACCTCCACACCTAGATGGTGAGGAATGTAATAAAGCAATCGTGGTAAAATGTTAATGACGGAGGAACCTGAGTGGAGTCTAAAGGAAATTCCATGTACTAGTCTTACAATGCTTTAATATTATTTCAAAAGAAATTCTTTTAAAATCATTATATCCAGTTCCCACATATATCACTGTCATCCTGACTTTTGAAACATTTTGTGCGTGCTTAGTCACAAAGTCATGTCTGTTTGTGACCGACTACAGCCTGCCAGGCTGCTCTATCCATGGGATCCTCCAGGCAAGAATAGTGGAGTGGGCAGCCATTCCCTTCTCCAGGGGATCTTCCTAATCCAGGGATCAAACCTGGGGTTTCCTGCATTGCAGGTGGATTCTTTACCATCTGAGCCACTAGAGAAGCCAAATAATGGGGTGACTGGGCTTCATCAAGGCTATCATCTAAATGAGATGAGAAACTGGGAAAAAACATGCTGAAAAAGCAAAGTGACAGAAAAGGTTCCCTTACTGGTCAATTTTAGTAAAAAAAAAAACAACAACAACAAAAACACTGACTTCTTAAATCTGGACAAAGAAAATCACATACCACCCTTGGAACTTCAACTAGGCCTTCCTAAACCACCAAACAGGAGTTCCACTTTGGGGAAAAGCAAATGAAACAAAACTCCTCTTCTGACACAACCTAGAATTTTGCTTCAGGTCAAATGACCTCAGGGTACTATGAACTAGTGCTTGCTCTGCAACAGCTAAAAGACTAGGATTTGGGAGACTGGAAATCATTCATGCAGTTTTTGGGCTTTCTACTTAATTGACATCCACTTATTAGAAGCCACCTAGTTTATAAAGTGTTTAGGCCCTGAAAGATGCATGAGAGGAAGGAGGAGACAGGGAGATGAGACAGATGCAGATCTATTGACTTCTTGGTCCCTTGGAGATCATGAGAGAAAAGACCTATAAAAAGTCTGTGCTAATTCTTCTTATGCAGATGAAATATGAGGTCTAACGGGCTGTCATACTCTTACAAATCAAGCTTGACTATGTCTCACCCTCACTTCTCATAGTCAATAAGTCCAATCTGTACAACCTCTGAAATAGCTCTAGAATCTATCTGCCTCCCTCCAGCCCAGGTCATTGCTGCTTGGACATCAAAATCCTCCAAAGAGTCCTAGTACATTCACCATTGCCCCCTCTATTCTCTTATGCGGCTCTCATTATGATCCTGGTGGTCTACAGGGCCCTCCATGATCTGCTTCACCCAAGCCTCCAGCTTCATCTCTGTAACTCTCCATCTTAATCCTCTACCTCCAGTAACACTGACCTTCTGGCATCGCACAGCATTCAACACATGCCACTCCCTTTTCCCCCAACTTTTGGCGCGGTGAACGCTTCACTGACTTTCAGGTTCCAGTTAAAGAACCACTTCCTCACCACTGCCTGCTCTGATGCTAAGAGTATGTGAGCAATTTGTGTCAAGCTCTCAGAGCACATTTGTTGTGAATTCATCACACAGACAATTAGCTTCTTATCCATCACCAGACTGTGGGAACCATATCTGTCCATCTTCATCTCAGTATCCCCAGTGCTTAGTGGAGACCACAGCATAGAATCCACTTTCAAAGAATAACTACTGAATGGCATTTAAATATCATCTAAGAAAGGAGAAAAGAAAATGTAAACGTTAACAGGAAGCTTGATCGATTCTCTCTGGGCACCTCATACTTCAAGAAAATAGTCTTAACATTGAGAAATACTAGACTTTTTCACTTCTCTCCAATGCCAGAAGTTTTAGTCCAGTTCCTAAAAGAGTGATTTTGACGTGCAGGACCTACTTTCTTGGTATGATAGACTTCTTTTTGTCCTAAATTCACTTTTCCTTGTTTTTTAAGAAGCTCTGCCTACTTCTGGTAAATTCTATGATCATCTAACCCATGTTCTTCATGGATTTATTAAACTCTAATCATATTTCTTCTCAGTCTTTTCAAGTCTGAGAAGTCCTAATTATTTCCGTCTGCCTTCATATAGCAAACCCCTCCCACTCCTCAACCAGATTAGTAAATTTTCTCTGGGCTTATTTGAGCTCAATTTCATCTCTCCTACAAGATTAATGACTAGAACTACAAAAAGTATCCTAGATGCCAGTACATCACATCGCAGATTCGTAGGAAGGTTGGCTGATAATGTCAGACTTTTTGCAAACTTCTTCTTACCCATAAAAGAAAGAAGTCCCCTGGACTCATGATGAGAGTTTTCCTGAGAGACAGATATATGTATGTATGCATTCCCTCAAAGACTGGCCAGCAGCCATGCGCTAAGAAGAGCTCTGCCAAGTTCAGCTATGACAGATAACACCACTAGTCTCTCTTACTGGGTTGCTTTGATCTTTTTGGGAACAGAGGGGAGAGACCCTATTCCTGCTCTGAACACCCCCATTTGTGCTCAGCTCCTCTACTGAAATTCCCCTGAACTATCTCTTGAAAAGAAAACTGGCCTACGTACCCTGGCCCAAATGGTCATCAATCTTAATCTTTCATCTTTCATCAAGATGAAATTGCAGGTGACTGATAAACTAGTCAATCTGATCACACAGGCCACAGCCTCGTCTAACTCAATGAAACTAGGCCATGCCCTGTGGGGCCACCCAAGACGGACGGGTCATGGTGGAGAGTTCTGACAAAACATGGTCCACTGGAGAAGGGAATGGCAAACCACTTCAGTATTCTTGCATTGAGAACCCCACGAACACTATGAAAAGGCAAAAAGACATGACACTGAAAGACGAACTCCCCGGGCCAGTGGGTGCCCAACATCATGGAGAATAACTCCAGAAAGAATGAAGAGACAGAGCCAAAGCAAAAACAACACCCAGTTGTGGATGTGACTGGTGATGGAAGCAAGGTCTGATGCTGTAAAGAGCAATATTGCATAGGAACCTGGAATGTTAGGTCCATGAATCAAGGCTTCCAATCAAATTGAAGTGGTCAAATGGGAGACGGCAAGAGTTAACATTGACATTTTAGGAATCAGCTAACTAAAATGGACTGGTGGACTGGAGCGGGTGAATTTAACTCAGATGACCATTATATCTACTACTGTGGGTAACAATCCCTTAGAAGAAATGGAGTAGCCATCATAGTCAACAGCAAAATGCAGTACTTGGATGCAATCTCAAAAAAAACGGAATGATCTCTGTTTTCAAGGCAAACCATTCAATGTCACGGTAATCCAAGTCTATGCCCTGACCAGTAATGCTAAAGAAGTGAAGTTGAACAGATCTACAAAGACCTACAAGACCTTCTAGAACTAACACCCAAAAAAGATGTCCTTTTCATTATAGGGGACTGGAATGCAAAAGTAGGAAGTCAAGAGATACCTGGAGTAACAGGCAAATTTGGCCTTGGAATACAGAATGAAGCAGGGCAAAGGCTAATAGGGTTTTTCCAGGAGAACACACTGGTCATAGCAAACACCCTCTTTCAACAACACAAGAGAAGACTCTACACATGGACATCACCAGATGGCCAACACCGAAATCAGATTGATGATATTCTTTGCAGCCAAAGATGGAGAAGCTCTATACAGTCAGCAAAAACAAGACCGGGAGATGACTGTGGCTCAGATCAAAACTCCTTATTGCCAAATTCAGACTTAAATTGAAGAAAGTAGGGAAAACCACTAGATCATTCAGGTGTGACCTAAATCAAATCCCTTATGATTATACAGTGGAGAAATCGATTTAAGGGACTAGATCTGATAGATAGAGTGCCTGATGAACTATAGACAGAGGTTCGTGACATTGTACAGGAGACAGAGATCAAGACCATCCCTAAAAAAAGAAATGCAAAACAGCAAAATGGTTGTCTGAGGAGGCCTTACAAATATCTGTGAAAAGAAGAGAAGAGAAAAGCAAAGGAGAAAAGTAAAGATATTCCCATTTGAATGCAGAGTTCCAAAGAATAGCAAGGAGAGTTAAGAAAACCTTCCTCAGTGAGCAATGCAAAGAAACAGAGGAAAACAATAGAATGGGAAAGACTTGAGACCTCTTCAAGAAAATCAGAGATCCCAAGGGGACATTCATGCAAAGATGGGCACAATAAAGGACAGAAATGGTATGGACCTGACAGAAGCAGAGGATATTAAGAATAGGTGGCAAGAACACACAGAAGAACTATACAAAAAAGATGTTCATGACCCAGTTAATCACGATGCTGTAATCACTCACCTAGAGCCAGACATTCTGGAATGTGAAGTTAAGTGGGCCTTAGGAAGCATCACTATGAACAAAGCTAGTAGTGTAGGTGATGGAATTCCAGTTGAGCTATTTCAAATCTGGAAAGATAATGCTGTGAAAATGCTGCATCAATACATCAGCAAATGTGGAAAACTCAGTGGCCACAGGACTGGAAAAGGCCAGTTTTCATTGAAATCCAAAAGAAAGGCAATGCCAAAGAATGCTCAAACCACCGCACAATTGCACTCATTTCACACATTAGTAATATAATAATCAAAATTCTCCAAGCCGGGCTTCAGCAATATGTGAACCATGAACTTCCAGATGTTCAAGCTGGTTTTAGAAAAGGTAGAGGAACCAGAGATCAAATTGCCAACATCTGCTGGATCATCAAAAAAGCAATAAAGTTCCAGAAAAACATCTGTTTCTGCTTTATTGACTATGCCTAAGCCTTTGACTGTGGGCATCACAATAAACTGTGGAAAATTCTGAAAGAGATGGGAATACCAGACCACCTGACCTGCCTCTTGAGAAACCTATATGCAGGTCAGGAAGCAACAGTTAGAATTGGACATGGAACAACAGACTGGTTCTCAACAGGAAAAGGAGTACGTCAAGGCTGTATACTGTCACATTGCTTATTTAACTTATAGTACATCATGAGAAACGCTGGGCTGGAGGAAGCACAAGCTGGAATCAAGATTGCCGGGAGAAATATCAATAACCTCAGATATGCAGATGACACCACCCTTATGGCAGAAAGTGAAGAAGACGTAAAGAGCCTCCTGATGAAAGTGAAAGAGCAGAATGGAAAAGTTGGCTTAAAGCTCAACATTCAGAAAACTAAGATCATGGCATCTGGTCCCATCACTTCATGGGAAATAGATGGGGAAACACTGGAAACAGTGGATGACTTTTTTTTTCCTGGCTCCAGAATCACTGCAGATGGTGACTGCAGCCATGAAATTAAAAGACATTTACTCCTTGGAAGGAAAGTTTGACCAACCTAGATAGCATATTAAAAAGCAGAGACATTACTTTGCCAACAAAGGTCCGTCTAGTCAAGGCTATGGTTTTTCCAGTAGTCACATATGGATGTGAGACTTGGAGTATAAAGAAAGCTGAGTACCGAAGAATTGCTGCTTTTGAACTGTGGTGTTGGAGAAGAATCTTGAGAGTCCCTTGTATTGCAAGGAGATTCAACCAGTCCATCCTAAAGGAGATCAGTCCTGGGTGTTCATTGGAGGGACTGATTTTGAAGCAGAAACTCCAATACTTTGGCCACCTGATGAGAAGAGCTGACTCATTTGAAAAGACCCTGATGCTGGGAAAGATTGAGGGTGGGAGGAAAAGGGGACAACAGAGGATGAGCTGGTTGGATGGCATCACCGACTCAATGGACATGAGTTTGGGTAGACTCTGGGAGTTGGTGATGGACAGGGAGGCCTGGCGTCTGCAGTTCATAGGGTTGCAAAGAGTAGGACACGACTAAGTGACTGAACTGAACTGACTGCCATATATTGCCCAGTTTCTATCATTCATATGCCAATATTACTCAACATATTTTGGAAAATGTTTCAGAATTTTATCTTCATGTTCTTTTTAAATTCCAGAGTGTAAAAACTTTGCAGCCAAACCCAGAAATATCTACATCATCTGCTCATTTATTCTAGGTCACCTAAGATGTGTTTGACATAAAAGGCAATTGAGGAGTGACATTCTACTCTACTCCTGTCTTTTATCTTGTCTCTCTATCCTCCTATGATGCCATCTCCACCCCATGTTTTCAGCCTGGTAAAGACACCTAATATAATATTTCCCCTCTCCCCCCAATCTCTTTCTTGAATTTCAGTCTCTGTATTTCAACTGTTCTGAAAGAATTCAAACTAAATCTGAATAAAACCACCCACCCCAAAAACACAGGCTATAGAGATAAGACATTTTGGAACATAAAAAGCATAAAGGTTAAACTGACAATTATTATATGACTCTTTGGGTGTTTATTTGAAATAAATAAATCCAATGGTTGACAGGGAAAGTGTCAGATTTGAAGCCAACAAAATAAGACGCTTAAAAATGTTACTTCAAATGGGGGAAGAATGTTCATGTTTTTTGAGTCAGTCCCTAAAAACTACAGTTTTCACTTGGTTTTCACTTTAATACTTAATGAAGCTTTGGATCTCGTAGTCAATTTACTTAAAATTACTCATTTTGGCCTCTAGACTATACTGTACCAAAGTTCATTGTGTCTGTCTCGTAAAGCAGCCCGTGCATTGTTAAGAGTAAGCCCCTTTCAGTGGCGTACAATGCTAAACACAAAGCTGTCGGCTGTCCTGACAGCACACAGAAAACTCAGGCTTCATTCCCAGGCCAGACACTGAGGCATTGTATGATTCTGTGCAGGCCCATAAACCTAGCCGGCTTCAGTCTCCCCATGATTAACCAGTAACGTTTTAATACTATCAGCCACTTCCTTTCTTTAGGAGGATGTTATAAGGCATTAGTTCAATGCATTATGCTACAAGACGGTAACATACAAGTAAGTAACTGTATTTACTACCTTGCCTCATCTCACTAAGATATTTTAGATGATTGTCATCTCTCTTGGGTAAGGGCCTGGCAGTCCACCATGCAGCCCAGTCTATGCTACTTCCCTTCCACCGGCCCACAGCTGCATCCACATGCTCCATGCCATCCCAGTCCAACCAAAGACACTAAAAGACACAAAGCTTAACCTTCACTTGCAGCAGGGAAGTGAACAGAGAACAGGGTGAGTCCGCATAGAGGATGCCAGCAGACAACCAAGGTCATGGTCTCTTGCTTAGACTGCTCAGTTCGTAGGTCTGTTCACATAGGGTCGGTTATGACTTGTTCCTTTCCAAAAGAACCAAGTCTCTCTCTCATCATGTTAAGAGGTTGTTTCCTGCCAGCTTAAGTTCACAAGCTTCTACCAACACTGTATGTGAGAAACGGTGAGCCAATGTCTTGAAGAGGGCCAACACTGAATCACCAGTAGTAACTCTGTGTTGTAGACTCTGGACAAATTGTATAAGCCTGTGCCGAAAGGCAGATTAGCCAAAAAGCCTAAGCCAAAATATTCAAGAATATTTTCTTGAAGGAGGATGATCACATACATGTATCAGGAAAGAAAAAAAAAAAGGCAAAAGATTAAATCGCCAGGGTGAAGAGTTGTATTTCAGCCTGGTGGTCTAGCACCAAGGCAGCAAGATTATCTTAAAATATCCCCATTTCTGCTGGGGACAGTACCAGACATTGGTAAACTGGCAGAGAACTGTACATGGCAGGACTCACTGCACAACTGTTCAACAACCCGACGCTGTAAAGCACTAATGAAGCACTTACCGTGTCTCACTCTTCCCTCTACAGCTCCACCTTAGTGACACCAGCCATCCTCCAAATCACTCTCTAGTCCCTCAAACAGCCTGAGCACTTCGTGTTTCTATGCCACCCGGGTCCCGTGTACTCAGAAAGAAAGGCTCTTCCTCTTCTCTACTTGACAAATTTCTGTTCAAAGTTCTGCTCAGATGACATCTCCTCCAGAAGGTCTCCAATTCCATCAGAGAGAACTATTCCTTTCTTCCACTCCTTGGTCCTTTAACATACTTCCAGCACTGTGGTTAATATTAGGCCACATATATTTTTTTCCTGACTTCTGCAAGAATTATTAGATAACAGATTTATGCACACTGACCCAATAATCCCTGGTCTGATTACTCGGTCAAAAAGTTTAATTTTACAGCCACCCAGGGTGGCCAGGCACCAAAGCAGAGAGGCAGAGCTGTCACACAATTCACATTTCTAGACAGAGTCCTGCTCGAGATCCTCCCCTCTGGCACTGGCCCTTGCACTGCCAGATCTCCTACCATCCCGTCTCACTTAATCCCTAGCCTCTGGGGACATGGCATTTGCTTCAAGTGATGCTCTGTTTTTCATCTTGACTACCTGACTTTATTCTGTACATGATTTCAGTTTGATTGAGGCTCTGTAGAGTTCCTGGAAAGTTTTCTTCTGTCAGTGTTGGGGCTTCCCACAGCTATACAGTCACTGCCCAAGCCCCATACTATCTCCTCCTTATTTATCAGTAAAACAGGTCTTGCCAAACAAAACCCAGAGGTTTCCTAATGAATATGTGTCAGATTAACAAAAAATTAGTTAATTGGTACCTAAAAGCAAGAGAAAAGTCACCCATAACTTGAAATGGATATATTTCTTAGGTGGTTTTGTTTCAAAACCAAAGAGACACCTATACACTCTGACTTTTACCAACTCTCACAATGACAAAAAAGATTTTGAAAAGAAGTCAATTTCTAGAATGTTTTCTAACGCTAAACACATTCACTGAAAAAAAATATTAACTGTGTTAATATACAAAATATTATTTTTAAATATTTCCCAAGTCTATAATAATAAAATATGAGTCTATCTTTTGAAAATACAACTAAATGTTTATACAGCTTGAAAGAACTGCTTAAACTCTGAAAAAGACATGAGGAAGAATTGTGTCCTAATAACACAAGAACAAAACCAAAGGTGATCGGTACTATATTAAGCACAAGATATAAATGATTTTTGAGTGTTAATTCACTTACTCTTAGGAACAAACCAATGAGAAAAGTACTTGGCACTTCCCATTTTAAAATGGGGAAAGGGAGGCCCAAAGAAGCTAAATATGGTTGTTTAAGTGGAACCAGGATTTGAACTCTGGCAGTCTGGCTCCAGAGGAATTTTCTGAGTGATGGGAATGAAAAGCCTCTAATACCCGAGGGTGTGTCATACAGAGGCGAAATTAGGGGCGTTCTGTGAACAGGGCAATGTACAGATACAAAACTGGGCCAGATAGTTTGTAAGAGACAAGAGTTGGAGCTCCAACCAGGGCCATTCGGCTCCAGAGCTCTTACTCACGTCCTCTTGGCCTTGGTACGGCCACGTCTGGAGTCAGGGATGTTGTCCTGAGGGAGTGAAGGGAGGCTTTAACAAGCCTGCCTGTGTAACTGGACAGATGCCTGGCAAAGGAAGGGGAAGATGTGAGTCTCAGTGATGCTTCCTTCTTTGCACTGTCCCATTCATGGCTGAAGTACCTTTGATTCCAGGCAGAAAACTGCATCCTTCTTCCAGGAGAGTTAAAGGAACTGGGTTCCTTCAGGCTGACTTTAGGGAGCAGAGAAGGAGGGGGAGCTGGCTGGGCTGGAAGAAAAGAGGACGCTGGAGGGCTGCTAGCGTCTTTTTCCTGCTGTTTGCTTCTTGCATTTAACTCTTTTTTTGTCCTATGGAAAGGTCAAAGCCTGTCTCTGACGAAAAGCCCATGCTAATGGCAGAGATTTCTGATTCTGAGCATGGTAAATAAGGGGGAAAAACCTCTAAAGGAAGAGTCTTCAAATTTTCTCCTTTAAAATATATGTGCATGTAAATTATACTTTAATAAAGTAAATAAAACAAGCAAATACTACACAAAATAAAACATGTCAGGGAAGAGTATAGGAGAAAATACATGAATAAACTGGGCTGTTTGGAAATTCACGTCAAAGAGACAGCCTATATGAACATGCAAGCTCTTAGCTAACCCTTTCTTTCCATATGCAAGAAGAAAAATGAATTTCAAAAATGCTCTATGTCTGGGATTACATAGTAGGTCTTGCAAAAGATGTGAGAAGAATATAAATTCAAAATGGCACCCTCGGCTGCAGAAATAATCAGCAGGGTGACAGAGTACTGTGAAGAGGCCCTTGATCACCAGGCAGATCCCAGCAGACGACTCCTCTCCATGTTACAAGGGCAATCCACTTTTTGAGGTGAAAAATCCTATGGCCCTTTAAGACCCTGTTTGGGGAAAAAACAATAAATTGTTTTTACATAAGATGGGTCAAACCTTTCGGCCATGCAGGCTGCTCTGAGCTCACAGATGAAGGCTTTGGCCCAGAATGTCTCGGGGCTGAGGCTTCTGTCCAATGCATCACACTGCCTCAGGACACTAAGCCTGTCTTTGCCTTCCCCTTTGTATTTCTCAATCCACATTCCTTTTTGGGGTGAAATACTCCATTATTTCTGCTTTGTTCTGGGCTGTCTCCTGTCTCTGTCCCTATTAACTCGTGGCAACAAAAGAAACAAACAGAAGCAGGGGATTTCATGCTTAGCAGCTACAGACATTGGCCTCACGGCTTTGCAGAGGGGCAGACATTTGAGACTTTGAATGGAAGAGAGTGCCGCGGCGTTGAACCAGACCAGGGGCCCACGTGGCTCCCAGTCTGAGCATCAGTCATCCTGATCAGTGGCATTCACGAGTCCCAGTACACGGATTTCCAGATAAGCCTCAAGTCGAGTTTTAAAAGTTAAGGCATGTATCTGATAATTAGACTAAAGGCACTCTAATTCAAGATTCTCCTATATTCTAGCAATCCATAAGTTCAGGTCTTCTCATGTAAGAAATAGATTAGGGGGAAATTTTTCTATAAATAAAAATGAAGAAACTCAAAGAGGAAGCTAAGTAGAAAAAAAACATCTTTCTTGTTTTTAAGATGTAGTTTTTCTTTTACAATGGCTGGACAGAGTATCTAATTTTTCTAATGACAGAATTATCCAATAAAACTAGCAGTAAATTCCCCAGGTATGACTGTGTGTAATGATACAAGCTAAATGCACATTCATAGATGTATACAAATCAGGGCTTCACCTGGGTCATTTTCAGACAATTAATTATGTTTTCCCCTAAAAAAGTAAAGAGATACAAATTTAGTTGAACATGAAAGAGACAGTAACACATTTTGTATTGAACCTCTTTTTTGGTCACTTTCTAAACAGTTTTTCTAAATGAAAAGTAGGGCATAAAAATACACTCACTAGCAAAAACACGTTTACTATTCCTTAGCAATGGCATTTTTCTAAACTTTGTACACTTAGGAAAAATCAGGGGACGCAAATATTTAAAAAGAGCTAGAATCCCTAGGTAGATCTTCAAGTGGGTTTACGGGTCATCTAATAATCTCCCAGGAAAAATCCCAACAAAGCAGATTCTCTCTGCTCTTCATGCTTTTGGAACGGGAGATGGGAAGCCTTAGAATAGTCAACAGGAGGACAAATCAAACTAAAGTTGTTTTCCTTGTAGACCTGAACAGTGGAAATCCTATTTCATATTTTGGAACCATACAGCATTCCTTCACTTAACAACCTTCAGGCTCCAAGAAGATGGAGCTCAGCCCCACAGAGCTCTCAGTCACCAATTCCTCTAAATCTGCCCAATTTGGTCTCTACCATCTCCCTGTTCCTTTCCAGCCCTAAAGCCACTATCAGGGTGTCACCATTATCTCCTGTCTCTTCCATAATTGGTGTCCTTACTTCGGGTCTTATCCAACTCTGTCTGTCTGCTGCTGCTGCTAAGTCGCTTCAGTCGTGTCCAACTCTGTGAGACCCCATAGACGGCAGCCCACCAGGCTTCTCAGTCCCTGGGATTCTCCAGGCAAGAATACTGGAGTGGGTTGCCATTTCCTTCTCCAACGCATGAAAGTGAAAAGTGAAAATGAAGTCGCTCAGTCGCGCCCGACTCTCCGCAACTCCACGGACTGTAGCCTACCAGGCTCCTCCGCCCATGGGATTTTCCAGGCAAGAGTACTGGAGTGGGTTGCCATTGCCTTCTCCCCAACTCTGTCTACAAAATGCTAATAATGATCTTCCTAAAGCACATCAATCATTCCCATGATGTAAAATCTTTCCATGGTTACCATGTTGTTGTTGTTCAGTCGCTAACTTGTGTCCAACTCTTTGCAACCCCATGGACTCAGCACACCAGGTTTCCCCGTCCTTCACTATCTCCCAGAGTTTGCTCAAACTCATGTTCACGGAGTCGGTAAAGTCATCTAACCATCACGCCCTCTGTCACCCCCCGTTCTCCTCCAGCCCTCAATCTTTCCCACCATCAAGGACTTTACCAGTGAGTCAGCTCTTCACATCAGGTGGCCAAAGTATTGGAGCTTCAGTATCAGTCCTTCTAATGAATATTCAGGGTTGATTTCCTTTAGGATTGACTGGTTTTTCCTCCATGCAGTCTGAAGGACTCTCAAGAGTCTTCTCCAGCACTACTAGTAGCTGTCAGGAAAATGACCAAACTCCTTATCTAAGCAGATAGGCTCTCTATGATCCGGACTTTGCTTTATTTCTGGCCTTCAATGGTTGTTAGAGGGATGACATGACATAATGTTCATAATGTTTATAAAGTATCCAAACCAGGGTTCAACATAGTCCTCGTGCCAACCACACAGACTTTTTTGCAGTTCCTGACCCAGCCTCCTTCATGCTCCAGGTCAAAGGAGTTGACCCTCTGCCTATACATCATTTT
The DNA here is from genome assembly GCF_000754665.1 of Bison bison bison. Taxonomy (NCBI): domain Eukaryota; kingdom Metazoa; phylum Chordata; class Mammalia; order Artiodactyla; family Bovidae; genus Bison; species Bison bison. Next base: position 2,051,907 of record NW_011494950.1, on the reverse strand, counting down.
CCACTATCTCTCTCTGGCTGGCACATAGCTATCCTTTAAAATTCAGCTACATGATCATTTTTTCCAGGAAGACTTCTACAACCCTTAATCTGATTGAGATGACCTTCTTTAAATTCTCTTAGCACCTTTTCCATTCCACTGTCCTAATATTCACTGTTCTATCAAATAAAGGTGATCTTTAGTCAATGTTCCCCCACTGGGCTTGGAGCACTTAGAAGCAGGTTCCACTTCTGATTCAGTTTTGGACCCTAAGTGTCTGGTACAGCATTTATCACGTGGTAGAATATGCTCCCCAGTAATTCACCACATGGTTTGATTAAATGCATGGTCAGACAAGCCCGACATCCAAACCTATTACAATCTGAATGTTATTTCACCAATACTTGTTTCCTAATCTAGAAAGCAAGGGTCATCTCAAAGGATTGTTGGGAGGAGTAAATGAGATTCTATATATAAAATACTCAGAACAGTATTCAATAATACGTATTATTATCACTGTGATTGTGGTTACTAGACTTTTCACTTAGAATAGTGCTTTCTTAAAAACTGATTTTGTGACCACCCATCAGGACTCTTCTCACAGTGTACAATTCAAGATAACTCAGGGTCTGGATTTATTTCATTTGTCCATTTGGTCAAAGATCTGATCTGATATGGTAAGTACGAATGGTGGCTAATCACAAAAACAGTCCTTTTGATTTGCTATAACAACTATTAAAAGAGATCATACATAATATGATGCAGAGTGGGGCCATCACTAGATTTTTTCTTCCTGAGAGGAGAAACAGCTTTTAAACATGACTGGTCTATCTTAACAGTTAAATCAATTCTCTTTGATTATGAAATCTCCTGCTATGTCTATGCAGACCTAGACAAAAGCACACTATTGGCGAGGGGAAGGGGGTGGTGGTGGTGTCTCTAATTCTTGAGCATCCTCCAATCAGGTTGCTTTAACTGCTGACAAAGACAAATGTTTACTATGGTCTAACTCAGAAGAGTCAATACAGTGAACTAGATGTTCTCTCACCTCACACATCAACACACGTGTCAGACAGACTCTGATTGCAAAGTCTGTTACTCGTGATGAGAGAGGCAGAGAGGGCACAGCTGGATATTTCAGATCCACAGCTGAGCTGGCAGCAGTGGTAGTTCAAGCCACCTTCTCACTTTAGAAGCTAGAATGAATCTGAGAGAGTTATTTAAAGGTGTGTTTTATTAAAGAGACACTTTAGAAGACTGTCAAACCTCACAAGCAAAGGCTGAAGACACAGATTCAAGCAGTTCTACCTGGGGTCATCTATGAAATAACAATGGATTTCTTTCCACCACAAATAACTGATCAAAAATGAAATACTGACAAACACAATCTTCTGTTCCCTCAAAAGATTAGAAGTAGCAATGTGGACTTAATTTATATCATAAACATTTTTACTGTTTGCTTTTATTCCCTGGAATCAATACAGGCAGATACCTTAACTTATGTTCCTGTGTATATTACACAGATGGTACAGGTGCTATATCGCAGGCTGGTGAAGACATTAGAGGGATCCCACAGGCCTGACATATTTAACTGGGGTCTTACTTGAAGTCTCAACAACATCAAGAATTTTTTTTTTTTCTTCAAATAAAGCACTCACTCTCTATTGAAAGGAGATCGCAAACTACCAGGAAAACATGATACTTGAACATCGTTAAGTGTTTTAAAAAGGATGTCCTCCTTTTTCTTTTGTACCAGCCAAGGTTCTAGTTGCAAATACCAGAAAAGTGATTTATTGGAAGGTTATTGATAATTCACAGAACAAACCAGAAGACTAAAAAATTGCTAGAACCAATACAGTCTATAGTAACACTGCAACAACCATTAATTAGTACAGGAGTCACCACTTGTACTAACAGCTTGAATCCTGTACTGAACTCCACTGCAGCCTAAGAATGATCTCTAACTACTCCAACTGAGTACCACTGAACATTAAGCTGTAGCATCCAACTGGCGAAGCCGTGGTTACATTCTGGGGTCCTGGCTGCCAGGGCTTCTCCCTACCCTTCAGCACTGAAAGAAGTAAGCCCTGATTACAAGCTCTGGCGGGATCTGTCCCTAAATATTCATTTTCAGGGCAGCTAAAAACAACATCAACTACACATTTTGTTCTTTGGCCCAACAGACAATAGACTTTCTCCATTATAACAATTTGGAGACATAAATTAGACAGAACAATGTTTGTTGATCTTCCAATTCCATGGACTTATTCTGATGGAATACATCAGTCTTGGGCAGAGGGCAAGATGAAAGCTAGTAGAAAAATCTAAGCCTGGATTTTCCTGAGCAAAATGTTATATCCTCTCAGCGTCCCATTTGTGTGCTCTTATTGAATACACAGCTTTCCAACATGCATTCTCTTCTTTCGGTCCATCAGTTCAGTTGCTCAGTCATGTCCAACTCTTCGTGACCCATGGACTGCAGCATGCCATGCTTCCCTGGGCATCACCAGCCTCCGGAGCTTGCTCAGACTCATATCCATCGAGTTGGTGATGCCATCCAACGATCTCATCCTCCGTCACCCCCTTCTCCTCCTGCCTTCAATCTTTCCCAGCATCAGGGTCTTTTCCAAGGAGTCAATTCTTCCCATCAGGTGGCCAAAGTATTTGACTTTCAGCTTCAGCATCAGTCCTTCCAATGAATATTCAGGACTGATTTCCTTTAGAATGGACTGGTTGGATCTCCTTGCTGTTCAAGGGACTCTCAAGAGTCTTCTCCAACACCACAGTTCAAAAGCATCAGTTTTTCAGTGCTCAGCATTCTTTATAGTCTAACTCTGACATCCGTACATGACTACTGAAAAATCCATAGCTTTGACTAGACAGACCTTTGTTGGCAAACGTCTCTGCTTTTTAATTGCTGTCTACGTTGGTCATAGCTTTTCTTCCAAGGAGCAAGTGTCTTTTAATTTCATGGCTCCAGTCACCATCTACAGTCATTTTGGAGCCCCCCAAAACAAAGTCTGTCACTGTTTCCATTGTTTCCCCATCTATTTGCCATGAAGTGATGGGACCAGATGCCATGATCTTAGTTTTCTGAATGTTGAGTTTTAAGCCAACTTAAAACTGTCCACACTTCTACCTATAAATTATATGTAAAAAGATGGGGGCTGGCTACATCTGTGTAGGAAGCTGATGCCTGATGGCTCTTATGTCCAAATTTGCATGTTCTTGCTTTCTTTTCAACTTTAATATCTTGTAGGAGGAAAATGAGACAATGTGTGTAGCACCTAGCTTTTGTTCATTAAGAACAAAAACTCAATCAGGTAAGCCTGTGCTATTGCTTGTCTAAGATATAGATCCCCTAAGGATATATGACTGAGCTTTAAAAAAAAAAAATCAGACCACTCTGGTTTTCTACATTTATCTAAGTAGTTCTTCAAATCTCTCTTTTCTGATTTGCAAATCACACGATAATTGTGAAGCAGCTGTTACAAAAAAATACTAATCAGAGACATATAAAAAAACCAAAACCCAAAACAAAAAAACACAGCAATCATATTCATGGTTAGTAAAAAAAATTTTTTAAATCACAGTCTTTAGCTGACAAATTCAGCTTTCCCCAAAAATATAAAATCTGAAAGATTATAGTAAACCATCATGTTAAAAAATTAAACAAAAATCAAAACGAAAAACACAGTAGGGGGAATGAGGTTGGAAAGAAAAGGATTAGACAAAGTTATGTGCTTAAAAATAGGTCATTATGCCTCATTTATTTGGTGAATCTGTAGAAATTTTATGACATTCATCCAAGGAATTATGACTCCACCTGAACAGACTATCCCCTCCACATTTCTCCAAAGAAGGAAAGGGCATACACTCATGACTATTTGAACTGTTACAATCGATTTTATAAACACTACAACAAAGGATATAAAGGTCCTCAAGGGAACTGTTCATGGACGAATTAGAGAGAGTGTTGGCAGAGGTAAAATATTAATCACCAAAAGAGTACAGAAAATGTATCTGAGATGATCAGGGCTCACCTGGGGACCACACAAGGGGAATAAGATATCACCAGAAAAAATGCAAGTATTCTCTGCTATGTAAAAACCTGAAACAAAGAATTTCAGTCATAATAAACTCTGCATCTATTAAAATAAGACGCCACTGTCATGTAATCTGGGGGTAGCGGACTAAGAATAAAAAAACTGCCTTGAGATTTTCTTAACACACAAGACTTTCCAAGCTATTATACAATAAAAACCACAGTTCTCGCTGAGCGGTTCTATTAATTGATTCTATTAATGTTTTCATATTTTACAATTCCTTACAATTTACAAATCTGTCTCTGCTCACCATGAAAGATAAAAGATAGGGAATCTTAAAACATAAGATTTTTTAAATGATACATTACACAATGTTAAATTCCATACATTTTATTACTTTTTTGTATTATAAGCCACATCTAGTCTTTCACTGAAAGCAACGAGAAGACAATAAAAAGATATTGAACAGATATCAAATGAAATTTGATCAAATAGTGGCAAGAGATATCCTCTAAATTATATCAAATTTAAGCTAAGGTAGATACTTCAAACTTTCCAAGACTGATGGAAAGGCAAGAAGAATTAGAAAGGGACACCCTAAAGACAGCACTAAATAGTGTGATAATCTTTGACTTGCCACAGGATGTTGTTTCGGCAGCAATTTCACCTGCAAACTCAAATATTCAATGGAATCTCAACTTGATAACTTTATACAACACTTTCATTAAAAGCCTCAATATTCAGTGCATCAGTTCAGTTCAGTTCAGTCGCTCAGTAGTGTCCGACTCTTTGTGACCCCCACGAATCGCAGCATGCCAGGCCTCCCTGTCCACCTCTAACTCCCGGAGTTCACTCAGACTCACATCCATCGAATCAGTGATGCCATCCAGCCATCTCAACCTCTGTAGTCCCCTTCGCCGCCTGCCCCCAATCCCTCCCAGCATCAGAGTCTTTTCCAATGAGTCAACTCTTCGCATGAGGTGGCCAAAGTATTGGAGTTTCAGCTTTAGCATCATTCCTTCCAAAGAAATCCCAGGGCTGATCTCCTTCAGATGGACTGGTTGGATCTCCTTGCAGTCCAAGGGACTCTC
>NW_011494950.1:2046192-2046688 GCF_000754665.1 Bison bison bison | reverse complement strand
TGAAGTGATGGGACCAGATGCCATGATCTCCGTTTTCTGAATGTTGAGCTTTAAGCCAACTTTTTCACTTTGCTCTTTCACCTTCATCAAGAGGCTTTTCAGTTCCTCTTCACTTTCTGCCATAAGGGTGGTGTCATCTGCATATCTGAGGTTATTGATATTTCTCCTGGCAATCTTGATTCCAGTTTGTGCTTCTTCCAGACCAGCGTTTCTCATGATGTACTCTGCATATAAGTTAAATAAGCAGGGTGACAGTATACAGCCTTGACGTACTCCTTTTCCTATTTCGAACCAGTCTGTTGTTCCATGGCCAGTTCTAACTGTTGCTTCCTGACCCGCATACAGATTTCTTAAGAGGCAGGTCAGGTGGTCTGGTATTCCCATCTCTTGAAGAATTTTCCACAGTTTATTGTGATCCACACAGTCAAAGGCTTTGGCATGGTCAATAAGCAGAAATGATGTTTTTCTGGAACTCTCTTGCTTTTTCCATGATCCA
>NW_011494950.1:2037061-2046092 GCF_000754665.1 Bison bison bison | reverse complement strand
AAGTTAAATAAGCAGGGTGACAGTATACAGCCTTGACGTACTCCTTTTCCTATTTCGAACCAGTCTGTTGTTCCATGGCCAGTTCTAACTGTTGCTTCCTGACCCACATACAGATTTCTTAAGAGGCAGGTCAGGTCGTCTGGTATTCCCATCTCTTGAAGAATTTTCCACAGTTTATTGTGATCCACACAGTCAAAGGCTTTGGCATGGTCAATAAAGCAGAAATAGATGTTTTTCTGGAACTCTCTTGCTTTTTCCATGATCCAACGGATGTTGGCAATTTGATCTCTGGTTCCTTTGCCTTTTCTAAAACCAGCTTGAACATCTGGAAGTTCATGGTTCACATACTGTTGAAGCCTGGCTTGGAGAATTTTGAGCATTACTCTACTAGTGTGTGAGATCAGTGCAATTGTGCAGTAGTTTGAGCATTCTTTGGCATTGCCTTTTTTTGGGATTGGCATGAAGACTGACCTTTTCCAGTCCTGTGGCCACTGCTGAGTCTTCCAAATTTGCTGGCATATTGAGTGCAGCATTTTCTCAGCATCATCTTTCAGGATTTGAAATAGCTTCACTGGAATTCCATCACCTCCACTAGCTTTGTTCGTAGTGATGCTTTCTAAGGCCCACTTGACTTCACATGCCAGGATGTCTGGCTCTAGGTCAGTGATCACACCATCGTGATTATCTTGGACGTGAAGATCTTTTTTGTACAGTTCTTCTGTGTATTCTTGCCACCTCTTCTTAATATCTTCTGCTTCTGTTAGGTCCGTACCATTTCTGTTCTTTATCGAGCCCATCTTTGCATGAAATATTCCCTTGGTATCTCTAATTTTCTTGAAGAGATCTCTAGTCTTTTCCATTCTGTTGTTTTCCTCTATTTCTTTGCATTGATCACTGAGGAAGTCTTTCTTATCTCTTCTTGCTATTCTTTGGAACTCTGCATTCAGATGCTTATATCTTTCCTTTTCTCCTTTGCTTTTCACCTCACTTTTTTCACAGCTATTTGTAAGGCCTCCCCAGACAGCCATTTTGCTTTTTTGCATTTCTTTTCCGCGGGGATGGTCTTGATCCCTGTCTCCTGTACAATGTCACGAATCTCATTCCATAGTTCATCAGGTACTCTGTCTATCAGATCTAATCCCTTAAATCTATTTCTCATTTCCACTGTGTAATCATAAGGGATTTGATTTAGGTCATACGTGAATGGTCTAGTGGTTTTCCCTACTTTCTTCAATTTAAGTCTGAATTTGGCAATAAGGAGTTCATGATCTGAGCCACAGTCAGCTCCCGGTCTTGTTTTTGCTGACTGTACAGAGCGTCTCCATCTTTGGCTGCAAAGAATATAATCAATTTGATTTCGGTGTTGACCATCTGGTGATGTCCATGTGTAGAGTCTTCTCTTGTGTTGTTGGAAGACGGTGTTTGCTATGACCAGTTCATTCTCTTGGCAAAACTCTATTAGCCTTTGCTCTGCTTCATTCTGTATTCCAAGGCCAAATTTGCCTGTTACTCCAGGTGTTTCTTGACTTCCTACTTTTGCATTCCATGCATACAAATGTCAAAATCATCATATTGTACAACTGAAACTAATAATGTTTTATGTCAATTAGACTTCAACGTTAAAAGCCCCCAAATCTATTTTACTTCCATTGACAATGAGACTTCAAAAAGAAAAAGACTTAGAAAACAAAGCAATTAATTATACTTTAAACATGTTCACTCTTCAATTCTAACACAACTTCTAACAACTTAATACTCAAATTATCTAGCTATAAAAAGTATATTAATTAACAGGCCTAGCTAACCTTGCCCCATTTCTTCCTCCCTTTCTCTGTTTTCTTTTAGAGCAAAACTCCTTGAAAGCACTATCTCTATTTCCCTTCTATCCTGAACCCACTCCTAACATGCTCTCTTCTTGTTTAGGTGAAAGTGAAAGTGAAGTCGCTCAGTTGTGTCCGACTCTTTGTGACCCCATAGACTGTAGCCTACCAGGCTCCTCTGTCCATGGGATTTTCCAGGCAATAGTACTGGAATGGATTGCCATTTCCTTCTCCAGAGGATCTTCCCAACCCAGGGCTCGACCCCGGTCTCCTGCATTGTAGACAGACACTTTACCATCTGAGCCACCAAGTCTTGTTTAGGTAATCATTACTAAATTCAGTGATCAAATCTCAGGCTTTGTCTTACCAGTCCTTTCTGTTAACATGATTTTCACTGCCTCCTTCTTAAAATTCTTTCTCATTGAACTTCTGACCGTCACTCACTTCTGGATTTTCTCTTATTTCACTGGGAAAGAAGTTCCTTGTCAGTTTCTTAATCTCATCAACCACTTACCAACAGAATACTTGGGATGACCTAAAGCCCCTTCTATCTACACTCACTTTCTTGTTGACCTCATCCAGACTCATGCTTTCACATCTCTCCAGATGCTTTTAACTCCCAAGTTTGTACCTATACAATGGACCTCTAAACACACAAATACTAATGCCTTCTCCACAGTCCTCCTCCAGGATACTGAGTAGGCATCCTGAACCTAACATATCCAAAACAGAACTCATAACTCAATTTTTTTCTTCTGCTTAGTTCACAGCAACTGCATTGTTTTTGTTTTTTTCAGTTGCTCACACCAAAATCCTGGAATGATCCTTGGCATCTCTCTTTCCTCTTAAACCACATGTTCAATCCATCAAAAAACTCTGTCAGCAACAGCTCCAAAGTATATCCAGAATCCAATATGTCTTACCACCTCTACGCTTTCCACTCTAAGTCACCACCATCTTCCGCCTGGGTTACTGCAACAATCTCACAACTGGCTCCCTGCTTCCTCTCTAACCTCCTTATAGTCGTTTATAGCACAGTAGTCAGAATGAACCTGTTAAAATATGTCAGATCACATCTATTTTGCATGCAAAATCCTCCAAAGGCCAGTCCATCTCACTCAGGATAAAAGTCAAAACCCTTAACAGACTACAAAGTCCTATAAAAATCTGCCACCAGCTCCTTCCTTCCACCCTTACCCCCAAATGTTTCTATGGCATTATGATTATGCCATTATGATTTCCTCCTGCAGTCAGTTGCTCCAGGCAAACTGGCTTCCCTGCCACTCCTGCTACTCTAGGGACAGTCCAACTTCACAGCCTTGCCACTTCCTCTGCCTAGAAATCTCTTGCCCTACATACAGACTTCCTCCTTTGTCTCGTTTGTGTCTTTACTCACATATCACCTCTTCAGTGAGACTTACCCTGATCACTGTTTTAAAAGTACATCCTCTCTGCCTCACAGAATTCCCTACTCCCTTACATGCTTTATGTCTTTTTTACAACACTAACTGTCTTCTTAGCTATTCAATAACTTACACATTGGTTTACTGCCTTGTCCCCTCATAAGACTATCAGTCTCATGAGGGCAGGGATTTTTGCAGGTTTTGGACTGATGCATCTCCAGCAACTAGAACATGGCACAATACTTAATAAATATTTTAAACTATTGAATAATTTGTTGAATGGTTTTCACAGATCCTTCATAACCATACTGGATTACACTCTAACCTCTGTTCGGACTGAGGTTGATGGAATTTTATATTCTATTGATATCTTTCTTGAGTGGAAGGAACTCATTCTTTTAAATCACATCCTATTTGTTGTGACACGTCTTATAACTTTGACTCTCACCAAGCTTAGTCTTCCTCTAGAATTATAACACTGAGTTAACAACTGTGACAGAGAAGGGGAGGCTGAGGCAAAGTCCCAGAGCTGCCCAACCTTTATAAGGCGGGCACAAGAGGACCAATAGTATGACAGGGAAAAAACTAGGAGTGTAATGGAACTCAGGTAAGTGCTTCTTGAGTTGGGAGGAGATTATCAACAAGATGACTGCTGCTAAGTAGTTACGTGAGAGCAGAACACACGGATAACCCCCGAAATTGGGAATGTAGAGGACACTGGTAATCTTGGCGAGCACACTCATAATGAAGGGGTGGAGATGGAAATTCTGTGTATATACTTTGGTTCAACAACCTCCTCACCTGATTTGTTTCACCTGATCCAACCTTCCATTATCATTGCTTTGACTACGCAGATGATTTCTCAATTCCATGCCCAGCTTCAACATCTTTCTAGAGGACCAAACCAGTATCTAAACTTCCTGTTAGATGGCTATACCTAGATATCCCTTAACAAACAAAACCCGAAATTTACCAATTTATAATTTACTACCAATCCTCCAACCCATTTGTCCCTTTTTCCTGTATTTCCTACTTTAGTAAATGTCATCTTCATCAAACCCAGCATTCAAAGCTAAAAATCCCGTAACATCCTGTATTTTTTTCTCTCTCACACTGCTCATAATTCATAATGGCCTCCTATTTGTGTTGATTCTACCTCTTAAATATTGATGTCCAACTCTTTGCAACCTCATAGATTGAAGCCTGCAGGGCTCTTCTGTCATGGAATTTTTCAGGCAAAAATACTGGAGTTGGGTTGCCATTCCCATTTCAGGGGATCTCTCTGACCCAGGGATCGAACCTGTTGTTTCCGGCTTGGCAGGCGGAATCTTTACCACTGCACTACCGTATGTACTGTTTTTGCAATAAAGCCATTATTTCTTGACAAAACTGTGACTACTTCAACATTACTGTACCAAGCACATCACAGGTACTTAATCAGGTATTTTTTGAGTCACTCAGGGAGTTCATATGGCTCTATTATACATTGCTCAGACATATGGTTATAAAATCAATTTTCACCTTAACAATGATTAAATTAAAAAAAAAAAAAAAGACAAACTGAATACTCTGGGGCTGAGCTTTAAGAATGATAATAACACAAATAAAAAGATCCCAAAACAGAAAGTACCACTGTCTGGGTTTGAGTGTTTGCTGAGAAATTATGGCCATGATCACTGACTGTAGAGTCCCGACTGCCACTCACTAGAATTACTGTTACTGATGATGGCTTCCCATAGTCTCTTGTTGTCCACTCAACCTTCTTAAACAACATATTTTCTCTTCAGAACTTACTCTACATGGTCTAAAAGCTATAACTCCAATGAAAGAACCTGAGCATTGCTAACAAGCAGACAAAATACATGACATAAATCATTAGTTTCTTCTTGTCAGAGGCAAGGACCCAATGAGACATTCACCTTGGACAAGAAATGGTAAGTCATGATTAGGAGAATATCAGCAAGTACAAGTGATAATGCAAACCTAAGCCTCATGGCTCCTCCTCTCCTGCAGTTTTCTGAGACATAGCAATATAATCTTGACCTTGATAGCCTCCATAGGGCCTTGTCAGGAGGAGACAGAAAAGACCTCAAGAAGTATTTTGGCCCCAAAACATTTTTGAATCAAGTTAGAGAAAGTTATGAAACTCACAGTTGTCATACTTGACTTGCATCCAGAAACACAACTCAAATGAAGCATGTAGCCTAAATGGTTGATGGTTTTCAGCTGGATGTACTTTTCAACCACCTAAAATGAAAAATCTCTCTCTAATCTCACCCTAATAAAAATCTTTGACCTGGGGAGAAAACGGAAAAAAAAAAAAAAAAATTCCTATATAACTTTATGGCAAAGTGAGAAGAGAAAAGTGGATAATAGAAAGTAGAATGGCTTTAAACAGTTTTGTAATTTTAATCACTGATATTTATGGATTAAATATCATCTGGAAGGTCAAAACCTGGGAAGAATCTACTTCAGCATACCTGATCCATCATGCACACAAAATGAATCATCTTTTATCTAGCTCATATCACTAGAGAGTTTTACTTTTAGATGAACCAATTTCCCAAAGGAACATCTCATCATGCTATTTAGAATCCCAAGGGGCTGGCTTCAAGAGTGCGACGTCCCAATCTCTCTCTACTAGTGGATTGAATGATATGAAAGCCCCTCGTGACACACCAAGGATGTTCATTTACTCAGAAAATAAATCCATATTCTTTTTGTCCAAAAGGCAAAGTATCGTTCTCAATTCTCAAGGTCTAGAATTTCCCTAACTCCTTCTCCCCCAGGCTCATATTATACTCTGTACTCTTACAGAATTTGGTTCATGGTGCTAATGTTCTACTTACTACATTGAACTAGAGGCAAAATGCATACTGAATGACTGCCTCCCCCATTACCTATTAACTCTAAATCATTCTTTATTCAACTCTGGTTATCATCATGCCTGTAGATGCCTTTAAATGTGTAATAAATTAATTTTATCAATGGATAAAATTAATTACAACTGGTCTCAAGCAAATTGAATAGATCCCTTAAAATAGTCCAGAATTCCTAGATTAATGTAAAACATAATTTTAGTCTCATTTTTTCAGGTAGATTCTCTATTCAGCTATATATATTCTAATCAACAATCCTCTTACATGTTTCAAAAAGATCTGAAGATATTCTTTGTCTTGGACATTGAAAAGGGTCCTGGAAAAATAACAGATGCAGAGATGTTCATTTAAAAAAAAACAAATACATATGCTGATTGCTCTCTGGGAGAAAACTACACATTGTCTGAACTATTCTTTTTACATAAGGAAAAAGAAAGATAACACTGCTTGGAAGCTTCTGGAACCAGGAGTCTTGAGTCAGCTGTACATTCCTTATAACAACTCCCTTATCTTCAAATTGGAGAACTCCTTTCAAAGCCAAGTAACCTGTGCAGTTCTACCTGGGCAGCAAGATGTGAGAGAAGGTTGTTTTCAACAGAAAGAGTAACTAAAACCCTGTATTCAGACAATTATCAACAAAAATGTGCAATAAAATGAACTCAACTTTTGTCTTGTTTTATTCCTAAGGAATCAGGCAGAGCTAACATAAAAATTTTAAAAGGATACAAATTATGATGATGATGATGCTGCTGTAAATATCTACAAAAACACAACTACTCACAGGCTAAAGAAGGAAATAATTTCCTATCCTCCTCAATCGAAAATTTGGCCCAGGCCCTGGTATTTTAGAAGAACTTCTATTATCTCTAGTCCAGTTACAGACATGTAGAGATACATATTTTATTTTCTTCTCATTTTTTTCTGATGTTTAAAGTAATCTTTGCAAATAATACACCCAAACGTATATGAGAGAAAGTGTAAATCCTTCTATATTCTAACCTCCTAGAGATTACTGGTATTCAATGCTTCAACTTTTTAATGCATATACTAGTTTATATGCATCTTTCTTCTTCTTTTTTAAAAAAATGGGATCACTGTATACAACTAGCACACAACTAGCTCACAGTTTTTTTTAATTTATCAATCTTCTGTGTCATAATATAGTTCTGATTCTTTTTAATATTAGCATAGAATTTCACTATATGACCATCCCAAAATTTAACAAATCTCTAACTGGTGGCTGATATACGGTGCATTTTAAACTATGCAGAATTTAGACTTTTAGAGCTATAAAAGACCTTAAAGAGTATCTTATGGAATCCAAAAATGTCACTCTATCGATTAAAAAAACTGACACCCCAATATACTGAAGTATATTAATAAAAAAGATCACAGGTTTGCTTGGTAGCAGATAGGGGAACATAAACTACAATTTTCCCCACTATTTAGAAGTTGAGAGCTCAAAGCCTAGAGAGCCAGGCTTATGGGTTTGATTCCCAGCTCCATCACTTACTAGTTGAGCCATATCCTTTGTCAAAGGATATAACCTCTCTGGGACTCAGTTTTCTTATATCAATGTGACAATAATGCATCTGGTGTAAGAAAAAATTGATTATAACATAAAATACTTAGAATACTACCTTGGCAATAAAGCAATAAGCAAGTGCTAATTATTACTGTTATGAGCTGAATGCTTATGCCCCCGCCTCTCCAAATTCATATGTTGAAATGCTAAACGCTCATGTAATAGTATTAAGAGGCAGGCCTTGGGGAGGTGATTAGGTCAAGGGTAAAACCCTCAAGAATGGGATTAGTGCCCTTAAAAAAGAGATGCCGAGAACTCTTGTCATGTCCATCATGTGTCTATGAACTAGGAACCAGGCCCTCACCAGACACTGAATCTGCTGGCACCTTCATCTTGAACTTTCCAGCCTGCAGAACTATGAAAAATAATCATCTTCTATTTAAGCCCCCCTGTCTATAGTACTTCATTATAGGGACCTGAACTAGGACAATTATTACTGTAGCTATTAATATTGTATCATTCCATTTCATGCTTTACTTTATTAAATAAATAAGATTTCTGTTCTTGGCATAAGCAGAAAACTGGTTCTTATTTAAGATTTTAGTATTTATATAATCATGCTATTTCATTATTCTTTATTAAAATATGAAAATATGTAACAGCTACAGTGAGATATATTAAGACTTATGAAGAAATTAAGCATGTCCAATTGAAACAACTCTTAATGGAAAGGTGGACATTTATTTATGTTACAGTTATCGGTTACCTATCTCCATCTCCTTGGAATAAGAGATGGACAAAGAAAAGGAAATAAAAATCAATCCTACTGTATTTTCACTCATGTGAATTTTACAATGAAGGGTGAAAACTTTGAGCTCCAAAGAACACACGAGTAAATATACACTGATTCTTGAGCAGAAAAAAACACCTGCTCCAGGTGGTGGGCTAATATTTGAGGGCAACAGATACGCTGGTTTTAATTTTCTGTGACTTGTAATATTTTTTCCTTAATATTGGTCATGTTACTGGTTTTCTGCTGTTTTATTCTTTATTTTTTACTTAAAACACATTACACTAAACTGTACTAGCAGAGCCCAAATTATTTGAACATCTTTCAACAACAGGAACAAAATGTTATATACCTTTGAGGCAGCCCTTAACAATCCACCCAGAGAAGCAGAGACTTCCAAAGGTAAAGCAATCCATGGCATCCCAGCCCTCATCCTGATGCAGCTAGCTCCCTTTCAGTATCCCAGCTAGCTAGAGACAACATTTTCCTCTATTGTTCAAAGTCATGGATTCTTGGGTCATAGGATACTCTGCACTTTCATATGATCCAAGAGCTTTTTTTTTAAAGCAGTGAAGTGAAAGTCGCTCAGCTGTGTCTGACTCTTTGAGACCCCA
>NW_011494950.1:2005563-2036961 GCF_000754665.1 Bison bison bison | reverse complement strand
GGCCAGAATACTGGAGTGGGTAGCTTTTCCCTTCTCCAGGGGATCTTCCCAACTCAGGGATAGAACCCAGGTCTCCCACATTGCAGGTGGATTCTTTACCAGCCAAGCCACAAGGGAAGCCCTTTTAAAGCAGAGTTCATTTTAAAAATAGAGCCGATTTGGAGTATATAGCTCACCAGAATGGCACAAGAGAAGTTAGCATGTGACACACAACCCATTTGTTGAAGTTATAATATATAGAGTATCCTGGCTGGTCTGAGACTTAGGAGGACAAGTATATCTGAGTACATATGTAAAAGAACTCTTCTTTCTTTTAGACTTGAACTCACCCCATTCAATTTAAAATCATTTTTATCTTTGTAAAATTTAAATTTGAATCTTTAAGAACAGATGGACATTTTCATAACTTCTTTTCCAAAGAAATCTTCGACATTAAAAAGTCAAGAAGTACTCAGGTCAAAGGTTAAAATAATTTAATATCATATTTTTCAGGTCTATATCACTTTATCAGGTAAACAACCTTCAACTATTAAAATTACCCAGGTTGAACTTCAAAGAATGTAAACATTCTTTTGAAATCACAGGAATTTCCACCTTAAATATAGATCAAAGAAATAAAAATAAAATAGCTGATTACCATACCGATACTACTGGCCTAGCTTTGCAGTGTGTAAGCTCTCTAAAAGACTTTTTGAATTTATTTTTATTAATAGTTTTAAAAAAATTTTTATTGGAGTATAGGTGCTTTACACAGAGAAGGCAATGGCACCCCACTCCACTACTCTTGCCTGGAGAATCCCATGGATGGAGGAGCCTGGTAGGCTCCAGTCCTTGGGGTTGCAAAGAGTCAGACACAACTGAGCGACTCCACTTTCACTTTTCACTTTGATGCACTGGAGAAGGAAATGGCAATCCACTCCAGTGTCCTTGCCTGGAGAATCCCAGGGACGGGGGAGCCTGGTGGGCTGCCGTCTATGGGGTCGCACAGAGTCAGACATGACTGAAGCGACTTATCAGCAGCAGGTGCTTTACAATGTTGTGTTAGTTTCTGCTAATGGTTTTTGTTGTTGTTGTTCTTTTAATTACAGAAAATGGAAAGAAAACAAGCACAAAACTGGAAAGGATCAGGCCTGGGTCTCACTCCATCCTATTCCCCAATAAGGGAATTTCGACTGTGTCCCAGAGTGACACAGCAGAAGAAATCACCAATCCTCAGCTGATTCCCTGTTTGCTGGCAAATTCCTCCTTATCTCTCTATCCATCAGTTAATGTACATGGAGCAATTCAACTGGATCCCATCTTTGTCCCACTTAGGAAGACACTCTGAAAATGTGCTGATGAAAACATCAGCAATTGGAAGGGTAAGGCAGAAGGAAAAAGAGAGGAAACACTAATCTGGCAATTCATGGTAGAAAGGCAGAAGGAACATGCCTGGGTGTTCTCCAGGTAATGAGAAACAGCTCACGAATGCCAAGGAAAGAAATTTAAATGACTGCTCTTTTAACAAGCCTTTCAGGTAAATGTCTTCAGGCCAGTGTCACAGAAAAACCCCTGAACGGGAGGGGCTGCCCCTGCTTCATGATCACACTAGCTCTGAACATAATTAAAACTAATCCTTTTACCTGCCTACATTTCTTACAAGCAATCTGTCTAGAGCAGTACATAAAAAAGGTCTGGATGTTTTGCACCAACAAGATTCAATCAGTACTTCAATATTGGAGGGGGGCAGGGGGATGCAAGTCCAAACAGCAGCAGCTCATGCACTTCTTTAGAACATTCAGCTATTTTAAAGGGCTTAGAACACACAGAGCATAATGTGGATGAAGATGACAGGCCTTCATAAGGGGCACTGGATCCAAATTTGCTCACTTCCAGCTTTGAGAGACAGCCCAGACATGAAAACCCTGGAGAAGGAAAAACTTATGCCATGACTTGCATTGAACAGTCTGTAGAAACAACAAATGTTTACAAACCAATTTCAGCTCAGTCGTGTCCGACTCTTTGCGACCCCATGAATCCCAGCACGCCGGTCTCCCTGTCCATCACCAACTCCCGGAGTTTACTCAGACTCATGTGCATCGAGTCAGTGATGCCATCCAGCCATCTCATCCTCTGTCGTCCCATTCTCCTCCTGCCCCCAATCCCTCCCAGCATCAGAGTCTTTACTAGTGTGTCAAAACTTCGCATGAGGTAGCCAAAGTATGGGAGTTTCAGCTTCAGCATCATTCCTTCCAAAGAATACCCAGGGTTGATCTCCTTTAGTATGGACTGGTTGGATCTCCTCGCAATCCAAGGGATTCTCAAGAGTCTTCTCCAACATCACAATTCAAAAGCATAAATTCTTCGGTGTTCAGCTTTCTTCACAGTCCAACTCTCACATCCATACATGACCACTGGAAAAAGCATAGCCTTGACTAGACGGACCTTTGTTGGCAAAGTAATGTCTCTGCTTTTAACTGTGCTATCTAGGTTGGTCATAACTTTCCTTCCAAGGAGTAAGCATCTTTTAATTTCATGGCTGCAGTCACCATCTGCAGTGATTTTGGAGCCCAGAAAAAGTCTGACATGGTTTCCACTGTTTCCCCATCTATTTCCCATGAAGTGATGGGACTGGATGCCATGATCTTCATTTTCTGAATGTTGAGCTTTAAGCCAACTTTTTCACTCTCCACTTTCACTTTCATCAAGAGGCTTTTGAGTTCCTCTTCACTTTCTGCCATAAGGGTGGTGTCATCTGCATATCTGAGGTTATTGATATTTCTCCCGGCAATCTTGATTCCAGCTTGTACTTCTTCCAGACCAGCGTTTCTCCTGATGTACTCTGCATATAAGTTAAATAAGCAGGGTGACAGTATACAGCCTCGACGTACTCCTTTTCCTATTTGGAACCAGTCTGTTGTTCCATGGCCAGTTCTAACTGTTGCTTCCTGACCTGCATATAGGTTTCTCAAGAGGCAGGTCAGGTGGTCTGGTATTCCCATCTCTTGAAGAATTTTCCACAGTTTATTGTGATCCACACAGTCAAAGGCTTTGGCATAGTCCATAAAGCAGAAATAGATGTTTTTCTGGAACTCTCTTGCTTTTTCCATGATCCAGCGGATGTTGGCAATTTGATCTCTGGTTCCTCTGCCTTTTCTAAAACTAGCTTGAACATCTGGAAGTTCACGGTTCACATATTGCTGAAGCCTGGCTTGGAGAATTTTGAGCATTACTTTACTAGTGTGTGAGATCAGTGCAATTGTGTGGTAGTTTGAGCATTCTTTGGCATTGCCTTTCTTTGGGATTGGCATGAAGACTGACCTTTTCCAGTCCTGTGGCCACTGCTGAGTTTTCCAAATTTGCTGGCATATTGAGTGCAGTACTTTCACAGCATTATCTTTCAGGATTTGAAATAGCTCCACTGGAATTCCATCACGTCCACTAGCTTTGTTCGTAGTGATGCTTTCTAAGGCCCACTTGACTTCACATGCCAGGATGTCTGGCTTTAGCTGAGTGATCTCATACCATTGTGATTATCTGGGTCGTGAAGATCTTTTTTGTACAGTTGTTCTATGTATTCTTGCCACCTCTTCTTAGTATCTTCTGCTTCTGTTAGGTCCATACAATTTCTGTCCTTTATCGAGCTCATCTTTGCATGAAATGTCCCCTTGGTATCTCTAATTTTCTTGAAGAGATCTTTAGTCTTTCCCATTCTGTTGTTTTCCTCTATTTCTTTGCACTGATCACTGAGGAAGGCTTTCTTATCTCTTCTTGCTATTCTTTGGAACTCTGCATTCAGATGCTTATATCTTTCCTTTGCTCCCTTGCTTTTCGCTTCTCTTCTTTTGACAACTATTTGTAAGACCTCCCCAGACAGCCATTTTGCTTGTTTGCATTTCTTTTCCGTGGGGATGGTCTTGATCCCTGTCTCCTGTACAATGTCATGAACCTCAGTCCATAGTTCATCAGGCACTCTATCTATCAGATCTAGTCCCTTAAATCTATTTCTCACTTCCACTGTATAATCATAAGGGATTTGATTTAGGTCATACGTGAATGGTCTAGTGGTTTTCCCTACTTTCTTCACTTTAAGTCTGAATTTGGCAATAGGGAGCTCATGGTCTGAGCCACAGTCAGCTCCCAGTCTTGTTTTTGCTGACTGTATAGAGCTTCTCCATCTTTGGCTGCAAAGAATATAATCAATCTGATTTCAACTCCACGTCCAAGGACCAGTGGCTGCGCGGGTGCAGGAGGGCCTAGAGGAGCTACTCCACGTTCAAGGTCAGGAGGGGCGGCAGTGAGGAGACACCCCTCGTCCAAAGTAAGGAGCAGTGGCTGCACTTTGCTGGAAAAGCCGTGAAGAGATACCCCATGTCCAAGTAAGAGAAACCCAAGTAAGACAGTAGGTGTTGCAAGAGGGCATCAGAGGGCAGACACACTGAAACCATAATCACAGAAGACTAGTCAATCTAATCACACTAGGACCACAGCCTTGTCTAACTCAATGAAACTAAGCCATCCCGTGTGGGGCCACCCAAGATGGGCAGGTCATGGTGGAGAGGTCTGACAGAATGTGGTCCGCTGGAGAAGGGTATGGCAAACCACTTCTGTATTCTTGCCTTGAGTACCCAATGAACAGTATGATAAGGCAAAATGATAGGATACTGAAAGAGGAACTCCCCAGGTCAGTGTGGGCCCAATATGCTACTGGAGATCAGTGGAGAAATAACTCCAGAAAGAATGAAGCGATCGAGCCAAAGCAAAAACAATACTCCGTTGTGGATGTGACTGGTGATAGAAGCAAGGTCTGATGCTATAAAGAGCAATATTGCATAGGAACCTGGAATGTTAGGTCCATGAATCAATGCAAATTGGAAATGGTCAAACAAGAGAGGGCAAGGGTTAATGTCGACATTCTAGGAATCAGCAAACTAAAATGGACTGGAATGGGTGAATTTAACTCAGATGACCATTATATCTACTACTGTGGGCAGGAATCCCTCAGAAGAAATGGAGTAGCCATCATGGTGAACAAAAGAGTCTGAAAGGCACTACTTGGATGCAATCTCAAAAACGACAGAATGATCTCTGTTCATTTCCAAGGCAAACCATTCACTATCACAGTAATCCAAGTCTATGCCCCAACCAGTAACACTGAAGAAGCTGAAGTTGAATGGTTCTATGAAGACCTACAAGACCATTTAGAACTAACACCCCAAAAAAGATGTCCTTTTCATTATAGGGGACTGGAATGCAAAAGTAGGCAGTCAAGAAACGCCTGGAGTAACAGGCAAATTTGGCCTTGGAATACAGAATGAAGCAGGGCAAAGGCTAATAGAGTTTTGCCAAGAGAACGCACTGGTCATAGCAAACACCCTCTTCCAGCAACACAAGAGAAGACTCTACACATGGACAACATCAGATGGTCAGATATCTCAAGGGTCACCAAATAGAAAGCTGAACAATGATTACATTGACAGCTTTTTCTCAGTTTCCTTGGCTTCATCTTCAATTCATATGTGGCTCACCGAAGAGAATACCAGAGTATGGCCCAAGTCTTAACTTTAAAATGAATCAATTTTGAGTTTCTTCTTTCTAACTCAACATCTCTCCACTCACCACCTCTTCATGGTAGAGGCAAGCTTTTGTGCTTTCAGAGTCTGCAGAAACCCCAAGTCACCACAAGCTATCTGCTTGATCTTCTCATTTTGTATCTGGGGCTCCTTAAAAAACGTCAAGCCCCAAATTAAACATCTCCCTCTCTAACTCTCACACTCCCAGTCTCTCTCTCTCTCTCACGCACATGCACACACACACATTAAAATCAGGTTAGCAAGATACACAATGAGTGCAAAATTCAAAGCAAGTTGAAATTCCCTCACAACCAAAAACATGGGTACCAGCTAGTATGTTTGGTACAAATGAATGATAAAGTTGAGACTCCTGAAGTCACATGAATGAGTGCTCAAGTTTAATGACTCCTATCTCCTTAAAAGCTTTATGATTTAACTTATATTTTAGGCAGGTACAGCAAAGTAGCACACTGCCATGCTATGCAAGAATCAAGGCAGAAAAACTGTATTCGTGTGAGACAGTGGTATGGTAAGGAAGTTAATGGCTTCCCCCAAATAGACCCACCTCCTAATCTCTGGAACCCACAGAAGTTATGTTACACAGAGAGGGGGCAATTAAAGTTGCTAATCAACTGACCTTAGAGAGGGCTGGATTCCTCTCTAAAGTTGCTGGATTCCTCCAGGGAGACCCAGCATAATCACACTGGTCCTTAAACAAGGGAGAGAGATGCAGAAGTATGAGAACCAGAGAAACGGCACTGTGAGAAAAACTGAATAGTCACTGTCGGCTCTGATGATGAAAAGGGAGCAAGCAGTTTAGGCAACCCTGTGGCTGTGGTTTAGTCACTAAGTTGTGTCCAACTCTTGCGACCCCATGGACTGTAGCCTGACAGGCTCCTCTGTCCATGGGATTCTCCAGGCAAGAATACTGGAGTGGGTTGCAGACTGAGCAATGAGGGCAGCCCCTAGATGCTGGAAAAAGTTCTTCACACAGCCTTCAGAAAGGAATGCGGCCCTGCTCACACCTGGATTTTACCCTGAGGAGACTCATTTTGGACTTTTCACTTTCAGAACTGTAAAGTAATCAATATGTTTTTTTAAACCACTAAGTGTATGGTAATCTGTTATAGCAGCAGTAGAAAACTAATACAAGTGAAATGCTGAAAAATAATAATGATCCAGTTCTTATTATTTAAAAAAAAAAAATTTTAATGTAATTATCCTTTAAGTGTTTACAAGTGAGAATGTTATATTGAGGGTTGTAAGGTCTTCTAAGGTCAAATTAATATCAAGAATATTAGCTTTCATGAATGAAAGTCAACAGGAAAAAAAAAAAAAAACCAACCCTTAACATGTTTCTGATTTAAAAACTAATGTACCAGAAGTCATAGAGAAGCAGTTTTCCATTCTAAGAATAGGAAGTGTTAATGTGAACTAAGCCCCCATTCTCTGCCATGGTTTCAAGAGGTTCTCTATTTTCCAAGGACATTCAGCTCATGTAGGAACACTCTGCACAAACATCTTCCAAACAATCCTAGGTTTTTTCCCTCATCTTGCTCTCCTGAATCTACAACAAGCTCCTGCTCCCCACTCTCAAATACATAACTTTCTCTTCTTCCCCTTTCTCTACTGCTTTTATACATACATACCTCTCATTTGTTGGTACAAAGCTCAGGAGACACAAGTTAACTTTAATGCTTTAATATCAATAAAGAGAAAATATAATTTTCCTTAATCAACCAGATATAAAGTTTTCCTTGGTGGATCAGACAATATAAAAATCTGCCTGCAATGCAGGAGACCTGGGTTCAATCCCTGAGTAGGGAAGATCCCCTGGAGAAGGGAATGGCAACCCACTCTAGTATTCTTGCCTGGAGAATTCCATGGACAGAGGAGCCTGGTGGGCTACAGTCTATGGTGTCACAAAGAGTTGGACACGATTGAGTGACTAACACTTTCACAAAAAATTTTTAATACACTTCGAAACCAAGTAGAGTAACATCTAACTTCTCCTTGTCACTTAACCATGAGCCTCAACTGTACATTGCCAAGAACACAGAAAGGGGAAAAAGGCATCTGGGTAATCAAAGCAGATACACCAAAGTTTAAGAGCTATAAAGTTTATGTACTTCATTCACAGTAAAATTCCTCAGGCTCTCAGTTACAATCTAATGACATTTGTTTCAGATATGGTTCTAACAGATTAGCATATCTAGGTTCCTAGACTTCAACAGATTAAAACCAAGTAGAGGATAAAGGACAAGAAGAGGTCAGGGACCTATACCTTCAAAAAACAGGAGAGAAAAGATAACACCTGTTTACTGAGCATCCACCAAATACCTGGCCTGTACCCAGCACTTTGATAGATGGTCTGACACTTACACAGGAGGGAGCTTGGACTCCATGGAGCTAAATTAACTTGTCCAGAATCAGAAAAAGGGATACACACCAAGAGGGGGAAAAGACTACAATCTGATTCATCAACTAATTTTCTTGCCTCAACCCTATCACCTCAAAATCGACAGCAAACACCGGCGGTTGACAGTAAAGGTGTGAGTAATGCGTAAGGATACAACTGCAAGACTTCAACAAGAACACCAGTATCGAGGGTCACATAAAAGCTGAAAGAGCAGCCATACATTACGAAAAATCTAAAGCCATCCCTATACAAAATATTTTTTCAAAACAGGTAAAATCATGACTCTCATGGGAATATAAAATAAACAATGTCTCAAAGATTCGATTTAACTCATTAATTAATGAGAGAACTGAAAAAAGATGTTACATCCAGTTCAAAGGAGAAGACAAAGAAGCACAATTTTAGTGTAGGAAAGGAATGTTGAAACCAAAGCGCAAAGACCGGTCAACTGCGTTCCCCGGGACATAAGTAATTTGCATTTCTATGGAGAAGAATTATTTGCACAGCTTTCAGTTTTCTACAAGTTAACTTCTAATTCTACGGAGGTATAAAATAGCCTCGTCAAAGACAAAGACTCAAGCCCTACAGATCGAATAATCCCCAGACATGACAGCAACAGATTCAAAGGATATCCAAAAGTCTTTTTTGCCCATTTCAAAGTACATTTTTCTTACACCAACCTTGCACTATAGTAAATAACTGATAATTGTTTATCTTCAGTATATTCTACTTCCCAAAATTAAATATGTGATAAAAATGTTTAAAGCTTTACATCTAATCGGTTGCCAATGAACTTCAAAATATATAAATCTGCCATATCCAATGATGCTGGATCGATGTTAAGGCACTTGAGAAATATATGTGAGGTGGGATGGGGGGAGGAGGGAGTAGTGAGTGTCAAAGGATGACTTTTCTAAATGTTTCCTAGCATCACAATTCTCATTTAACATAACAGATTTAGGACAACTGACTGTTCAACATCATTTTATCTCTTCCTGAAGAACAAGTTAAACAAAATAGTACCTTGTTCCTATTTCCTAATACAGTAAAACCAAGTATAAGCAAATATCCAATGATTTGCATACAGCCAATTCTATGAAATGATTTTTGGGTGGTCTCCATGTCATTTACACAAGCCTCTACTTACCCTCAGTAACACAGATTGTAAGACTCTTAAAGATAAATTTTAATCATGGAAATTTTTATGTATATGTAGAATCATCAACTATGATGATTCATTCAATACACAAATCAATGTCCCTAGAACTGGTTTGTGGACTACCGCTGATCAGTAAGTAAGTTTTCAGTGATCCATAGTGAACTGAGAAGAACAGTTTATTTTTCGTGAATTAATCTTTCTCAATTTCAAAGGATTATTTATTCAAAGATTTTAATCTTGCTGCTGGGGGTGGGAGTGAAAGTCTTTTCTGTCCGGAAATAAAACAGTCCCTAAGTGTTTTCCTCATGTCCACAATGGCAAAAGAAAGCTCCACATTTGCATGGGCACGTGCATACATACACACACACACACACACACACACGGGGTGAGGGGCGGTTTAACATTACAATTCTCCAAACAGAAAAACCCAGAAGCTACTAGGCTTACCAGGTGATGCTAGTAGTAAAGAACCCATATGCCAATGCAGGAGACATTAAGAGATGCAGGTTTGATCCCTGGGTCAGGAAGATCCCCTAGAGGAGGGCATGGCAACCCACTCCAGTATTCTTGCCTGGGGAATCCCACGGACAGAGGACCCTGGCGGGCTACAGTCCATGGGGTAGCAATGAGTTGGACATGACTAAAATGACTTAGTAGCATACAGGCAAGCCAAAAGGTACTACCTAAGCAACTCTGGAAAGCTGAGAGGTAATGAGTGTATTGCTGATACAATTTTCATTTGGAGAAGTAAATCAATGTTTCTATTTTTTCAAATGTTAACCAAAACACAAAATGTCCTGCTGTAATAATTGTGTTAATAACAGTAAGGGTGAAAATAAAAAGAACTAAAGACTGAACTTTTCTATTCACAGCTATGAGCACTATGATGAAAAAAACGAATCACATACAGCTATTATCTTAGCCCAACTCCACTCTATTCACTCTAATTCCCAGACTGGCAGAAATTCTGCACTGTCTATGTGTTCAAGAGTTAGGCCTTTCACTTTTCTTTCTCGCTCAACACTTCTGAGAACTTAGTCTTAAACTGTCATAAATGAGCTAAGATTTTGGCAGATGTACACTGCTTTGAATTGCTCTCAGTACCTGTATTACCTAAACATGAATTTGCATTATCCCCTTGCCAATTAAACTATCTCCAGACTGTGGCCTTCTTAAAATCTCAGACAAATTACCAAATACCTGGTTTTCCTAGAAACTAACAATAATGCACACACCCTAAATTTTTGATAACAGTAAAAGTTTCAAGTCACGTTTTGTTCTTTTTCCCTTTTTATACTTCAGACACAGAGTGAGATTTGACAACTGAAAACTGAAAACCTGAAAGTTCCCTTAGTACTGTGCATCAAAGGCCATAATTAAAGCAGTGATTCTGAACCTTTTCTATGTTAGAACAAAATTCATTATTTAGTACTTAAGACCCTGCATTCAAGGCATTTGCACAAGATTTTTCATGGAAGTACCTGGACAGATGTAGAGTTATCTACTTATAATCACCTTTGCTATCAATTCCTTTTCACTTTTCTACCGCCTCCAAATCCTAACTGCTTTGGTGTGAAAAGCCCTCACTCTGGGTGAAGGACTTGCCAAGCACTTTAGGAGGATTATCACAGTTAATCCTGGCAGTGTCCCTGGGAGGTATGCCCTTGAATCCGTCCCTGAAACAGGAAGGATGCTACAGCTCAGAGGCTTCAACTGCCCAAGATCACACAGCTAACACAATCTTGAATTTGAAAACAGGTCTTAATCTGCTTTCAAAAAAAAAAAAATGAACTACTTACTGCACTGGGGGGCAGAAAGTTGTACTATGTGCTGGTCGTGTGTGCACAGTCGCTCGGTCATGTACACCTCTTTTCAACCCCACGGACTGTAGCTCACCAGGCTCCTCTGCCCATGGAATTGTCCAGGCAAGAATACTAGAATGGGTTGCCATTTTCTCCACCAGGAGATCTTCTCGACCCAGGGACTGAACTCACGTCTCCTGTACTGCAGGCAGATTCTTTACCGCCAAGCCATCGGGAAAGTCACTACTATGTGATTCCTTCCAAATAAAACAAAACTTGAGGACTGCCCCTGAAACTCCAAATACCAGATGCCCCAAAATGACTGCCCATGCTCACCAACTGGCCCATCTGATAAGAACTGAAGGGCAGGAGTTGGATTACAGGATATAATCTTCCAGGAGCTGAGGGGTATGTCACTTAAACTATTATTATACCTGGGACCCAGTGAGAAACTGAACTCTGATATCTAGCATGTGATTAATTGCCCAACAATCTAGAAAGATGGTACTGGTGAACCTCTTTGCAGGGCAGTAATGGGGACGCAGACAGAGAGAGAGCAGACTTGTGGGCACAGTGAGGGAAAGAGAAGGCAGGATGAATTGAGAGAGCAGCATGGAAACATACATTACCATGTGTAAAACACACGGCCAGTGGGAGTTTGCTGTATGATGTGGGGAGCTCAAACCTGGTGCTCTGTGACAGCCTTGATTAGTGGGATGGGGTGGGGTGGGAGGTGGCAGGGAGGGTCAAGAGGGAGGGGACATATGCATACCCATGGCTGATTCATGTGATATATAGCAGAGACCAACACAATATCGTAAAGCAATTATTCTCCAATTAAAAATAAAAAATTTTTAAAAATACAAAAAAAAAAAATTAGCCAAAGAATGAGAAGAACATTCCAGAGAGAAGGAACTGTAGTTTTGTAAGCTCTGAGGAAGAAAAGAATCCAATTTGTTACAGAAATTGAAAAGGCCTACATAGTGGAGAGGTGGCCAATGGGGAAAGAGGGAGATGAAAATGCCAGGGGAAGGGCAGCCAGACTACAAACACACCTCAGGCACAACTCTTTCAGTGACCCCTGAAGACAGATGAGGAGTGCCTATGCTCAAGACATCAGATACAGAATAGTAATGATGATGATGATGATGATGAATATCCAAACCCCACACCTGAAAAAATAAACAGTTTGGGGGGCAATTTTTAAAACTACAATAATTTTTCAAAATTCTCAAGTGACACCCATTTGGAACTGGAAAGACTCCTCTAGTCCAACCACCCCCAAACCCATCAAAAGAGACAGAGGAGGTCCATGCATAAGACACTGTTGTCCTCTCTTGCCCTCCTTTTTCAGAAAAACCTTGCTCCTTTACCAGGGCTCTTAGTACCCTATATGACGTGATGAGAAGACAGAGGGACTCAAAAGCCACTGTTCGGTAGGTGCAATGGATGTGACACACTACTTTCAAAGCTCCTTTCAACAGCAGTTGGGCAGGGGGTTATCTGTATGCACAGGGTAAGTAAAACGCAAGGGAAGAATGTACCTGCATTAAAATCCTTCCGAAACAGACACTTTACTCTGTCCCCAATGTTACCTCTTCTTAAAAATATGCAAGGCACAAGCATCTAAAGACACCCAGAACATCCCTCTATTCAGTCTTCTGTTGTGTGGAGCTGCTCATACTGCACAGGTACTTTCTGACTGCACTGCCTGTTGAGAAGCTGAAAAATGATTAGTAAAGTAAGAGAAGACTTCTGATTAAAGGGGCAGGTTGAACACAGTCATTTAGTTCCACCTTCTCTTGAAACTACACTAAAATGACTGAAAGAGATGTTTCAAAAAGATATTAACACACTTAGATAAAGAAAATAACTAGAACACTTTGGAAGCCAGGAAGCAGAAGAATGAGTGGCAACTGTGATCCAGGAGAACAGAAGAATTTACTCTTATAAGCAGTGGGGGATGGGGAGACACAATCCAGTTCACTGGTAGAACTCCCAGGAAGCTCAGGAATTGGTAAAATCTGAGATCCCATATGTATAAATGGGAGTAAGAGTGCGCTTGGTCACTCAGTCGTGTCCGATCCTTTGCAACCCTGTGCACTGTAGCCCACCAGGCTCCTCTGTCCATGGGATTTTCCAGGCAAGAATACTGGAGTGGGGTGCCATTTCCTTCTCCAGGGGATCTTCCAGACCCAGGGATTGAACGTGGGTCTCTAGCGCTGCAGGCAGACTCTTTACTGTCTGAGCCACCAAGGTAGCCCATAAATGGGAGTAAAGGTAGAGCTAAAACCAGGGGGACTGGTTCTAAGCCCTTTAAAAAAAGAGCTTAGGGTTCTAGAGCCTTCTCCTCATTCACACTGCCTGCCCACCTGAGTAGGAGACTATACATTCATCCCCTAGAAAGGATGAAACAAGGCACCTGAACTGGAAGTCATGAGGCACAGTTACAGAAGGGTGACGTGCAGAGAATGAAATGAAACTTTAATGTCGTGAATACTGAAAACCCCAAGCTCTTTGCCCCACATACTTCCCAGGGCATTGAGAATCAGACTTATTCTCTAGGTAGAAGCATGAAAGATCCTTGGGAGTATCTGATCAGCCCAAGACAGAAAAGCTAAAGTTAGGATTACTGGAACCTCCAAATACCCCTGTGGTGAGATACACAGCAGGCAAGTCTCATCCATGCACAAAGAAGTTTGAATTAGCTCTATACACACCACTTATAGATGTAAGTAGACAAGCAAGAATTGCTAGGCATCTAAGAAAAACCCTTAATATGACAGGAATCTAACCAACAGGGGTGGGGCAAGCAACTTAGGATAGGATAAATAGAGCTATACAAGGAGATGAAAATAAGTATATGTAACATTACTTAACAGTCTAAAGCTAAAAGATAACTGCATTCATGATAGCATAACAGCAACGGGATGCTACAAAACAGAGCTCTTGAAATAGGGGGGGGAAAAGTGTAATAGGAAATTTAAAACTCAGTAAAACATGTAAAAGATAAATTTGAGAAAATCTCCAAGAAAAGAGCACCAAAGGACAAAGTGATGAAAACTACAAGATAAAAGTGACAAAAATTAGAAGATCACTCTAAGAGGGCCAACAAAGAAAAGAAAAGAAAAAAAAACATTCAAGGAAGTTCCACAGAACTTAAGTATTTGCATTTTTGAATTCAAAGGGCCTGGCATATTTGGCTACAAAAAGAGTCACCAAAGGACACCGTGAAATTTCAGAAGACTGGAGTTTCCAAACAGGATTAAAAGATAAACAAACAAGAAACAACAACAACAAAAAATCACCACCACAGAAAAACAGATCAGATACAAAGAATTCAGAATCAAATAACACTGTTCCTCTGGAGAGCAACACTGGAGGCTTAGAAGCCAATGGAGCAATGCTCTCAAAACTACAAGGGAAAATCATTTCCAACCTAAAATTCTACACCAACAAGACCATCAATCATGAGGTTGATAAGCCAAGTGTCCAAAAATTGACCTCCAATGCGCCCTGGAGTACGCTAAGAAGGGGAGGGACTTAGAAGATGGCAGGGATCCTCAGGATGAGAACGGACTCCCCGTGATAATGCACAGGTCTGGGGGTGACAGCCATGCAGCATCCTGGACAACAGCCAGTTCAGAGTGGAGCGGATGTGAAGCTCTGGGAGAAATGTCAGCAAGATGATGAACTGGTAGAATTGTATGCTACCCCTATTTGATGTGATTAAAAGGAGATTTACACAACTGTGGGCAATACAGGGGAATGAACTGATAAGAACACAGAAAACTAAGTGACAAAATATGAGAATTACCAACTCCAGGAAAAGCAGAGTTGAACCAGAAGGAAAAATAATCGTCACATACTACATGCCAACTGTGAACAGCATGTACTGTGAACGTGTGGATCTACTCAAAACCAAACAAACTGGGAGGGGGAGGAAAAAGCTAAATCCCTCTCTTGCCAAGGGGGAAGCCAAGAAACAACACCTAAAACAGAGAAGTCAAGAAGCACAGTATTTAGAATGATGGAATTAAGTACCCAAAAAAAAGGAAAAAACTAAATAGTTAAAAGCAGTGAAAGCTAGACACAAGTTAGAGAGGACTGGAAGGGGAAGGAAAGAAGTCACCACTGGTTTTCATAACACTTATAAAATCATCTGACCCTTTATAAATTATTCATAGAGAACACTGATAAAAATTAAAATAATAAAAAGGCAAGAGATATGGAATTCAATATTCACTTCTGTATCCCTTATATTATTAGAAAACTACATGTGCCTGTATTTTAGAATACAGGCAACGTATATTCTTTTAAAATGACAATCCCAAGACTTTCTTTAGTTGAAAGCACGTTTAATGCAGAAAATCACTCACCTTGGATCATCAATGTTAGTACCTAGACGCTGGTCAGACGTGCTATATAAAAAGGTTAATTTGTGAACAGTTATTTGCAAAGTCAACATTCTTTCAGAGTCTTTTAGACTGGCAGCCTTTCTTACTTTTAAATTTGTATTTACTTATAACTCACCTTTTCCCCCAAAGAAGTTAAGCAGATATCTTTCTTATAGCACAATACTCTCTTCAAATTATAAAGATGCACAGTGAGTTAGAGCATTATAGGATGTTAATTAGAACATACTTTCCAGAATAGCTAAAGACAGTTCTTTGATAAAGGAAAGAAGGAAATAAGTGGTAGAAATAAGAAATAAGATAATTTGTTCTCTGGGTCTTAATATTTAGTTTGAACACAATACCAAAATTTTTATTCCTTTATGTCTTCCACGCAAAATGAAAAGCCAAAGTAGTAAGCACAATAAGCATAATTTGCAAAAACAAGCTTTTTCATTGTTATTAAGTACTTATTACTAAAAAGCAGGAAATGTTTGAATGTACTGACTTCAAAACAGTAGTTAAGATTCTGTGACACAGACATTGTTACCATAAAACTACCTAAATTAAAATTTTTTCTTTCAAAAACAGTAATTTCTTAAGGCAAGAGAATTTTGATAAAAATAATGTGTTAAGATTATCTATTTTCACTGGAATCTACTCTCACTTTCCAACTAATCTACTTCTAATTATTTCTTTAGAAATCTATACTTCCAAGATAGTGCTTTGAAGGAACTCAATGTGTTATTTAAAAAATAATAATAGATCATGAAATATATTATATTTGATTATCAAAATACAGCATTACAAATCCAAATTCACCCAGAAATTTTCATCCCCAGAAAATTCACCTGACGCTAAAGGATACTTGTACAATGACAAAACCTCTGAGGCATCTGGGCCTTAAAATTAGAAGGTCATTCCGACGAGCATTTCAATTTTCCAAAGACAGTTTTGTTATTGCTACTTTGTTGTTTGAACTGACTAATCTTTGGGTGGGTTTCAACCACCCTAAAGAATTTCTAAAAGTATAAACCTCTTAGGACAGGAAGAGACCTTAAACGCCATACAGCCCAATCTCCTTTCCCTGTCAATGCAAAACCGTGGCACAGAGAAGTTAACTCGGTTGACAAAGGTCTCCTGGTCAATTCTGTCTCCTAGAACCCAACCTAGTGCTCTTTCTGCAACACTATGTTGCACGATGTGTAAAACCGGGACAAGTACTATCTGATATTTCACAACCAGCATGAAAGGACATCCATTGTTATTAGGTACCTTTTGTTTATCTTTGTATTCACACATAAGGGTATGTGCTGTGTTTGTGCTTAGCCACCCAGTCGTGTCCGACTCTTTGTGACCCCATGGATTCTAGCCCGCCAGACTCCTCTGTCCATGGGGATTCTCCAAGCAAGAATATTGGAGTGGGTTACATGCCCTCCTCCAGGGGATCTTCCCAACCCAGGTCTCCCACATTGCAGGTATATTCTTTACTGTCTGAGTCATCAGGGAAGCCCTAAGGGTATATTCTACCTCAGTACAAAATCAAATGAGTATTCTCTTTATCGTTCAAAAGACAGGCTGCCCAATTATAGCTGTTACTAAAACCAGAAATATTATATCCAATGTATCTTCCCATATGAGGTTGGGGCCCCTTCATGGATCACAGCCTTGTTGTGGTGAAAGGGCTCACATAACTCAATGAAGCTATGAGCCATGCTGTGCAGGACCACCCAAGATGGACGGGTCACAGTGGAAAGTTCTGACAAAACGTGGTCCACTGGAGGAGGGGTGGCAAACCCCTCCATTTCTCTTGCCATTAGAACCCCATGAAAAGTATGAAAAGGCAAAAAGATATGACACCAGAAGATGAGCTCTCCAGGTTGGCAAGTATCCAATATGCTATTGGGGAAGAGTGAAGACTTGTTTGCTGTGTGCCAAGAAGTACATATGGTCACTGAGTTGGCGTTACTGCCATTTTTCTCTGGTCCTTCTAAATCAGAAAGGGCAACAAATTGTGGGGGAAGGTAGAAGCTGTTCTATCAGTTAAGGCCTAAGGTCCATCAACAGACCCCATGCACTGAGAGCCCTGGCAATTTTCCTTCTCTATGTTCCAGAAAGTAGGGCCTTAGACGGTTAGACTACTGGAACATCAAAGAGCTGACGTGAATTTTAGGTGGCACTTAAATGAAACATATTTACATTCTCATCTTAAAAATATATAAAAGACCAAAGATAACCAGAAAGGTTAGGAAGGACATCAAGATTAGTGGCCAAATGAGGAATACAGTCATCTGGAGCAAACGTGCTTAACAGACAAGAGTAATTTGAATAAGTGTAAATGCTAAGTCACAAATCAGGGATAATGATTATTGGTTGACTATAGGAATGTGTTTGGCTACAAGTAATAAGCAAACTCACTTTCTGGTGCTTTAAACCAAAGATCAGCAAACTTAAAGGACCAGATAGTCAACATTTTAGGCTGTGGGCCAAAGTGTCTCTGTTGCAACTACTCAACTCTGTCCTTACAGCATGAAAGCAGTCACAGACAACATCAAATAAACTGGGTATGGCTGTGTCCAAATAACAATTTATTACAAAAATAGGCAGCTAGCTATAGAAATTTGCCAACCCCTGGTTTAAACAAATAGGACTCACTTAAAAAGAAGTTGGCCTTTCCTCTAAGGTTGCAAGAAGGCTATGGCAGCTCCAGATGTCAAATCTATGTTCAAAGTGAGAGCAACAGTAATGGGGGGATGGAGGGTGGAGGAAGACTAACTCAATCCCACCTATCCCTTTTCACAAGAAAGCAAAGGTTTTCCCCAAAGCATCTCAAGCAGACCCCATCCACCCCACACCCTACCATGATCATTGGTCAGATGATTAGAATCAAGCAACACAGACAGGACACAACACCAAAGCCATAAGCATCAAATCACTCTTCATTGGCTAGGCCTAGACACATTGCTACCTCAACTAAAACTAGGGTTCTTTTAGCAAGAATCCATCAACAGTTATTGGGTATATAGTTATCAGTATCTGTTGCAACAGACTTTATTTTTTCTATTTCTATTGGTATAATCTGCTCAGAGAAAATGAAATGCACTCTCTTAGCTTTGAACTAATTCTCAAATAGAGACTGAGAAAGATAAAGCATGGCTGATTGGGGGTGGGGGTATAAAATAACCAAGTAAGAGCAAATCTACCTCTAGCTTACTAAAAGCAGTGATTAAGCAGGAACATAGGGAATGAGAAATGTGAGAGGCAGCCAGGCTTTGTCCTGAGCAAAAACATTTAAGGTAGCTATGCCTCTGTTTCCACAACCAGAAAAATGATGTTGTTCAAGGAGATGTTCACTAAGGTCTAACGAACATCCTCAAACTCTAACAGCCTATGATTCCTTTAAATATGTTGTCTGATCAAGCAAATACAGCATAAAGTATATGGTCAAATTTTCATTCTGAAATAGTAAAACCCAAAACACAAATCTGGAGGATTCCCAGAAAGAGTAGAGTCTTAATTTAAAGAAAAAGAATTTTATTCGAATAACTTTCACACATTGTTGAAAGACTGGCATTCCATTCAACCCTTCCAATTTCCAAGAAAACACATGTGTAAGATGGGTAGTTAACTTTTTTAAAACACTATAAATGTGTCTTGTAAAAATTATACTGTTTCTTACAACAACCTTAAAACAGTTCTCAAGTCAAAAATGGTAACTGTTCTAGCTCTACTACTAACTTAGGTAACCCTCAGTAACCCTTCCATTGCCACAGCCCTGATTGTTGTTGCTGCTGTTCAGTTGCTGAGCCACGTTCTACTCTTTGTGACTGCAGCATGCCAGGCTTCCCTGTCCTTCACTGTCTCAAAATTCATGTCCATTGTGTCGATGATGCCCCGATTAAGTACTGCCAAAGACAAGGCGGTGGTAATTAGATTCACTTGAGACACTGCTCAAATGATCACCCTTTTAACAATGATTTGGAAATCAATCAAAGTAGAAACAATCATTGACGTTCCTTAAGAAATATGCTTTGTAAAAGGAATCCTTTTAGCCATTTGAGCAAAACAGGAAGAAAAAAAGAGGGGGGCGGGGGAGAAGGCAGGAACAGAGAGAGAAAAGGAAACAAGAAGTTTTGGAGGAAAATTCTATTTAGGAAGAATATTCTCATATTTGGGCGGGGATCTTCTAGTTTTATATTCACATAACAGAGTTAACCAAATTCTTTTCAATAAATTGGTCATAATTCATTTTTAAAATACACTGCAAACTGAATGCTCAAACACTAAAAGAAATTAATATAGAAAAGTATTACTTAGTGCATTTAATTCAACATTTAAAGGCTTGAAAATGGGCAAAACTGAAAATTTGATTACTTTATTGTACTGAAGAGAATGTACTTTGTTGAGAAGTAATTTATTTGAGCACTAACCATATCATTTTTGCTACATCTGGTAAAATACCCTTATACTAAATTTGAACACATACACGAGCAAGAAGCCTTTGCAAAGAGCCTCAATGAGTCTATCAAATGATTACTGTGTGGCAGGAGCAAGGCGGGTCGGGGGGTGGGGGAGAGGGAAGAAGGGATGGAGGAAGAAGGGGAAAACCACCGCCACTGCGATGTAGGGGCTACTGGAGGTTAGCAGGAAGCCTGCAGTCCAGTACTAACGTAATAGAGAACGCTTTATTCAGTAATGGATATCACATCTCGCCTACCACCGAAGTAGATAAGAGATACCCTGGGAGTGAGAATTCTGCAAGGATTCTGCCCTGGAATACAATAGGCAGCAGTTCTCAGTCCTAACATACCAAAGGGGTTAGCAGGGGTTTCCCCAAATGCCCATTCTCAGACAGATGAAAGAACTTCCTTTGAAAAATGCTGGAGCTTTTCACCTCTGCAAAGCCTGCTTCCCTATATATTGTCTGCCATGGCTGTCTCGGCATTTTAATCAACCCCCAGCCTCTTCACCATTTGTCATTTACACTAGCATACAATAAGAAAATACATTTTCAGACATGTCTCAGCATGTTGGGGATGGAATCAACTCTCATGCCTGCTTGTGCTTCAGATGAAAATGTGCAAAATACATCGCTTAACCTATTTGTGCAAGAAGACACACACAAAGCTTAACCTGAAAAGTCCTGAACACTCCATGTGGGCATTTCTGTCCTTCAGGAACATAACATCAGTGATTGAGAATTTCAGAGGGTTTGGGTCATATTTATTTATTTATTCTAAACCCTCATGTCTCTCACTTTCCACGCAGGAACCGGTGACTCTAGTATAGCATAGTAGCTGTGACCCCACATTGGAAGGAGGTATGATCAAAGGCAGCCTGGCCAGACTTGGGAAAACATTTCCACCAAGAATGGACATACTGCCTGTCAAAAGGTTATTCCCACTGCGTTGGGGCAGCAGATCACATTACTCCACAGTAACGACATGAAAGGGCAAAATCTGGCTCGAGTCACCCACATACATGTTTTTCTTTCCAACAAGGGCAAATGGGAGACACCAACCTGAACAGAACATCCTTCTTATCACTTGTGGGGGTGGGGGTTGGGATGGGGGTGGGGATGGTGCCTTTCCCTAATCAATACAGCCCCCTAAGCCGCAGCCACTATTTAATTCCTTTTATATTTTTCTTTTCATTCAGAAACAGCTCACATTCAGCAAGACCTTTCTCTTAAACTTTTTTTTTTTTTTTTTAAATCTGAGCAATCACAAGCTATATTCTGTGGAAGACAAAATAACTTTGGAGGCGTAAATCTTAATGTCAATGACAGGAAGGCTTTGGTGAACCATTACCATAAATCTGACAAACGCTAATTTGATGGGTGGCTGTATCTGTCTGCTGCACGGCCAGTCTAGACAGTCTATTGAGAAATCCTAAAACACAACTGTTTGTTCCCTGTAACACCATCTGGATATGGCAATAAGCGCCGACCCAGCGCCATTCACACATGGATCAAAGCACATGCTAATGCTATCATGAAGTCATACACATAAAAAATTCAATCTGAGAACTCGAAGCAATTTTCCTAAGTCTTCAGTGAAGAAACCCCAGACTTAGTGAGACTCAAGCTAAGTGCATGGAGGGGGGAGAGGGGGGAAAAAAGGAACCGAATATTTAATGAGCTTGGGCGTCCAGAGGAATGTTAGGCCACCCATTGTATTGGAAAAGGCTCATGTCACACTTCAGTCATGGTACCCGTCAGGGTGCCCCTTTACAAAAATTGATCTGAGGACCTTTGTAATTACCTGTTTCAGCCGGGGAGGGGGAGCAGGCATGGTAGATTCAGGACAAGAAATAAAAGAAGGGATCCAAGGTGG
Organism: Bison bison bison; assembly: GCF_000754665.1. Taxonomy (NCBI): domain Eukaryota; kingdom Metazoa; phylum Chordata; class Mammalia; order Artiodactyla; family Bovidae; genus Bison; species Bison bison. The sequence continues at coordinate 2,015,300 of NW_011494950.1, read as the reverse complement.
AAATCTAACATTATATTATATTGGTCTGAGCTGGCAGAAAATTTCAATATCACACACAATATTAAAAATCTTTCTCATTAAACCTCACTGTGGCATTAGATCAAAGAATCAAGGGCCTCCTATTGAATTCCTTTAAATGTTACAAACATAAGAGCAAGGCTGGCTGTGCATAAAATAGAAACAAAGCCAATTTTTTTGTGTGTCCACTCTCATCCTATAGCTGGCTGGAGAGAAACACTGCTTGAGAAATCTCTATTGCCCAGTCAAATGGGAAGAATTCTGACTTCTCTTGAGATATTTAACAAGGCAGAAATGAACCAGTCTGGTCTTCAAGAATTCAAGAATTCTCTCCAACAGGAAATTTTCAGTCAATATGTTACTCCTTCAAAACTTTAAGCTACTCTTTCAAAATGTATCACTCAACAGCACCACTTCAATTGCAAACCATCCAGCCGCTGTTTAATCCATGCCACCCTGTGAGCCAAACTTCCCAGGGAGATAAGAAATTCTGCCTTACCCGGAGTTTCATTCCACTGTGTACTCCTATGAGAAACTGATTTATTTGCTTCTTGGCTGGCTTGTATCTGATGGAAGAACGTGACTAAAACTATCTTAACGAATTTGTTATTACTACATTCATCTGTTTGCTGGGAGACACTAAATATGTTATGTCTCCAATTTTCACATACTTTAGCATAAGCTACACACAAATTCCCACCAACATATTTTATTTTACAGCAGTTATAATAGTTGTTTCTACATCATGTGGGTATGTATGTGTACATATATACGTACACACGCACACACACACCATAACTGAACCTGTAAAATGTACTGGTTATGTCATGGGGTTAAGAAGATAATAACAAAACCTGTCAGGAATTACAAGTTATCACAGGTTGTCGTTCATGTGGCAAACTTCAACCTTATATAGTAGTTAAGCAAAGAGTTGGACATGACTGAGCGACTGATCTGATCTGATCTGAAGACCACTGGTGTATCTACACAAGCTAAGCATAAAACAGTAACTGAAACACAACACTTACACTCAGGAGCACAGAGACGTTTTCTCCTAAAGCCTTTAAAGGTAACAGAAAATAAAATGTTACATTTTTCACTTTTCAAAGTGTCTTTAAGTTTTTTTCTTTAAATAAAAAAAGCCAGATTAAATCTATAATCATTCATTTTATAATTCTAGATACAAATTCAGTTTTTAAAAGAATAATAAAATGTAAGATAAACTGCAAAGCCATAGTTTTCTTAAAATTCAGTTCAGTTTGAAACTGAAGACTTCTCCCAAAAGATTTCACAAAACAAAATGCATTTTCTTCTCCAATGGACTATTAGTAACATAATGCTTTTGTTTCTTAAAAAGAAAAACTACTAATTTCATCCTCCCATAGTTTATGAAATCTTCCCGAAAAGTCTCTTAAAATTTAAAAGATTCAGGAACTACATTAACTGCCAATGGACTGTGCAACTTTCCATTTATATGATGATCATATATTGTTATTTTCTATTCAACTTAGAAGAGAGAGTTAATTATTACAACATAATCTGGATCACAAAGAGAAAGAGAAGAACAGCTATTTCTCTGTAGTGCGTGTTTTGATAAGGGACTTATTTTTTTTTTAAATCTAATATGAGAAGGTAACTTACCCTTTCCCCAAAACAGCCTCATTTCCTAAACTTCCATATAAACTAAAAACTATAAAGACATTAGTTTTGGGGGGGTCTACAAGTTGGTTAATATACACCAAGATGTCTTAATAGGATTAAAAAGTATTTCATTTGCGAGGCATATGTGTAGACCCAAGGAATAAAAAGAAATCACATGTATACACAAATGCACATCTTGGATGATCCACCATAATGATCGGATGTTACCCTAGATAAAATTAAAGAGAAAAAAAAATCAAGACAAAATAAGTGAGAAATTATAGTCCTTCTGGTTAACCATTTTATACATCTATATAGACTGTTTCTACAAAAATAATAAAAACCTATATGCCATTCCCCATGCTGCACTGACTAAATTACAGCTGATCATCGTGTTGTCTACCAGTAATGGCTTTCTTTCAGGCGGTGGCTATAATTCTGTAAGTTTAAAGAGAAAAAAATAAAAAAACCACCCAAACATTGCTTAATGTAGCTAATCAAGCATTTTCAAAGTTAGACTGGAAATGAAACGTTGGGCAGCATTTGCTGTGATTTTTAAATACTGCAGTGGAACAGTACTGCCATCTACTGCCAACCGTGTTAACAGTGCCTCCTGCTGAGCACCCCGTCCCCCAGAGCAGCCTCCCGTTAGAGCCGACCCGAGGAAGCCTTCAAGAGACACTTTGTGCAGGGAACCAAAAAGGAAACTGGAGAAGCAAGATGGCTCACAGTTTTACCTACGACTTTAAAAAAATAACATCTTCTCTTTGCCCTTTCAATGTGTAAAGAGCTGTAATTTTTGGTTAATTCTTGAAACTTTAAAATATAGAGACGTACAGACTAACACAGTAACTAATACTCGGCCAGGAAGAGGTGTGTGCCTGTATTTATGAAATGCTCATGCTCCAACAGCTAATACTTTTCAATACCATAAAACGTCATTTCCCTCATCCCTTATGCAGAACCAGTAGACTAGACCTTCTAAAGAAAGCAGATTACAAACCAGCATAAGCAAGCCTGGATGTGAGCATTCATATGTCAACCATAAATGCATTTAAAAGCACTCCTTACTACTACCAAGGAATCAGTCCCTTTATTTGGGGTTCACTATGGGTCCAGGTCTAGCTCTGGATTCCTCTGGGAGGGAGCACAGTCCATAAACCATGGTGCATGCTGAAATCCTAGATTTGACAACCTAAATTGAAACTCATGCATATCAGACAAGACTACAGTGGCATCAACATCATGCAAGAGCTTTTGGCACATCTATCTCAGATAAATTCCTACCTAGATGCTTTATACAAAGCTCTACCCATTTTTTAGCAGTTTAAAAGTAAATGTCAAGTGGGGAAATATATGAGGATTCCTTAAAGCAACCTGGACCCAGATGATGTAACAATCAAGAAGATGGCCAGTATTCTATCAATGTACAAGGAGACTGCATTCCATTAATGACCGCTAAAATATATACATTTCTGAGCTATAGATTTTAACATTCTAGAGAAAAACTGCTACTGCTGGCTTTCCCCCCACCCTTTTCTTTAAGACTGTAATCTGAAGACACAGATTACAGACACAAAACATGTAAATGACTGATTTTTAAAAGGATTTAGTCTCCACTAACATAGCCCTTTTAGGCCACATAATTGCAGAACTCCAAAGAACCACAAAATAAACTGAAAACCCCAGACATAAAGAGATCCACTTATTAATTAAAAGCAGCTCTCTTGCGCTATTAAAATAAGGTTGGCCATGCATACTTTATTGCTGTCACAGTCTCAGATGAGGCAGTATTCAAAACACATAAAAGTAAAGTTGAATAGTTCTCTATGTAGGGAATAGAGTTAAGTCATGTCTGCTTGCACAAAACTGTTTTGCAAAGAAGCCATATATAGAGGATCAGAGTGGAAGGGAAAAAAAGATTAAAATGCAGCAAATCTCAAATTCAATGCTCTTCTTTGGTAGGGACAGTGAGGTGTGCTCTGGACAATGTGAGCTGAACCAGGAAGGCCTAAAACTTTCCCTGCTGTAAAAACTGGAACCAGGAACCAAGACAATCAGCACAAAGAGAAGGAACTCTAAGTTTTAAAATTACCTGTTAATAAAATACAAGTTATTTGGGGACCTTTCTTTTAAAGTCTTGGTTTTGTTTTTAAACCAATACAGTCTATATCATACTAATAGTCTATGGAAAAAAAGCAGTAGTCTCAGGAAGGAAGAAAAGAAAGAGAAAGAGAGGGAAAGAAGGAGAAGGAAAAAGGAGAAAACCAGGGAGAAAGAAGAGAAAAGGAAAGAGGAAAAAAGGAAAAGAAAAAGAATGCTAATGGTAACGACTGATGTTTTATAATGTAATCTTTAAGAATTTCCAAAAATTGCATTAGAAATATTATGACCAAAAATCCATTCCTCCATATCGACTGTGGTTTGTTTTTTTCTTTCAGAACTATGTGTGACTGTCTAGCAAAATCAAGAACTTAATCAAAATTAATCTTTCCGTATTTAACCTTCCTTCACGAAGAGGATAACTTCCCAGACATCTTGGAGGAACAGCCACCCTTTTTTTGCAGTGCCTTCACTGAATGTTAGAACATACCAAAATTATTTATGAGCTTTCAAAGTATGGAAAGAAGAAATTCCTATATGGGATTATAAAAACAAAAACACTATCACCTTATTTTATGGGGTACTAATAACCATGTAACTACTTCAACTGTATGGTAACTGCCATATAATTACAAAGCCTAGTTATTTATGTCCTGCAGATTATATGGTACTAAAGCAAGTTACCTGTTAACCATATGTAGACATTTGTGGTCGGCAGATGTGGAAAACAGTTTACTATAAAGGTCAAAATTGGCTTAGAAACTGACCCAGCAAATAAATATGATTTCTTTATCTTCCCCTCTCCATTTTGTTTGCTTTTGCTATGGATGGAAGGAGAAAAAGTAGAGAGAAGTTTCCTCAGGAGATGTATAGCTTCCTAGAGTCAGTGGTTTATCTAAGGGGAATCTGCTACTGAACTTGATTCAGCTGGATTTTCCCCCTGGAGCACGTCCTCACTGAACTTTCTGTTTGACATGTTTCATTACCTTGAAATTTTCTGGCATGGAATTCAGAAATTAGTGGCCTCAAGTTAGAACTTTCTTCTTGCTTAATTTTTCAATACAATACTCAGCACCTTCACCTCATCCTGCATTTTAAGGTACCCAAGGTCCCCAGAGCCTCAGGAACCGCGAACGAGTTCCACTTTGCTACATGTTTATTTACTAGTGTAATTAAATGGGGTTTACTCTGTAATTGCACAAAAAGTGAGCCCCATTTCATTTCACTCTGAAATTAGCAATGGCCTCCAGCAAGAGATAAGAAACAACGCACATCACATAATTTACTATTCTTTGTTTAGTTTGGGGAACGAACTAATGATGGCCAATAAACCGTGCAGTCTGCCTGAAATACCCGCCTTGCTTTGGTGAGATCCACAGCGCCGACTCCAGCCCCAGGACTAAAATTGATAAGTCCTAGGAGTGAAATCAGTAGACACGCGTCTTCTTTTTTCTTTAATTCTGAATAAAATTCCGCAATTCAGGGCAGTGAAATGCACTCTCCAGCTGCCCCCCACCACCAAAATCTATCATTTTCTTCCTGCTGAAAGTCTAATTTCTTTACCCAAATTGCTTCACCATATGGAAGAATCTCTCTACTTTTATCTTCACTTTATATCACCATTTGAGCATATAAGAGAATTTTGTATTCAAAGTTGTTTTCTTGTTTAGTAATATTAAGACCCAAAATATGCACCTCAAGAGTTGTGGTAGATCAGAAGACAAGCATTATGGAAATGAAATGATTTTATGACGGCTTTGTTTTAATGGGGGTTTTACACAGGGGCTTTCCTGGGAAGATGTCCAGGCAAACTGTGTCCAAAGCCCAGAATGAAGGGAAAATTCACCTTGATGCAACAGTGCTGAAGAGGGATTTGCTGATTTGTCATTTTAAATGAAACACAAACTTTAATTCCAGCCCAGTTAAGAGTATCCCTTTGTCCTCTTCCTTACGGCATCTTTCCTTCTTTCTTTCAAATCTTACAACAGAAAAAACACCCAAGTAAGAAACTGGTGTATGAATACACATTCACCTCCCACAAACACATGCAAATACATACACACACACAAACACACACAGCTTCAAACAAGACTTAATAAGAGTCCAGCTAGTTTAAGAAAAAATATATCTAAACAAACCCAGTCTTCTTAAGCTGAATTGCGCACAAAGAACTAGATATAAACGAGCCACATTTAATTAGAATAAACTATCCGTCAAACTTAAAACAGGACCCTTCCCCTCCAAAAAAAGTCATGGGGATCCAGAGAAATGATTTTTATGTTGTTTGCCCAGAAACACACACATACACACACAAACACACACTCAAGCCTCCCTAGTAAGGGTTTTCGTTTAAAAGTTTGGAACAATTCTGAACAATGAAAAGGCAAGAGAAATTCAAGTGACTTGGAAAACACTCCTCCTATGCCAAAATAAGCATAAACAAAATAAATTCTAAAAACAAACTTTAAATACTAGAGGATGGGAAGTAAAAATGGATCACGCTGGACTGAAAGATCAATCTTGAAAGTATAAGTAAGCAAGTTCCTCCTTAACCCCAGTGAGTCTCACATTTCTAAAAAGGCACAGTTCAGTTACTAGAGCTATCCTTTGAGCAAAAATTTAACTTAGAGAGATAGCATAATTAAGTCAGCTCCCTGGCATTTTATTTTTAAAAGTGATACTGATTATTTTTACCTAAATGGTTTAGAAGTAGAGGATGACAAGAGAGTGGTACCACACTTCAGAAAAAAAAAAAAAGCTCCCCCAAGCCCTCACATCTGATGTTCAGCTTAGTAAACAGTTTGGCTAGGGCTCACCCCATCAAAAGCCAAACACAACCAAAACACCAAAAACACTTACGTCCCCTATTTGGACATGATGGTGTTTGTCCTACAACAGTCATCATGGAGTTCTAGAAACTTCTCATCTAAGTTAACACTGACACTGCTGGACAGTAATAAATCAAATCTATGTATGTCTTACAAGCACATAAAATCATCAACTTAAGTGGTATTAAAGTATTTGTACAGTTTGAAGGTAAAGAATGGAGAGGATAAGATGGACAGGATATGTATTTCTTCTTTCTCATTCCACTCACTGCTTCCCTTTCTTATCTTCCCAAAGAGAAGGAGCTATAAGGAAACTTTTAGCCCACCCATTCATAGTGGGATAAAACTGGAGAGCACTAGTGAAAAATGCGGAGCCCTTCCCCATTCTTTTATCTCAAACCTTAACCCACATTTACTTCATGAGAAGAGATAGGTCATCTAGGAGTCAAGTGGGGCCTTGAAATGATCATGCATTATGTTATCAAATGCTTCCCTTGTGGCTCAGCTGGTAAAGAATCCTCCTGCAATGCAGCAGACCTGGGTTCGATCCCTGGGTTGGGAAGATCCCCTGGAGAAGGGAAAGGCTACCCACTCCAGTATTTTGTCCTGGAGAATTCCGTGGACTGTACAGTCCAAGGGGTCGCAAAGTCAGACACGACCAAGCAACTTTCACTTTCACTTTAATTATCAAAAGACAGTGACCATGGAAGGTAAAAGTCTGCTATCCTATTCATATGAGGACAGTAAGCCATCCTCCCACCATTAAAAAACAAACAAAAAAACTACCTAGTTTTAGAAATAAAATATAAATCATTAAACAATTTTATATTCAAATGGTTTGATTAAAAGGATCCTGTAGGAGATGCTTATGTTAAGATTAAAACAGATTAAAGAATGAAAATTCTTAATAGAAATTTTCAATACTTTAATGGTAACATTCTTGAGGCATTTTAGAGTTCACACAGTAAGAGGCCATTAATGCAATTCCAAAGGTCACTTTAGAGATATAAAAAGGTGTATAGTTTGATTGATAATTGATATGAGCTTATTTAAAACACTAAACTCCGTTTTATAGATTATCAGGGCTTTCAGATACAACGTGCCAACTGCATTACTAAATATGAAGATAACAGACTCAAGCCATTTTCAGGTCTTAAGTCAAAGTTTCAAGAAAATAACTCCAAATACCATTCCTTGAGAACTTAATTATGTACAAATTAGAGAGCATAAAAATATCTGCAACACAGTCCTTTCAAAAAATGCATCATCTAATGAGGCAATAGACCTAAATTCCAAACTTAATACCAGGCAACATGGACCAAATGCTAACACTGAGAATAAACAGCAACTATAAAAGCACAGGAGGGAAGAGCTGCTCTGGACTTGAGAACTGGGGGCATCTCGGGAGAGGATTACAGGAATGCTGTAGCATTTGGGAGGTACCTTGAATATCGGGTACATTCAGAGTAAACAGTAAGGCATAAATACACGTGAAAGAATAAAATTTCAGGGCAAGGTCCAGACACAGATGCAATCAGAACTCAAACCGCATTAGGATAAAAAGTGTGTTTGTGCAACACAATGAAGGGACACAATCACCTTTAGATTTTAGGAGACTGAGTCTCAGCAGAGTGGAGTTAGGAGGAGAGCAAGATGATCGGGAGAAGGCCAAGCTGTAAGAGACATGGGCTGAACACCAAGAGAGGTGGTGGGGACCCTCCACTACTGAAAGGACATGGCATCTCACTGGACAGAAACATGAAAAGGGCTGAGACAGGGATGACAAGGAGAGGGTATGGAAACCAAGTGTGATAAGGCCCAGGAAATGGAGCTGAAGGAGGGAAGAAGGAAAAGGAGTCTGATTTTGAAGAATATGAATTTGAGGGGCCAGCAGGACAGATGTGTACAAAGAGTCACTGGGTGGAATGAGAGATTAATTACTCGACTGATGGATTTCACATCTGCCACTCTCCAAAAGAATTTCAAATGACTCAAATACATGAATACAAACAATTATATGGAAAGGCATAAGTAGCTATAAATCAACATCTGGGCTCAATAGTTAGAGACTGGACTGTGAAACTCAAGAGGGATCTAGGGACTGAAATAGAAAACTTGGGACATCATTAGTGTAAAGATGATAGCTGTCCCCACCCCTTGAGAGTACGAGTGGTGAGACAGAGAGTGGGGGATTTATTTACTTATTTATTTTACTTTTAGAACACAATTTCATTGTTTGAATTTTTATCAACAGGCACACAATATTTTCTATGATTTTTAAGTCAATATTTTTTAAACAGAAAAAAGAAACAAAAAGATTGAAGTCATAAGAACAGACAGTATCAGGGATATACTCAGATATCTAAGAGGCACATATTATATACAAACAACAGGCTATGCACTGTGAGAATACATCAGCCTAGGCACTGTGGGAGAAACACAGGTGTCAGAACCAAACAGGATTCAAACCCCTGCTCTTCCACGGACTAATATTTATGTGGGAAAACTCCCTAAATTCTCTTAAGTCTCTCCTCTAAAAACAGAACTTAAAATACATCACACGGTTGTCATAAAGATTAGAAAAGTCAATATTTTAAGCACATAAAGGACAGGATTTTGCACAATTAAGACTCCCTTCAATTAAGTACTCAGTTATGATTCTCTTCATTGTCATCATTCTGTCAAGTTGGGGAAACAAAATTTAAGAGCCAGATGGAAAAAAAGAGGCAGAAAAGAACTGGTTACAGAGATTACAAGTAAAAAAGATAGTACCACATCATGGAGACCAAGGGAGAAAAGCTAAATTCCTCTACACATCAATTCAACATAAAATGACTAACCATCAAGATATACTGGAGTGGAACTATGCCAAAGGCAGTGGAGTAGACTTTTTGGCAAACAGGAAACAGGTCCTTGCTGACTCTACACATGGACATCACCAGATAGTCAACACCAAAATCAGATTGATTATATTCTTTGCAGCCAAAGATGGAGAAGCTCTATACAGTCAGCAAAAACAAGACTGGGAGCTGACTGTGGCTCAAATCATGAACTCCTTATTGCCAAATTCCGACTTAAATTGAAGAAAGTAGGGAAAATCACTAGACCATTCAGGTATGACCTATATCAAATCCCTTATGATTATTC
>NW_011494950.1:2005106-2005463 GCF_000754665.1 Bison bison bison | reverse complement strand
GCCAGACATCCTAGAATGCAAAGTCAAGTGGGCCTTAGGAAGCATCACTACGAACAAAGCTAGTGGAGGTGATGGAATTCCAGATGACCTATTTCAAATCCTAAAAGATGATGCTGTGAAAGTGCTGCACTCAATACGCCACCATATTCGGAAAACTCAGCAGTGGCCACAGGACTAGAAAAGGTCAGTTTTCATTCCATTCCCAAAAAAGGCAATGCCAAAAAATGCTCAAACTGCTGCACAATTGCATTCATCTCACACACTAGCAAAGTAATGCTCAAAATTCTTCAAGCCAGGCTTCAACAGTATGTGAACCGTGAACTTCCAGATGTTCAAGCTGGATTTAGAAAAGGCAGA
>NW_011494950.1:2004610-2005006 GCF_000754665.1 Bison bison bison | reverse complement strand
TACTTATTGCCAAATTCCGACTTAAATTGAAGAAAGTAGGGAAAATCACTAGACCATTCAGGTATGACCTATATCAAATCCCTTATGATTATTCAGTAGAAGTGAAAAATAGGTTTAAAGGACTAGATCTGATAGACAGAGTGCCTGATGAACTATGGATGGAGGTTTGTGACAATATACAGGAAACAGGGATCAAAACCATCCTCAAGAAAAAGAAATGCAAAAAAGCAAAATGGCTGTAAGAGGAGGCCTTAGAAATAGTGTGAAAACAAGAAAGAGAAAAGCAAAGGAAAAAGGAAAGATATACCCATTTGAATGCAGAGTTCCAAAGAATAGCAAGGAGAGAGAAGAAAGCCTTCCTCAGTGATCAGTGCAAAGAAAAAGAGGAAAACAATA
>NW_011494950.1:1978013-2004185 GCF_000754665.1 Bison bison bison | reverse complement strand
AGTTCAGTTCAGTTCAGTCGCTCAGTCGTGTCTGACTCTTTGCGACCCCATGAATTGCAGCACGCCAGGCCTCCCTGTCCATCACCGACTCCCGGAGTTCACTCAAACTCACATCCATCGAGTCGGTGATGCCATCCATCCATCTCATCCTCTGTCATCCCCTTCTCCTCCTGCCCGCAATCCCTCCCAGCATCAGGGTCTTTTCCAATGAGTCAACTCTTTGCATGAGGTGGCCAAAGTACTGGAGTTTCAGCTTTAGCATCATTCCTTCCAAAGAACACCCAGGACTGCTCCCCTTCAGAATGGACTGGTTGGATCTCCTTGCAGTCCAAGGGACTCTCAAGAGTCTTCTCCAACACCACAGTTCAAAAGCATCAGTTCTTCGGCGCTCAGCTTTCTTCACAGTCCAACTCTCATATACATACATGACCACTGGAAAAACCATAGCCTTGACTAGATGGACCTTTGTTAGCAAAGTAATGTCTCTGCTTTTCAATATGCTATCTAGGTTGGTCATAACTTTCCTTCAGACTGGTTCCAAATAGGAAAAGGAGTACATCAAGGCTGTATATTGTCACCCATCTTATTTAACTTCTATGCAGAGTACATCATGAGAAACGCTGGGCTGGATGAAGCACAAGCTGGAATCAAGATTGGTGGGAGAAATATCAATAACCTCAGATATGTAGATGACAACCACCCTTATGGCAGAAAGTGAAGAAGAACTAAAGAGCTTCTTGATGAAAGTGGAAAAGGAGAGAGTGAAAACGTTGGCTTAAAGCTCAACATTCAGAAAACAAAGATCATGGCATCCGGTCCAATCACTTTATGGTAAATAGATGGGGAAACAGTGGAAACAGTGTCAGACTTTATTTTTGGGGGCTCAAAAATCACTGCAGATGGTAACTGCAGCCGTGAAATTAAAACACGCTGACTTCAGATGCTCAAGCTGGTTTTAGAAAAGGTAGAGGAACCAGAGATCAAATTGCCAACATCTGCTGGGTCATTGAAAAAGCAAGAGAATTTCAGAAAAACTCTGCTTTATTAACTATGCCAAAAGCCTTTGACTATGTGGATCACAATAAACTCTGGAAAATTCTGAAAGAGATGGGAATACCAGACCACCTTTCCTGCCTCCTGAGAAATGTGTATACAGGTTAAGAAGCAACAGTTAGAACTGGACATGGAACTTGAGACAGGTTCCAAATTTGGAAAGGAGAACATCAAGGCTGTATATCGTCACCCTGCTTGTTTAACTTATTGAAGAGTACATCATGCAAAATCCCAGGCTGGATGAAACACAAGCTGGAATCAAGATTGCCGGAAGAAATATCAATAATCTCAGATATGCAGATGACACCACCCTTATGGCAAAGAGGAACTGAAGAGCCTCTTGATGAAAGTGAAAGAGGAGAGTGAAAAAACTGGCTTAAAACTCAACATTCACAACAACTAAGATCATGGCACCTGGTCCCATCACTTCATGGGAAATAGATGGGGAAACAATGGAAAAAGTGACAGACTTTATTTTTTTTTTTGGCTCCAAAATCACTGCAGATGGTGACTGCAGCCATGAAATTAAAAGACGCTAGCTTCTTAGAAGAAAGCTATGACCAACCTAAACAGCATATTAAAAAGCAGAGACATTACTTTGCTGACAAAAGTCCATCAAGTCAAAGCTATGGTTTTTCCAGTAGTCATGCATGGATGTGAGAGCTGGACCATAAAGAAGGCTGAGCACTGAAGAATTGATGCTTTTGAACTGTGGTGTTGAAGAAAACTCTTGAGAGTCTCTTGGACTACAAGGATATCAAACCCGTCAATCCTAAAGGAAATCAGTCCTGAACATTCATTGGAAGGACTGATGCTGAAGCTGAAGCTCCAATACTTTGGCCACCTGATGAAAAGAACTGACTCACTGGAAAAGAGCCCGATGCTGGGAAAGACTGAAGGCAGGAGGAGAAGGGGACCACAGAGAGCGAGATGGTCAAATGGCACCACCGACTCTATGAACTTGAGTTTGAGCAGCTCCAGAAGTTGTCATGGACAGGGAGACCCTGTATGCTGCAGTCCATGGGGTCACAGAGTAGAACATGACTGAGCGACTGAACTGTGATCATGTCACAAGACCAAGCAGGGTGAAAGTAGGAACCCTGAAACAAATTCAAAGGAGGAGAAAACAGGGGAAACAGAAATAAAATTTTCTGAATTGATTATTTCAAAAGACTATTAAAAATGTTTCACCATATAATACCTGTTTAGAAGGTTTAAAAAAATCAACATGAGTAAAATCTTTCTAATTTAAATCCGAGTCATGTAAGGGAAAGTCATTCCACATTCATATGCCTTCAGCTGAAGCAAACATCCAGGATCTTTTTCTTCTTCCCCTCTATTGTCTCAAACAACATGCCAAGATCACCTACAATACCTGAGGAAAAGAACACTAGTTCTGCAGCACCGAGGCCAAGCGGTCAAGCTCATCTTCTCCCTTCGAGCACCAGGGAAGAAAGAGCACGCTGACAACAGGGTCCTCGGCAGTCTGCTGGAGCAAAGTGTACTCACATCCTCCTATACTGCACAAGGCCACGTGACCAAGACGAAGCCAAGCTTCACTGTGTTCCCTAGGCCCTTTCAAGACTACTGCCTCTCTTCATCCTCACATGCACTCTAGGAGGTCAGGAACACTATGAGCACCTTCTGAAAATGAAACGAAGAAGGCAACTTCCTCCAAGTCATTGAGTCTTGGAGAGTCCGGCATGTGTGTGTGCTCAGTCATGTCTGACTCTTTACAACCACACAGCCTTCCAGGCTCCTCTGTCCATGGAATTTTTCAGGCAAGAATACTGGAGGGGGTTGCCATTTCCTCCTCTAGGGATCTTCCTGACCCAGGGATCAAACCCACATTTCTTGCATCTCCTGCACTGGCAGGTGGATTCTTTTTCACTGTGCCACCTAGGAATCACGCTGCCTCAAGTCACTTCCGGGGCCCAAAAAGGGCAGTGGGGGGATTGGGGAAGGGGGTCAGAGGAACACACAGATGAGGAGGCCCCTCTACACAGAGGGCTCTGCCTTTCAGGCCCATATCAGTGAGGGCTGGGCAGAAGTTTGCTGTGCCCTATACATCTTGGGTGCCAGGTGTCATCTTCTGCCCCAGAAGCAAGAGAGATCTGGGTGGTCTGGGATCACTCTCAAGGTCACCAGGGCAGCTATTTCCAGGCACCGTCAACAAGCAGATATGTCACTTCAGACAGCTACACTTCGGAGCACATTAACAGCTGTGAATGTGCTCCCAATCAGTGACAAGACGAGAAAACCCAGAGGCAGCACAGAAACCTAGAACAACAGAATCGCCACTTCTGAGCTACAGGTACAGAGCAATAGCTGATCCCTGAGTGTGTAGAAGCAGGTAAAATTTTCTTCTGAATAGCCTGTTTTCTGAGAAGGAACATAAATCAGCAGAAGCAGGAGATAACAGGCCACAAAAAGTAAATCACAACATCTTCTCAAACCAACTCAGAGATTAGACAGAGATTGAGAGAGAAACTTGGGACCAACATGTCAGCAGCAAGAGAGAACCCTAAGTGCCTTATAGGGGGATTAGAAGAAAGAAAATTACCAGAGAGCTCCTTTCTAAGAGCATCTCGTTCCAAACATATTCTGCTTCCAGTCCCTGCCTCACATAATCTGAACCCTATAAAAGAAGGAAGAGGGAAAAATATCCAACAAAAGCATGCCAGTATTGGCTAGCCCTGACAAACCATTCTGTGGCAGACCACACTGTATCCCCAGAACACAGCAATCTGACAAAGCTTCCTGAGACACATGTTGCTATAGCATCGACTGGAAGCGTTGATCCAAAATGATGATTAAATCACTAAATTCTGCATGAAGCACAGGGCAGAACAGGTCCAATATTCAGAGTTAGCTCAAATAGGTTAATGCAGTCAGAAAACTGGGCAAATCTCATCTTTTGTGATTAGCCATAGGGTGAACAGCCAGATTACGGCACTGCATATGCAAAAGCGTCTCACTCCATGGAGATTACACAGCTCTGTGAGTAGAGCAGACACCAGTGAACTGTGTGCTTTACATGAGTGAACTGTATGAAGACAACAAGAAAGAGACTCTTCAGAGACTTCAGTTCAAACAATCTTTTCTAGCAGGATTTCTGGTTCATTTCAATTTTCCAGAAAAATAAATGTCACTCTTCCATTTCTTCCTCTGTCCACCTTTGGAATCCATCTTTCTTTCTTTCTTTTTTGGGGGGGATGTTTGGATTTCTTCTGCATGCTAATAACATCCTGGTGTTTCTCTCTATTCTACATACTCTTGCATAGAAATATCTGGAAAACTTTTATGTACCCACTATTATAAGTATTTACAAACTTAGAAACACACTGTTTGAGGAAAGTAATCCAGTTAAACTCTTTTTCCAATATTCAGAGTGTGAGTTACAGAAGTTAAGTAAGCATCTTAGCTCATGTCCAGCAGATTATTAGACTGTAATTGGTCTTTTTGACAGATAGATCCTTTCTGCTCTCTGGTAATAATTCCAGCTTTGGTCCAATGGATGAAAGGGACCAGAGAGAAAATGTCTAATTAGAAAGTGATTACACACAGAGCTACTTTGAGAAGACCTTGAAATCAAAATAAATACAGAATTAGGACCAATTAAAACTTGAACCCGTTGAAAATGTTCTGTCAGAAAAACAGAAACTACACTCATTTTGACAGAGAATGTCACTTGAAGAATGAGTTAAGCACGGATGGGAGAACTGAGAAAGCCCAGAGGAGGACGTTTGGGCCACAGATGACATAATCACAGGAAGCAGGGCACCACTCTGAGAAGCGCATGTTCCCCGGCACAGCCGGGGGAGGGACTCCTCAGAGCTGGAAGTCAGACCTCTGAGGAAGGAGCCCTGCCCAGCTCCCAGGGGGTACAAAAAGAGTAGTTCTGGGAGTATGTAAAGAGCTGGATGTGAGACAACCACCACTGCTAAGGCAAAGGGCCATTGCTAAGGTGACTCTAAGTGCAACAGCAAGAAAACAAAAGGGACCAGTCCCTCCTCCAGCCGTGCTGTCCCCCTCTAGCTCCAAGAGACGAGCTGCAGGGGCAGAAGCTACCAGGGAACATCTGGCAGATGCAAGCACAATCCTACAAAAGGGCAGGAAGGGGCTGAGAGGTAAGAGCTTAGCAACAGACCCAGGAGATGCACTGCTGAGATCCAGGGATGCTCCTCACATTCAGTGTCCCAAACACCAAGGGGACGTTAGCCCAAGACAACAACAAAAGAGAAAGTCAACGAATAAAGGATATAAGGTGCCCCCCATTACGATTTAAGGTTTTCTCAGGTTTTACAATAAAAACTTATAGCCAACTTAAGAGTTCTAATCTCTTCCCCAAGTCACTTATTTGTTCATCCTGTTCCTTGAGGCCATATAAATACCAGCACACCTTCTCTTTAAAGAAAAATATTCCCCTTAATGAATTTCTGGCTTCAAGAAGACAACTTCACTAGTATCATGGATCCCATTTTAAGGATTCTAAGAACTCTTCAGTCAACTGTTGTTTTTTTTTTAATTCCCCAATCTCGTTTCAATGAGCTATGCATTTAGAAAGGGTATGTCAAAGTACTACTTTAAAAGAAGTAAATGTACCATCTCTCAAAATAACTTGTGTACTGTTTGGAGAAGCAGTTCAAGAGGTTTTTCAGAGGCTTAGTCCCATCCAGGTTTGAGGGTAGGGGTGCATATGTAACACTCTTGGCATGCAAACGCCCCGCTTGTCACCTTGGTTGTCAGTGCTCACACACAGATTTTCTTACTCTTCACTGTTCTACCAGGTCGTCTCAATTCACCGAACATTCCTCAAGCTTGGGCAAGATTTCAACTACAGTGATGCATCTCTTAGACTGAATGACCCAACTATAATCTTCCTAGGAAAACATCCTTCAGCAGAAGCAAAAACTGGTCATGGCAGCTAAGGCTCTTGAGTCATAATAGGGTCTCTTTCCTATTAATATATTTGTCTTTCCTTTCTTTTTTAAATACATGTATTTTTCTCTGCCAGCTCTAACGTACACCAAGAGACCGTGACATCCCAAGTATTTGACTGAGTGTGCCTGCCCCCTGGTGGGTGGCAGGGTGAAGGACACATTAGAGGAGATCCTATGGCCATGTATTATTAATACAACAGAACCTGAGACAATTAAGAGGGATGAAGAAGAAAGCTCACACATTGAAATTCCCTTTATCAGAGGCATATGAAGAGCTGGTAAAAAGAGGGAAAAAATGTAATGAAATATAATAAAAAAGAAAAAATTACTGAGACAGTGTGAGAAACAAGACTCGGAGATCTTAGTTTGAGACAAACTGACCGGGATCCCTCATGCTGAATTATGGTGTGGGTAGGTGTCTATGTGTACTTATTGTCATTCTAAATAATTAAGTTCCAGTCTTAAGGATAAGGCCAGGCACTGATACTTTAAAGTTCCCAAGTGATTCCTGGGTGCAACCAGGGTTCAGAATCACTGACCAAGAATGTGTCCATTAGAATCAGACTCTATCCTAGACCTATTAAATCAAAATCTCTGAAGGTGGGCCCTATATTCTATATTTTCCAAAGCATCCCAGGAAGTTCTTAAGCATACTACTCTGTAGAAATTACTTTTTACACAAAAAAGGTTAGGAATAGGTAACTCCTAGTGCTAGAGGTGAAAGTTACCTCAAGGCAAACTGACCGTGGAAACTGAGACAGGCTTCCTCTGAGGTCCAGAACTCAACAAAGGTCTGATGGAAAGACTGGCTTCAGAAAAAGTGAGATAAACTCAACTTACAACACTACAGACAGGAAAGGCCCACAGTGCCTACATGGCTTTTGGAAGAGATTCTTAGTGAGGCATCTCCTTAGTTTACCCTCCTTCAGCCTTCTACACTCCCACCCCTTCCTCGCTCTTCACTCTACTAGATTCCTACTAGAGCTAGCACCTGGGAAGAGGCACCAAGCAGCTCTTTTTCACTGAGTTACCTTTGGGAAATAATTATCTGGCAAACAGACACTCCTTGAGGCATTGTGGGTTAGTCAGAATCTGCCTACCTGCTCCCCTTCTCCCACTAGGCACATACACAGGCAAAGCAAAGGAGGCTTCCAGGCCCTCCTCCTTGGTAGAGCGGCCTTGGAAAAGAACTCCCGAAAAGGAGTTGGGGGTGGGCTGAAAGTGTAAGTCCAGACGAGTGGGTTTAACCGATTAATAAAAGACTCAAGGGGGCTGAATGATGCTCATAAATCATTTACATTGTCAAGAAGAGTTCTAGGACCTTGAACAAGCTTTCTCCTTTGCAATATCCTAGTGGTATTTGGTCAATATTGATGAAAGCTTGGGTTAAGTATTATTAAGTATATGCCACATATACTTATGGCATATATTAAGTATATGCCACCTCCTAAATGCAATCTCGCTTAGGACAGCGGAATAAATACAAACAGTTTGCATTAAAAACAAAACATAAAAATGAAGGAGCCTGCCTAACTCATGGAAGTCCTGCAGAAATTCTTGGATTATTGTTAATTCTCAACTCCAAATTCCCATCAGGATCAACCAAAGAGATGTGCCCACATTTGCAGAGAGTGCACCTACCACACACCGAGCTATGCCTGCTAAAGTGCTGTTTCACTTCGACAGCAACCTTGATGGGGAGGAGCTGGGTGTCACGTGGTTTAGGCAACTTGCCCCCAATCCTGCAACTCTCGACGCAGAGAGAGAAAACTTGAGCCCATCCTTATCTGACCCCAGGGATCATTCCTGTTCCGCTCTCAGGCTTCCTCTGCGACAGGGTCTGAAGTGACTCTGACCTCCACTCTCACTCCTGACTCACCACTCTCCCACTTAGGTCAACTGTCCACTGCAACAGCAAACCTGGGCTCATGAACTCCAATACCTTCAGGGCTGGCCAAGATAGCTCCATCTGTGAAGCAGCCGCAAGACAGAGTAAGGGATAAGAGGGACCCACGAGAACTGGGGGAACAGGAGCATGTGTGACCCTCCTGAAGGCATTTAGACTTCATTTCCCACACTGCGCTGGCTAGTATACATTTTGGAGTTGGTGCTGTGTTTAAATCTACCAGAAAACAAGAGGAAAGGTGAGCCACAAAGGCACAAGGCAGCAAGGAGGAGGCATCCTGAATGGCATTTCCCAGCCATCCACTGGATACGCACACCCAGATGTCTCCATATCACCTCAAATGCAATGTGACTAACTTTTTCTTAAACAGTTACTTTTTAACAAGTCAGTTCTTTCTCTTGATGTTCCTATTTCTCTCAAGAAAACGATCATGTCCCCAGCCACCTGGACTTGGAAAAAGCATCGTCTGAGCCCTGTCCTTCTCTCTGTGGTAGCACCAAGGCCTCTCTGTGACCCTGTCCCCTCCCTCTGTCCCTAGGCTGGGACCTTACTGCCTCTTACCTGTTTTCACATGTCCAGCATTTTCCCTTTTAATCACAGTGAAATAAACACTTAAATGTGTACTGTCCTTTGCAGTTACAAATGTGCTTTTAAACACTGCTTCATTTCAGTTTTATTTTGTGTGAAACAACAGCTTGGTAAAGTAGTCAAGGAAAATACTATTCATACTTTACAGGAGATAAAGTAACACTCAAAGGGTTCAAGTGACTTGGTGACTGCCTCCAGAACAATGTGACCTTGGAAGGTTACCTTCTTGAGGTTATTTACCCCAGCAGTCCCTTCCTCTCTACCTCTCTCTCTCTCTGCCTCCCTCTCTCTCTCTCCCTCCCTCCTCTCTCCTGGTCTCCAGAGCTGTGTAAGCCAACTGCTTGGGAAACACTTCCACCTAGATACCCCAGACACTTGAAACTCACCATTTCCAAAACTACATACATCCTTCCCTCTTCTGAAAGTGCTACTCTCCTGAGTCCCCCAGTTCATGAACAAGTATCATCCACGATCCACCTGCTGCCCACACTAGAAACTCAAAGTCCCTGACTCCTCTTCCTCCACCACTCAGCCAGTCACCAGTTCTGTCTCTATGGCGACAAAACAATTTCTTGAAACCAACAGTTTCTCTCAGTTCCACTGCTCACCACTGCTACAATGACCAACCCACTCTTGTCCACCTCTCTGATGACACTTACCTGAACATCCCCTGTCCATTTCATTCTGCTTCTGACCACATTTCCATGTCGCCTCACAATCCCCAGAATAAAAACCAACTTCTGAACAAGAATGACAGAGTTCTTTCAGTTTTCTGGCCGCTGTCTCCCTGACTTAGCCAGCTCAGGCTCCCCTTATAAAATACCAAAGACCGGGCAGCTTAAACAACAGACATTTTCTCTCTCACAGCTTAAAAGGCCGGAAAGTCCAAAATCATCAATCAGGTAGGGTGTGGTTTCTGATGAGAATGCTCTTCCTGGCCTGAAGACAGTCACTTTGTCTCCATGTAGCCATTTGTTTGGGGGGTGAGGAATGGAGCACAAGAGAGCTAGCTAACTCTCTCTGCCCTCTGACATCTCTTCTTATAAGGGCATTGATTGTATCAGATCAGGGCCTCATCCTAATGACCACACTTAACCTCAATTACCTCCTTATAGGCCCTGTTTCCAAATACAGTCACATTCTGAGATATCGCGATTTAGAACTCCAATGTATGAATTGAAGGAGGCATATAACTCAGCCCATAATATCCCCCTCTAATCTCGAGAAGACTTGGCCCCTTGGCAGTCTACACGCCAACCACATGGACTACTTACTGTGATCTTATTTCCATGGCTGTGCCCAATTTACTCCCTCTCTGGGACCCTCTCATCTTCCTCCTCCTGTTTCTTCCTCCCATCTCATCCTTTAACCCTCAGCCTACCTAAGTTCGTCTAGAAAGTCTACCCTGACCGGCAACCCCATTCCCCCTCTGGAATTAGGGATTTCCCCTATGTGTTCTCAGAACACTAATGACATGTGCCCTTACTTATCCATGAAGGCAGGTACTATGCCTCATTCCTTGCTGGATCTGTAACATACACCAGACAGTACCCTTTCAAAAGGTATCACTGTCCAGTACCAGTCTCAGGAAGGGAGCAAAAGAGGAAAGGAGGGGCCGGAGTGAGGGAGACTCGTCACCGTCTACGGAAGTCCACTCTTCAGCTTGGCATGTGCAGTCACCCTCTGCTGGGCCTCAAGGCCCTAACGTTAACAAACTTTTTACCCAAAGGGAAAGTGGGGGGTGGGGAGTGGGGAATAAATTCGGAGGTTGGGATTAACGTATACACACTACTATACATGAAACAGATAGTCAACAAGGACCTACTGTATAGCACAAGGAATGCGAATCAATACTCTGTAATAACCTTTATGGGAAAAGAATCTGAAAAAGAAAGGATATAAGTATACATATAACTGAATCACTTTGCTGTGCACCTGAAATTAACACAACATTGTAAATCAACTACACTCCAATATAAAATAAAACCTTTTTTAAAAAAAAAAACAAAAAACACTAATGTTTGTATTTTAAAGTCTACATAGAAAAAAGCAAGGCCCTATGCTTCCTTTTGGGGGCAAAAATAGAAGAACCAGAGCAGAAGTAAGAGAGAAACAGGGCTGGAGTGGGAAGAGTGAGTGAGTGTGTGTGTGTGTGTGTGTGTGTGTGTGTGTGTGCGCGCGCGCGCACACATCCCATGGACATGAACCGCCAGGTTCCTCTGTCCATGGAATTCTCCAGGCAAGAATACTGGAATGCGTAGCCATTCTGTTCTCCAGGGGATCTTCCCAACCCAGAGATCGAACCCAGGTCTCCAGCACTGCAGGCGGATTCTTTACCGTCTGAGCTACGGGGACCCTCCAGGAGAGGGAAGAGGGGGTGAATGAAAAGAAGAGGCTTGGAATTTGTTTTAAAGTACCTCAAAGTTCCATTCCATGTTCAAGACACATCTTTTCTACACTGACTTCCTTCTACTCCCACCAGAACCATAGCTACAGTCTACTCTCAGATCCCTTTCAGCTCCCTGTCCTTGTCCACAATGGCCTCCACAATCCACAATGTCCAGCCCTACCCTTTTGCTGCTGCAGCTGTTTTCAAAGTCCCTGGACTCCTGGGTTCCCAAAATCCTTTTAGAGGACTTGCAGGGTCCAAGTTATTTTCCTAATAATACCATTATGAAATATGATTTTCATAATACGTTATTTACCTCTTGCCCTGTGTTAGCATTTGCACTGATGGTGAGTAAAACTGTTGGCCTCTTAGCACAACTCATGGCAGTGGCACCAAACTCTAGAGCAGCCATTGTATTTTTCTCTGCTATGCGCTGGCAAAAGTAATGTCAGTTCCACTTACGAATAGCCTTGCTGAAGCTGTAAACATTATTAATTGTACTAAATTCATTGTCTTAGACTTTGAAAGGACTTTTGCTCACATGCGATTTTTAAATTATGTTTAATTATTACATGTTACCTTTTAAAAAATTAATTGGAAGATAATTGCTTTACAATATTGTGTTGGTTTCTGTCATACATCAACATGAATCACCATAGGTATACATAAGTCCCCTCCCTCTTGAACTTTTCTCCCACCTTCCACCCCTCTGGGTTGTCACAGAGCACCTGATTTCAACTCCCTGCATCATACAGCAAATTTCCACTGGCTATCTCTTTTACATATAGTAATTTATACGTTTCCATGCTACTCTCTCAATTCATCCCACCCTATCCTCCCCCACTGTGTCCACAAGTTCTCTATGTCTGCGTCTCCACTACTGGCTTTTAAATAAGCTCATCAGTACCATCTTTCTAGATTCCATATATAGGTGTTCAATTCAGTTCAGTTCAGTTCATTTCAGTCCCTCAGTCATGCCTGACTCTTTGCAACCCGATGGACTGCAGCACACCAGGCCTCCCTGCCCATCATCAACTCCTGGAGTTTACTCAAACTCGTGTCCATTGAGTCAGTGATGCCAAACAACCATCTCACCCTCTGTTGTCCCCTTCTCCTCCCGCCTGCAATCTTTCCCAGCATAGGGTCTTTTCAAATGAGTCAGTTCTTCGTATCAGGTAGCCAAAGTATTGGAGTTTCAACTTCAGCATCAGTCCTTCCAACGAATATTCAGGACTGATTTCCTTTAGGATGGACTGGTTGGATCTCCTTGCAGTCCAAGGGACTCTCAAGAGTCTTGTCCAACACCACAGTTCAAAAGCAGCAATTCTTCAGCATTCAGCTTTCTTTATAGTCCAATTCTCACAACCATACATGACTACTGGAAAAACCAGAGCTTTGACTATGTGGATGTTTGTTGGCAAAGTAATGTCTCTGCTTTTGAATATGCTGTCTAGGTTGGTCATAAATTTTCTTCCAAGGAGTAAGCGTCTTTTAATTTCATGGGTACAGTCACCATCTGCAATGATTTTGGAGCCCAAAAAATAAAGTCTGTCACTTTTTCCATTGTTTCTCCATCTATTTGCCATGAAGTGATGGGATCAGATGCCATGATCTTAGTTTTCTGAATGTTAAGTTTTAAGCCAACTTTTTCACTCTCCTCTCTCACTTTCATCAAGAGGCTCTTTAGTTCTTCTTTGGTTTCTGCCATAAGGGTGGTGTCATCTGCATTATCTGAGGTTATTGATATTTCTCCTGGCAATCTTGATTCCAGCTTGTGCTTCATCCAGTCCAGCATTTCATATGATGTAGTCTGCATATAAGTTAAATAAGCAAGGTGACAATCTACAGCCTTGACGTACTCCTTTTCCGATTTGGAACCAGTTGTCTGTTGTCCCAAGTCCAGTTCTAACTGTTGCTTCTTGACCTGCATACAGATTTGTCAGGAGGCAGGTCAGGTGGGCAGGTATTCCCATCTCTTTCAGAATTTTCTACAGTTTGTTGTGATCCACAGTCAAAGGCTTTGGCGTAGTCAATAAAGCAGAAACAGATGTTTTTCGGGAATTCTCTTGCTTTTTTGATGATTCAACGGATGTCAGCAATTTGATCTCTGGTTCCTCTGCATTTTCTAAATCCAGCTTGAACATCTGGAAATCCATGGTTCACATACTGTTGAAGCCTGGCTTGAAGAATTTTGAGCATTACTTTGCTAGCATGTGAGATGAGTGCAGTTCTGTGGTAGTCTGAACATTCTTTGGCATTGCCTTTGTTTGGGATTGGAATGAAAATTGACCTTTTCCAGTCCTGTGGCCACTGCTGAGTTTTCCGATTTTGCTGGCATATTGAGTGCAGCACTTTCACAGCATCATCTTTTAGGATTTGAAATAGGTCATCTGGAATTCCATTACCTCCACTAGCTTTGTTCATAGTGATGCTGCCTAATGCCTACTTGACTTCGCATTCCAGGATGTCTGGCTCTAGGTCAGTGATCATACCATGATTATCTGGGTGGTGAAGATCTTTTTTGTATAGTTCGTCTGTGTATTCTTGCCACCTCTCCTTAGCATCTTCTGCTTCTGTTAGGTCCATACCATTTCTGTCCTTTATTGAGCCCATCTTTGCATGAAGTGTTCCCTTGGTATCTCTGATTTTCTTGAAGAGATCTCTAGTCTTTCGCATTCTATTGTTTTCCTTTATTTCTTTGCACTGATCACTGAGGTTCACTGATCACTGCATTTTCTTATCTCTCCTTGCTATTCTTTGGAACTCTGCATTCAAATAGGTACATCTTTCCCTTTTCTCCTTTGCCTTTCGCTTCTCTTTCTTTTCACAGCTATTTGTAAGGCCTCCTCAGACAACTATTTTGCCTTATGGCATTTCTTTTTCTTGGGGATCGTCTTGATCACTGCCCCCGTACAATGTCACGAACCTCCGTCAATAGTCCTTCAGGCACTCTGCCTATCAGATCTAATCCTGTCACTTCCACTGTATAATCATAAGGGATTTGATTTAGGTCATACCTGAATGGTCTAGTTGTTTTCCCTACTTTCTTCAATTTTAGTCTGAATTTGGAAATAAGGAATTCATGATCTGAGCCACAAGTCAGCTGGTCTTGTTTTTGCTGACTGTATAGAGCTTCTCCATCTTTGGCTGCAAAGAATATAATCAATCTGATTTCCGTATTAACCATCTGATGATGTCCATGTGTAGAGTCTTCTCTTGTGCTATTGCAAGAGGGTGTTTGCTATGACCAGTGTGTTCTCTTGGCAAAACTCTATTAGCCTATTATACAGGTGTCAATATAAGATATTTGTTATTCTCTTTCTGACTTATTTCACTCTGCATAACAGGCTCTAGGTTCATCTACCTTATTAGGACTGACTCAAATGTGCTCTTTTTTATGGCTAAGCAATAATCCACTGTACATGTGTACCACAACTTCTTTATCCATTCATCTGTTGATGGACATCTAGGTTGCTTCCATATCCTAGCTACTGTAAATAGTGCTGCAACAAACACTGGGGTATATGCCTCCTAATTATTATGTTTTATCTTTATTATTACCTTTCTATTATTTTATGACGAAATGGAAGATATGCATAGAGCATTTTTGCTACATAACAAAGTACGAGGGTTGTAGCAAGAAAAGTTAGTTAATGAACTGAACTGGCTTTTTTCTTTCATGGAACTCCCTTTTTACTGAAAAAAATCACTAACAAAGTATAATTTTCCAAACTTGCATATTTCACAAACATTTTCTGAAAAATAAATGAAGTAAGCTTGTCAATTCAAGGAAGACAACTGTTAGTATTTTGCCAATGATAAATTTAAGCTTTCAAATGAAAATTAAATTTTTGGAAAACCTTTATCTGCCACCATGAACTTGACAAAATCCCAATACTGAAATCCTTTTCTAATGAGATCACTGGTGATATTAACAAATGTGACTTTTTTAATATATTGTGTCAATTCTGGAATCTTGTAACTCAATGAATCAAAATCATGCATGGGTGAGATATCCTTCTAAAACAGACCAGTGGATTTTCAACAAAATAGGCTAGAATAAGTTCACGGATTGGTTTCAGGTTCAGCATTGCAGCTAACCTTTAAGAAACTATCATTTGAGAATGGGCTCAGAATCACAAAATACTCATGATTGTTAGAAATAATATCAAAATTCTCCTCCTGATTGCAACTTTATGTCTTCATGAAGCTACATTTTTTTTTAAATGTACTTCAACCAAAGAAACCTACTGCAATAGATTAGATACAGAAGCACACATGAGAATCTAACAATCTTCTATTAAGCCAGTCGTTAAAAGATCTGTAAAAATCTGAAATAATACCACTTGTCTTGCTAATTTTTTTCATTTGGGAAAACAGCTATTTTTACAGAAAAATGTCATTCATATTAATAGGTAATAGTTTATTACTGCTATTTTTAAATGAATTAGTAAATAAACATTTTTAGAGTGTTTCACTTGCTATTTAATAAATGATAGCTATGTTTAATAAACATAAACAAAGCTCTTTATAGGCCTTAATAATTTTCAGTGATGTAGAGAGGTCCTGAGACCAAAAAGTTTGAGAACAGTGATATTATTGTATTTGACTTTGGCTGATCTTTCCATGCCACATGCTAGTGCTAAGTCATTTCAGTAATGTCCTGACTCTTTGTGACTCTATGGACTGTAGCCCACCAGGCTCCTCCGTCCATGGGATTCTCCAGGCAAGAATACTGGTATGGGTTGCCATGCCCTCCTCCAGGGTATCTTCCCGACCCAGAGATCAAACCCATGTCTCATGTGGCTCCTGCATTGCAGGCGGGTTCTTGGCCACTGAGACACCGGGGAAGCCCTTCCTTCCATGCCACATCAGATCCTATACACTGTCCATGAAGCTTCCCTACCCAGTGGTGCTTCCTCCTGGGGCCCTACTAGTTTCAATGCCACTATTTTAATACACTCATATTAATGAGTTAGACTTTTAAATGACAATCTTCTGGTGTCCATGTTTAAGAATTTTAGGAAATCTGTTTTCTGATAATTGTTAACACACCTATCCCTTGAAAATGAGAACATAATACAGTAGACTTTATCTAGAAAAAGAGTAAAATGCACCCTCTAGTGGACATGTAAGCTCACAGAACACAAAGGAACTTTATTTGGAAGAGTTCTGGTCTCACTCCAGAAAATTCACAATAATAAAATTGCAATATATAAACATACGGAACTTATCAACCTTAATTTTTTGATGACACGTCTTAAAAAGAACTATGAAAATATGAAGCCAAATCTGGATCAGACTTAATAACTAAATGCAAATGTGAATTTGAAGTCACATTGTTACATGCTTAGTGAAAAAGAAAAAGTAACCTCTCTTGAATTCTGAGTTGATTATAAATAAACTATCCAAAATAATCTGTTTAAATTATGCATTGTTTATTAAGTAATAATATCTTAAAATATTTAGAAATATTTAACACTGATGTATAAAGCTAACTTATTATTATTAGTCCAACCTCCAGATATTAAAACTACTCTCAACACACAACCTCAGCATTCCAATGACCTGCCAAAAATCTGAAAAGGGCTCTTTGAAGAATGAGAATCAGTACTTGGGGCATAGCTTTATTTAACTTAGTATGTTAATGTTAATAAAAGAACTTAATTCTTTGCATCTTTCTCTGAAATTAAGAGTGAAAACATATACAACTTCATACTTTTTACAGTTAAAAATAATGTAATGACATAGAATGATGTCTAAAATATATAGTTTAAAAATATGAAGTTATAGAATGAGTAGCATGATTTACCTTCTTAAAAATGTACACATGTACACATGTTTAAGCACAGATATATGTTAACAGGAAATTAACCCTAAATATTCATTGGAAGGACTGCTGCTGAAGCTGAAGCTCCAATACTTTGGTCACCTGATGCCAAGAGCCAACTCATTGGAAAAGACCCTGATGCTAGAAAAATGTGAGGGCAAGAGGAGAAAGAAGGGGGACACAGAGGATAAGATGGTTGGATGGCTTCGAATTTGAGCAAACTTTGGGAGACAGTGAAGGACAAGGAAGCCTAGCATGTTGCAGTTCATGGGGTCGCAAGGAGTCAGACATGACTTAGTGACTGAACAAATACGTTAAAAGCTTGTTGTTTTTAGTTGGTATGTTATGTCTGACTCTTTCGTGACCCCATGAACTGTAGCCTGCCAGGTTCCTCTGTCCATGGAATTTCCCAGGCAAGAATACTGGAGTGGGTTGCCGTGCCCTCCTCCAGAGGATCGATCAGACCCAGGGATTGGACCCAAGTCTCCTGCATTGGCAGGCAGATTATTTACCACTGAGCCACCACAGAAGCCCATGTTAATAGTTTACCAAACTATTTTTGAGCAGAAATGTGTATTACTGGGAAAAGTAATGGAGGAGTTCTTTTTTTTTTTTTTACTATACTTCTATACTGTTTAAATGTTATGCATTTTTTTAATTCAAAATATTCAAATAGGGAGCTTTTAGTAAGGTACAGGCATTAACAATTGATTCAAAGCATCTCATGGAACGGAAATAACTAGTTATTTCATCAACTAGGTACTAGAAGGTTTAAGTAGTAATAAGAAAGTTGATCTCGCTGTTTTTTAAATCATGAGACCAGTATTTGGAAAAGATTTTTTTTAATGCCTTTATCAATAAAACTTCTGATGTCTTGATCCATGGATGATGATAAGCTGTGTTGGTACAATCTGCTCTGCCACTTTTCAAAACTTTGGCAAGGACAGTTACTCCTTTCCAAAACAAGTTAGTCCTTTTTTAAGTCTCAAATTCTATGACCCATGAAGTGCTGAGATATAATACTACCACAGTCATGAAATTATTCTCTAGCTTTAAATAAATAATAATTGGAGTACAAGAGATTAGAGTGGTAATACCACTGATTTTCTTTAGTTTTCAGTCAACCCTACTAATAATGTCAGTTGAGATTAAGTATGCCAATTAATTATTTACTTAAAGGACTATATTCAGTAGGCTGCTATGGCTGAGGCTAGCTCTAGAAAATCAGTGGTATTACCAAACCACAAGCATTAAGGAATATACTCTACCCATTACAATTGGAGCATTAGGTAGAAAAAGACAAATGATGTACTTGTTCCAACGGCCTTTATTTTTTTTAATCTGAACACACAATATCTCTAAGCCAACAACTTAGGAGGAGGAGCCTGACCAAGAATAATTTCTATTGTCGTCACTTATATGAAATTCTATGGGTCTTTATAATATGCCAGTGTTTCATAATGTAATCATATATTGCCCATGGCATACATCCATTTAAACAACACCCCTTTTTCATACTAATTAAAACTCTACTCTTACTTGTGCTCCAATTATTTATGTTGAGACATTTGTCTCATTTTACTAAAACCCTCTGCCTATGCTTAAAGAAACATCAGATCAGATCAGATCAGTCGCTCGGTCGTGTCCGACTCTTTGTGACCCCATGAATCGCAGCACGCCAGGCCTCCCTGTCCATCACCAACTCCCAGAATTCACGGAGACTCACGTCCATTGAGTCAGCGATGCCATCCAGCCATCTCATCCTCTGTCGTCCCCTTCTCCTCCTGCCCCCAATCCCTCCCAGCATCAGAGTCTTTTCTAGTGAGTCAACTCTTCGAATGAGGTGGCCAAAGTACTGGAGTTTCAGCTTTAGCATCATTCCTTCCAAGGAAATCCCAGGGCTGATCTCCTTCAGAATGGACTGGTTGGATCTCCTTGCAGTCCAAGGGACTCTCAAGAGTCTTCTCCAACACCACGGTTCAAAAGCATCAATTCTTCGGCGCTCAGCCTTCTTCACAGTCCAACTCTCACATCCATACATGACCACAGGAAAAACCATAGCCTTGACTAGACGAACCTTTGTTGGCAAAGTAATGTCTCTGCTTTTGAATATGCTATCTAGGTTGGTCGTAACTTTTCTTCCAAGGAGTAAGCGTCTTTTAATTTCATGGCTGCAGTCACCATCTGCAGTGATTTTGGAGCCCAGAAAAATAAAGTCCGCCACTGTTTCCCCATCTATTTCCCATGAAGTGATGGGACTGGATGCCATGATCTTCATTTTCTGAATGTTGAGCTTTAAGCCAACTTTTTCACTCTCCACTTTCACTTTCATCAAGAGGCTTTTTAGTTCCTCTTGACTTTCTGCCATAAGGGTGGTGTCATCTGCATATCTGAGGTTATTGATATTTCTCCCGGCAATCTTGATTCCAGCTTGTGTTTCTTCCAGTGCAGCATTTCTCATGATGTACTCTGCATAGAAGTTAAATAAACAGGGTGACAATATACAGCCTTGACGTACTCCTTTTGCTATTGGGAACCAGTCTGTAGTTCCATGTCCAGTTCTAACTGTTGCTTCCTGACCTGCATACAAATTTCTCAAAAGGCAGATCAGGTGATCTGGTATTCCCATCTCTTTCAGAGTTTTCCACAGTTTATTGTGATCCACACAGTCAAAGGCTTTGGCATAGTCAATAAAGCAGAAATAGATGTTTTTCTGGAACTCTCTTGCTTTTTCCATGATCCAGCAATTTGATCTCTGGTTCCTCTGCCTTTTCTAAAACCAGCTTGAACATCAGGAAGTTCACGGTTCACATATTGCTGAAGCCTGGTTTGGAGAATTTTGAGCATTACTCTACTAGCGTGTGACATGAGTGCAATCGTGCGGTAGTTTGAGCATTCTTTGGTATTGCCTTTCTTTGGGATTGGAATGAAAACTTACCTTTTCCAGGCTTGTGGCCACTGCTGAGTTTTCCAAATTTGCTGGCATATTGAGTGCAGCACTTTCACAGCATCATCTTTCAGGATTGGGAATAGCTCAACTGGAATTCCATCACCTCCACTAGCTTTGTTCGTAGTGATGCTCTCTAAGGCCCACTTGACTTCACATTCCAGGATGTCTGGCTCTAGGTGAGTGATCACATCATCATCATCTGGGTTGTGAGGATCTTTTTTGTATAGTTCTTCTGTGTATTCTTGCCACCTCTTCTTAATATCTTCTGCTTCTGTTAGGTCCGTACCATTTCTGTCCTTTATTGAGCCCACCTTTGCATGAAACGTTCCTTTGGTATCTCTGATTTCCTTGAAGAGATCTCTAGTCTTTCCTATTCTGTTGTTTTCCTCTATTTATTTGCAATGATCACTGAAGAAGCCTTTCTTATCTCTTGCTATTCTTTGGAACTCTGCATTCAGATGTTTCTATCTTTCCTTTTCTCCTTTTGCTTTTCCCTTCTCTTCTTTTCACAGCTATTTGTAAGGCCTCCCCAGACAGCCATTTTGCTTTTTTGCATTTCTTTTCCATGGGGATGGTCTTGATCCCTGTCACCTGTACAATGTCACGAACCTCATTCCATAGTTCATCAGGCACTCTATCTATCAGATCTAGGTCCTTAAATCTATTTCTCACTTCCACTGTATAATCATAAGGGATTTGATTTAGGTCATACCTGAACGGTCTAGTGGTTTTCCCTAATTGCATCAAACACATTAGAAATTTGTGGGATTTTGAGCACTGGCAGAGTAAGTTTAAAAACTAGTGAGGATAAGAGTGGGGAATAAGTGGAACCAGGATTCAGTGATCAATCATCTCCAAATTGTATATTCAAGTTTTACATGGGGAATTGCTCACTTATAAGGCTCCCTTATCATTGGCCTGCATCACAATGATACAAATATGTGTTGGGCTCTGAGGTAAAAGAAAATAACTGTTCAGTATACATTTTCAAGTCACCATAAGATCATCAGAAACATTTTTTATTACTTTTAATACTGCCTCTCAGCCTCTCAATCTAAGATGAAAGAATCTCTAAGGGTTTTACCATGACAGCAGGGCTTTTTAAGAAGATGGTTATTAATGCTGTATATAAATTGCAAAGTTGCTAAGCAAGTAGATCTTACATGTTTTTACCTTTTACCATTGTAATAATGCGAGGTGATGGATGTGTAAATTTCACACACTAAACATATCAAATCATCACACTGTACACTTTAAACTTACAATGTTATATGCCAATTATATCTCAATCAGGCTGGAAAAACATGTATAAGAACATGGAAATAAATTATCTGAAATTTAACTAAAATAAGAATAAAGGCCTACAATAAAATGGCAAAGTAAAAACAGACTTAAAAATGTGCTCTACAAGAAAATGACCAAAAGGACCCAAAAAGTGTCAAAAAGGGTAAGGTAATGTGTGTGAGAAAACACATCCTTCATCAGAACTAAAACTATGGGCAGAAGATCAACCAAAAGACTCTGGGGATTGACAGAGATTACCTTTCAAGAGTGAAATTTGTGAGAAGTACAAGGAATTTCATGACTGCCCACTCTACCCCCCATACAAATGTAATAAAACTGTAGCAATCTCCTCCACCTGAACCCCTTTCCTAATAATCAAAGAGCAATAGGTTCCTGTTGGAAAACTAAGACTGGAGTCAAAAAAGCAGGGCGTGTTTTGCTGGAGGCATTTAAAATAAGACTACTCAGACATGCACAGGGAAACCTCTATCCTGGTTAAGTGTGATCTTTTACTATGGCAAGTAGCATCTTGTGTTTTCTGAGGGCACAAGAGCAAAGTTACACTTCACCTTAATTTTTCAGAAATTCTCCAAGCTGAAAAGTGCCCCACCAGAGCTTGTTGAACCCAAGAATCTTACAAAAAAAAAAAAAAAAAACTTTAACCACACACATGGCCACTTAACTGGAGAATGCAGCTTGCGGCCCTATGTGGTCATGTGGCACCAATGGAATGGAAGTGGAAGGGATGTGTACAACCGCCAGGGCACTTGCATATTTATAAGGGAATTCACTGCCTCCATTCCCATTCTTCCTACTCTCCCCATCAGTAGAGACCAAACTCAACCAGTGTGCTCATGGCACGTGATTAGACAGGTAGACCAATACAAAGGAGTCAGGTGCCCAGGACCCAACTGACCCTCAGGCTCCTCAGCTCTCCCAAATGGAAGGGGCCAGGTCCCGCAGATGGCGTCCAGGTAGACAGCCACTGCTATTAGGTCTGGTCACTGAGGCAGGGATGGGGGGAAAGGTTCACCGCTGCTGCCTCAAGGACTGGGCCTGGCCAGTGGGTGGCCCTGCCGAGGGCTCCGGAGTCCTTCAGGACACAGCCCCAAGCCTGTTCTGTTCCCTGAGCTGTCCAGCTCACCTGCTAGCCTGAGGCGGGGTGAGCTGGAGGGCCCTGGGAGAAGGCCAGGATCCGCCTCTTACCTCTCTCTCTGCCTGATGACCATCACTCCTTCATTGACAGTCGCTTGCTTGGGGGAGGAGCCCACTGCAGTGCTGACCAATGGGTGAGCAGGCCCACCAACAGTCGCTCACTGACCACTGCTTGCTTGGGGGAGGGGCCCACTGCAGTGCCGACCAGTGGATAAGCAGCACCACTAATGGACTCACAGTAATTGTTGCCTGCTAACAGGGCAGGCACCAACCTCCATGTGCTAACGTCTGTGCACAGCAGTGCTCTATTACATTATGTCCATTTAGAATAGCATAACAGGATTATTAATAAAGTTTCTTTGCATACACAAAGCATTAAATAACACAATTCTCAAAAATAAAAATTCATTAGGAATACTACAATTGGAAACCTGGCACACCAAATATAAACTGTAAGACCGTTGCCATCTGAGAGTACTGTGTTAGTTAATTAAGATAAATGGAGGTGATCTTTAGCAGGATTTGTCTTGAATGTGCCGAGTCTTCAAAAATACATTTTTAATCAAAAATTGATCCATCTATGGAAAATAAACAATGGGAAACTGATGGATAGTACATCTGTTTAATGTATAATGGGACTGAGCAATTGACTGATCGTGAGGGAAAAAAGCAAAGTTGCCTCACACCTTATTCTGAGCTAAATTCCAACTGGATTCCAATTTTAAATGTAAAAAATAAACCACAAGAGCACCTAGTGGGGAGGAGGAGTTCATCTATATAGTTGCAGGGGTGTGGAAAAGCATCCAGCCCTTCTTTCCACATTACCAACTCCCAACATCCTTCCTGTCATTATGGTTACCCCACCTGTAAGGTTAAAATCGCAAACCAAAATGAGAAAGCAAGAAGAAGGAACAACCAGGCCCCTGAATCTTTTATATCCAAAGCTAAGCCCAGATGTGGGGGTGAGTGGCCCTTTCTGCCCTGGAAGCACTGTATGTGACCACTTTTCCAGTGCTCAGTGCCAGCTCCAAATTCTGAGCCTGAAACAGTTTCAACCCAAACCCTAGCTCTAAAACAAGCAACAACAAAACAAGCAAGCAAAAACAAAACAATAAAAAGAGCCAAGAACCCAGGAACTATTAGAACACTGAGGATGCTGACACTAAATGTCCCCTTCCTGACTTCTAAAGCCAGCCTGCAACACAAGACGGAAGACTGAACCGTGGCCCAAAGGGTGCTCCATTCTTCCCACGTTACCCTACCAGAGTCTTTTTCAAGAAGATGGGGCATGAGAACAAGCAGTTATCTCTAAAGCGATCTTAAGTTCATATTCTTCAGCAGTGCTGACTCAAGAATTTGACCTTGACATAAAGCCAACTTCATAGACCAATCGTCTCTTCAAAGAACAAGAAAAACCTTGAGTAAAGGTTAAATAAAAAAAGCTTTCCAAATCACCCTCAAGGGAAACAGATCAAGTTGCTATAATAAAGAATAAGGCAATCAACACATTTCAAGAGCCAAAAAAGTATTCTTAGAGATATGAAAGCTTAACCCCAAAGAGACTTACTGTAGCTGTCTAAGATTTGGGGCCAGATATTTATGACTGGCAAATGAAAGCGATAAAATTAACTAATTTTAAAATGCAAGTGTTATAGCTATCCAATCTAATCCACAGTGATAATCCCGAGGTAAAGGACTAGTGCTACTTTATAGATGTTGAACTAAGCCAATGATTCTTCTAAAATGATGAAAGGAGTAAATGTAGAATCAAGATTGAAATCCAAGTCTTCTAACCCCAAGATCAAAGGTTCTGCACCATCTTATAGCACCCTCCCTGGTAGGAAACAACATTTAGGTCAATTTGTAACATCTGAAGGAATCACTAGCACTAGCATTTGGTAAAAAACTGAACTAACTTGGGGCAGTGGCAAAGGAAAAGTCTTCCATTCCTACCATTGTTTTTCATATTCTATAATCCAGAAGCAACTAACACTATTATCCAAGACATTAATTTCTGTAATCAAAAAATGTTATGTGCAAACTCAATTGAGTATTTCTTTTTTAACCCTGATATTAGTGCAGATAAGGCGATACACTTAACATCTACATGGGTAAAAAGTCATCTGGAAAAAAAAAATGCTTTCAAAGTCCTTGGTTTCTCTGGGGTTTTGGGAGTCTGAGTCCCCGTGGCAAAGACTGCCAGAGGTTCCACAATACTTATTTTCCTCTCCTTCCTTAGTAAGAGAAGATGGCCCTGTGGGGAAAATGCTATACTTTTCAGCTTTATCTGTGGTTGTGTGACCATACATTCTGAAATATGGCAATTAAGCAAAACTAGGATGAAATTCCATGATGTTTCCTTTTAAAAGGGGGAAATACTATTCTTTGCCTTTCTTCCCACTGCCTGAAATGTGGGCATGATGGCTTGAGCTCAAGCAGCCATTTGGGACAACAAAGTATAAGCCATGCTTTGGCAGATAAAGCAACAAAATAAAAAGAGACTGGATTCTGAAAGATCAGGGGGCCACTATATTAGCTCTAGACTATTTACCTCCAAATATGTTTACAGAAATAATTTTCTACCTGGTTTAAGCTCCTTACACTGGAGAGTAGAATCTAATTCTAACTGATCTAGCACCTATGATTTTTACTGCTTTGCAATGATTTCAAGAATCTCAATTATCTCAGGTCATTAAATTCTCATCTTTAATTTACTTTCTATCTAAAAATAAACTTCCCAAAAGCACACAATATGACCATATCCATGTTATAGAGTAGGGGACTCTGCCGCAATAGAAAATAGCATCAAAAAGCCCTACTTTGGGATAGATTATGTATTCTTTGTGCGTGCTAAGTCACTTCAGTTGTGTCTGACTCTGTGTGACCCTATGGACTGCAGCCTGCCAGGCTCCTCTGTCCATGGGGTTCTCCAGGCAAGAATACTGGAGTGGATTGCCATATCATCCTCCAAGGTATTCTTCAGTCACACTCAATGACCTCCATTTATATTCTTTCTACAACACCTAACATATTGCACTGTTTGCCATTACCCCTCTTCTCCCTGTCAACTAGATTAAGAACTCTCACTCCAGTACTCTTGCCTGGAAAATCCCATGGACAGAGGAGCCTGATAGGCTCTTGTCCATGAGGTCGTTAAGAGTCGGACACGACTGAGCGACTTCACTTTCACTTTTCACTTTCATGCATTGGAGAAAGAAATGGCAACCCACTCCAGTGTTCTTGCCTGGAGAATCCCAGGGGCGGGGGAGCCTGTTGGGCTGCCGTCTATGGGGTCGCACAGAGTCGGACTCGACTGAAGCGACTTAGCAGCAGCAGCAGCAGCTCACGAGAAATGCCTAGCACAGTGCAGACACTCAGAAAACATTTGTGATCTGATTGAATAACTCAAAACCGGGCCTTTACAATGGGGTTCCTTATCATAACTGGAAATCCTCTCAAAGTATAGTTAGATGTGGTACTGACTTGTGAATTTATCTAGTGGTTTCCAACCAGGAAATGTTTAAAAATAACAAATCTCTGGATCCCGCCTGCCCAAGATCACTGAATCAGAACCACTGAGGATGGAGTCCAGGCACTTGCAGTGTATACAAACTAGACCTACACTACTTATACAACAACTCACTTCCAAGGAAGGAAGGAAAGGAGAACAATAGAGTAACTTGAAAACCCTCTGTGTTTCAATGTTAGCATATGAAATACAGTGGAAAACTGCCTACTGCCTTTTATTGCCTTATGTTCTACTTCCCCTAGCGTTGGTTTTCCTGCCTCTATAAAATGCTATTGCCATTTTATGAATTTCTTTGAAATAGTTCAAACTATGAAGATAACATTGCTAAAATTCATTTTCCCTAACTCAATATTTTTTCCTTAAAATTCAAAATGTCATCAATTATTAGCTACCACTGTCAAAGCCTCCACATTTAAAAATAAAAGTCGGCATTTAGGTACTTTTTTAATAAGCACATTCCACATTTTATTTTACATATCTAAGTAAAAGTTGCTTCTTCAGTGTTGTCTATAGTCTTCCAATATTTTACTGACTGGTATGGACAG
>NW_011494950.1:1974944-1977856 GCF_000754665.1 Bison bison bison | reverse complement strand
CCACTCCAGTGTTTTTGCCTGGAGAATCCCAGGGGCGGGGGAGCCTGGTGGGCTGCCGTCTATGGGGTCGCACAGAGTCGGACACGACTGAAGCGACTTAGCAGCACGGACGTAGAAAGCATTTATGGGCCTTTTTTCTCCACCACAAGCTATATGAGTAGCATCGGAAAGATCTTCTAGGAAGTTAATGTGTCTCTTAAAGTATTCATCTGATAGAAAACTCAACATATTATGATAACACAATTAAGAACTATCAATCTGAATAGTTAGAAGTTGGTCTTTTGGAATGAGTTTTCTTTCTTTCAGGCCAGCAATTCTAGTTAAAATGCATCCAGTCCCATCAGTAATCCAATAATAAATTAGTCAGGCCACATTAACAAAGTCTTCAAACTTCTGAATTGCTGGTGATACCTAATACTATTCAAAGTCCCAATCTTTGATTAATCTATTAAAAATAAGCCTGCAAAACTAACAGTAGTCATGGGTGGCCATCTAAATACAATTAACCCAATGGTTGTGTTAGTAAAAATATCATCCTACATTACTATTCAGAATTGTAAGGAAATGAAACACTCTATAGATATTTACATATTCTTCTAAAAGCACTTTACTTGGCTTTATTGTCTTTTATTTCCTCATCTATGGAATGGAGATAATTATACCTACCTCATAGGATGGTGTTTTCCTTAAGATCACATGATTTTTAATACGCTTCTCAAATAATAATCTCAATAAACAGCAGGATAATAATAGTATTATTATATAATTTGCTGCCTTTCTTTTTATAATACCTCAAATTTATTAGTTTGGGTCATCTTAAAATAACTATTTATAAACTTTATGTTCCATCAGATTCCTTAGGTAATACCAGCATTGTAGACAAGCTATATTGCAAGTACCAAGGTTAAGAAAAAAGCAC
This sequence comes from Bison bison bison, assembly GCF_000754665.1. Taxonomy (NCBI): domain Eukaryota; kingdom Metazoa; phylum Chordata; class Mammalia; order Artiodactyla; family Bovidae; genus Bison; species Bison bison. The sequence continues at coordinate 1,976,937 of NW_011494950.1, read as the reverse complement.
TGAAAAAAAAAAGAGTTCTGAATTTTCTCCTCAGCAGACTGAATTTGTCATCAAACTCTCCCAAACCTCAGGACCAGATGGCTTCACGGGTGAATTTTGCTGAACATTTAAAGGAGAACTAACACCAGTGTTTCTCAAACTCACCCCCCTCCCACCCCCCGCCAAAAAAAAAAATCAGAGAAGGGAATACTCCCAAACTCATTTTTATAAGACCAATATTATCTGGATACCAAAACATAGAAAAGGACACTACAAGAAAACTATAGGCCGATATCCCTGAAGAATATAGGTACAAAATTCTCAATAAGATACTAGCAAACCAAATTCAGCAGCACATGAAAACAATCACTTATCAAGTGAGATTTATACCTGGGATGCAATGATGGTTCAACCAACACAAAATTAGTGTGACATATCTCATTAACAGAACCACATGATCATCTCAATAGGTACAGAAAAAGCATCTGACAAAAGTCAACATCTATCCATAAAAACTTTTAAATTCGGCATAGAAAGAACACATCCACATAATAAAGGCCATATATGACAAGTTCATAGCTACATGATACTCAGTGATGAAAAGTCAGACACTTTTCCTCTAAGATTAAGAACAGGACAAAAATTCCAACTAACCACTCCTATTCAACACAGTACTAAAGTATTAGCTAGAACAAGCAGGCAAGAAAGAGAAAAACAAAAGAATATCAGAATTGCAAAGGAAAAAGTATAGTCTATTTTTGGATGACATGATTTTAATATATAGAAAATCCTAATGACTCAATCCAAAAAACTGTTAAATACTGTAATTAATGAATCAGTTAAGTTTCAGGGTACAAAATTAATCTGTAACAATCAGTAGCATTTCTATCCACCTACAGCCAACTTTCTGATAAAGAAATAAATCAATCCATTTAAAGTAGCATCAAAAACAATAAAATACTTAGGAATAAATTTAACAAGGGAGATAAAAGATCTCTTTTCTAAAAATGAGATGTTGATAAAAGAAACTGAAGACACAAATAAACAGAAAGGGTGTTATTTGGATGGTCCACCATTTCTTAAAACCAGATAGGCCCAGAGTCAAATATATGCTCCTCAAAGATCATTTTCTAGTTCCCAGTTATTATATTTCTCTATCAGTCCTATTTCCAATGAGAAAAACCCGTCCAAGTTTCAGATTCATGGCATCCATCACAGTGGCTGGGCCTAACTTCCCTCTCCCTGTTTTACTAAACATGACACATGATCATTTTTCAGTTGACACAGCCACACTCACCTAATTGGGCTTCTTAGAAGGCGCTGCTGACTGTAGAATTTCTAGCAATCATCTAGCCACCAGGAGGGGATGGATCCAATAGGGAGTAAAACAGAACTGAAACGGGGGTACGCAAGTAACCTCTGACAACCTCCCTGTACCTCTGAATCCAGACAGCCTGAAGCTACAGTTACCCCTTCATCCTAGGCCAGCTTACAATTTCTGGCTGCAACCAAAAAATTCTCACTAATAAACTCCCCTCAGAGCTTTCCAATGAAGGTAAAGCTATAACCATTCCAACACTTGAAAATCTATTTGCCCACACTTCACAATCTATTAATTATACAAATGAAGCTCTGGATCCAAATCTCTAAAGGCACACAATCTTACAAACTTAAAAATAAGTGCCCTTCACAGTATGAAAAAATATCATCTTGCAAACATGGCTACAAGGAAATATTTAATCATTTAGCTATTTTAAGAACGTGTTTCCAAGTATTAACAATAGTAGAATATTATTACCTGCTAAGAGATAGATTCAGAAAGATTTAAAATAGGTGGCAGGCCATTACTGACCATATGACAACTCATTTCTATAAAACTATTATTAGTATCATTAAATTGCCCCACTCAAGTCTTTTGAGAAAGTATGCATTACAGAATATTTCTGAAAATGTGCCACCTAGAAAAACCTAGATTTAGACTGTCATGAATACATGTAATCTAGGATAACTCAAT
>NW_011494950.1:1971869-1974844 GCF_000754665.1 Bison bison bison | reverse complement strand
GTTTTGCTGCAAAGTCGCTTCAGTCATGTCCGACTCTGTGCGACCCCATAGACGGCAGCCCACCAGGCTGCCCCGTCCCTGGGATTCTCCAGGCAAGAACACTGGAGTGGGTTGCCATTTCTTTCTCCAATGCATGAAAGTGAAAAGTGAAAGTGAAGTCTCTGTGTCGTGCCCAATTCTTAGCGACCCCATGGACTGCAGCCTACCAGGCTCCTCCATCCATGGGATTTTCCAGGCAAGAGTACTGGAGTGGGTTGCCATTGCCTTCTCCAACTCAATTGTTAACCTGTTACAAATACAAATACAGCACATTCAAATCAACAACCTGAAATTATCCACCCTCTTTTATTTTCCTCATAAATAAAGACTGTTTTATAAATAAATCCTTGCAGTTAAGATTCATAAAAAATAGGGGATACTGAAAAGGTGTGACAATAAGTGTGTAGTATAAACAGAAAAACACGTATATGAAAACTGAGAGTAAAGTGTTTGAGTTTTCTTATAATACTAAGATTCCATGGCAAGGGTCACTGAATTACAGCCCCTCAGCCAAATCTGGTCTGCTGTCTGTTTTTATTTATCAGGTTTCATTGGACTACATACAGCCATGCCCATTTGTTTGGCTTTGTCTTGGATGCTTTCGCGGTACAACAGCAGAGTTGAACAACTGCAAGAGAGTCCACAAAAACTAACATAATTACTATCTATCGGACTCATTATAGAAAAACGTGAGGTCCTCTGCTCTATGGTTCTATTAGATTGGTGCAAAAGTAATTGCGGTTTTGCATTGTTGAACTTTGCCGTTTGATATTAGAATACGTTTCTAAATACAAGTGGTCATGTTATACATCATTTTAATGCACATTTCTCGCCTTTTTTTTTTTTTTTTTGCTAATGACTTACTAGTTGTTGTGTATTTTATACTTATTTGAGGCTACAGAAATGACGTTAGACAAAAAGCAAATTCAAACGATTTTTAAAAATTCAAGTTGTAAAGCATCAGAGACAACTTGTAATATCAACAATGTATTTGGCCCAGGAACTGCTAACGAACACACAGTGGAGTGGTGGTTCAAGAAGTTTAGCAAAGGAGATGAGAGCCCTGAGGATGAGAAGTACAGTGGCCAGCCACTGGAAGGTGACAACGACCAACTGAAAGGATTGAGAAGAAGATCCAAAAGCACTTCCTAAAGCCAAACCTGCACCAAAAAAAAGTAATGGTCACTGGTGGTCTGCTGCCCGTGTGGCCCACTACAGCTTTCTGAATCCCTGGCAAAACCAATATATCAGAGAAGTTCAGCAAATTGACGAGATGCACCGAAAACTGCAGGGCCTGCAGCTGGCAGTGGTCAACAGAAAGGGCTCAGTTCTTCTCCTCAACAATGTCCAACCACACGTTGCACAACCAACACTTCAAAAGTTGAACAAATAGGGCCATAAAGTTTTGCCTCAGCCACCATATTCACCTGGCCTCTCCCCAACTGACTACCATTTCTTTACGCATCTCCACAACTTTTTGTAGGTAAAACATTTCCACAACCACCAAGAGGCAGAAAATGCCTTCCAAGAGTTTGTCAAATCCTGAAGCAAGGATTTTTACACTACAAGAATAAACAAACATTTCTCGCTAGCAAAATGTGTTGATTGCAACAGTTACTATTTTGATTAATAAAGATGTGTTTGAGCCTAGTTACACTGGTTCATTGCAGTACACTGATTCATAGTTCAGAACTGCAATTACCTTTGTACCAACTTAATAAGTCTTTATTGACCATTTACTATGCTCTAGGCCACCCACTCCAGTGTTCTTGCCTGGAGAATCCCAGGGGCGGGGGAGCCTGGTGGGCTGCTGTCTATGGGGTCGCACAGAGTCGGACACGACTGAAGCGACTTAGCAGCAGCAGCAGGCCATCAGAACAGAGCTGGTGGAGCACTATGGCAACAGAAAGATGTATGAAAATAAGAGACAGCCTCTACCTACAGGCAAGAATTTAAAAGAAGATGTAATACACATCAAAGTCCATCTCAGGTGGGCCGTAACTAGGAACTAAATCTCATTCGGATAGAGGAAGGTTCCAAACTCAAATGCTTACTAAGACAATGAGGAGCACAAAAGAAATGGAGAGTGATTCCCATGATGAACCTGAAGGTCTGTGTTCCATCCAAAGGGGGCAGCAGTCACTCACAAATGGAGACTCGCCCTTAATCAGCCTAATAATCTTTCCACAGTTTTCTAAAAGCAGCCAGAGCTGAAATTGTTTGTGGAAATTTTTTTATCTTTAACGTTGACAACATTTTAAGAAATTTTAAGAAACTGTAAATAGTACGAAGGCCTAGCAAAACACATTGGAGGCCAGTAGGCCACAGGTCTGACACAAAGGCTAAGAACTAATGGCGGTCAGAGGAAGGCTGGACAAACGCGGGGTAGAATTTAACCAATGGACAAAAAGCAGGTATCTGAGAAGAGAAGTTAGGTCCAGATCTCTCACTCTTAGATCTGGGATGAGTCATCTTCCCTCTCTAGGCCTCAGTTTCCACAAAAAGACAACAGAATTAAGCGACTGGAAGTTCCCTTCATCCATACACATTTGTCCTTCAATAGAGACTTCCTAAAATATTATCCTTAAAAGGGAAAAACTCTAGGTTTCACCCATATCCAGTAATTAACAGAAGACTTCACAAAATAAAAACGCCACCTAACTATACTGTGAATGCTGAGAAATAAGACCAGTCTGCATAAAAATAACTGACAAATGCATGTACTTCATGGTCCTGGGTCATGAGTAGTTTCATGAATTTTTACCAACTTTCTCATGTCAAATATCATTAAAGCAAGGCACACCCAAACAACATCACAACCACACAGAAAGAAAGGGTCTTTATCTGTAAGGAAGTATTAAATAGAACTACTGAACGAAATGAATGTATTTTAATACCACTCCCTAAAATATGGGAAAGAATTCTCTCCTGTCTAC
>NW_011494950.1:1971570-1971769 GCF_000754665.1 Bison bison bison | reverse complement strand
ACAACCAAGAGTTTTTTTTTTTAAGTTGGGATCACAAAATCAAACACAATAAAGGTCAATCTGAGAAATAATCTAGACTAGCAGCAATATCACCACTTCCTGTTATAAAAAGAGCAAAGAGCTTCTGAATCACAGAGGCAATTTAGTAGGAAAACTCTCCAATCAGGCTTTGGAAACTGAGTTCAAGGTGGCCATTATC
>NW_011494950.1:1950740-1971470 GCF_000754665.1 Bison bison bison | reverse complement strand
GCCCAGCCCTGTCCCTCCCCATCATTTTCCTCTGTTCATGATTTCCCTAATTCCACACATCATTTTAACAAAGAAAAAGGCAGCCATAAAAATGTCATCAGACAGTGAACCATCAGAATTAAAAATTATAGCACTGCTGGTGTTTTTAGTATTTTTACAATTTAAAATTTTGAAATGAAAAATATAATTTCAACTATTGCTACTACTAGTCTCAATGTTAATTTTCAATGCAATCTACTTCTAAAATGAATAAGAAAAATGCTGAGTCCAAATAAATTTTTCTTTATGGATTCAAATTTAATTTGGGAGTAGGAGAATTTTCTTCTGCCTACTTGTAATTATGTTTGAGGTTGCCTTTCATTAACTTCAATCTCCCCCCTGCCGTCTTTCTATAAATATAACTTTCAGATAGCATCCCATGCCTTTACTCAATCTCTCTCAAATAAACTCTCAAAGAAATCTTTAAGTATCTCATATGATCTTCAAAAGAAATGAGTAATTCAGGACACACAAGTAGTCACTGAATCTGAGGAGGAATTATGCAAAAAACTCTCTGGAACAGTCCGTGGTCAACAAAATAGTCATATCTCCGTCTTTTTGAATTAGGCAGATGTTACACTAAATAACAAGTTTTAAATTCTTTCTTCAGATTAAATGAGCAGAGAAGCTCTTTGAATACACAAAATCTTAAATTTTAAAATCTTCTCAAAGAGACAAGGTGATGCAGTAACCAAAAAATTGAACAGAAGCTGGGTGATCTGGGGCCAGGTGCTGAAGCTGCTGACTGGCTATGCCGCAAGTTCTAAAAAGCCTCCTGGGTCCTGAGCAGACATCTCTGGGAAAAGAGGATCTGGATTTATGAAGTCCTTCCATGACTGTTCTATTAATTCTACAATGAAGCCCCTTCTGGTAATACTCTTATCAATTCACACGGAACGTAAAAATAGGTCAGATGGACTGTCAACACCGCACTCCTTGGCTCTTCATTTTTATGTCACCCCAGGGAGACATAAAATTGATAAATTGGTAACTGACCAATTTGTAACTGATTACTGTAATTGGCTCAGTAATTGATAGATTTCTAACTTAATCCCTTGCTGCTGCTGCTGCTGCTAAGTCGCTTCAGTCGTGTCCAATTCTGTGCGACCCCATAGACGGCAGCCCACCAGGCTCCCCCGCCCCTGGGATTCTCCAGGCAAGAACACTGGAGTGGGTTGCCATTTCCTTCTTCATAACAATATCCCAGAAACAGTAGGCATGTCCTAGAAAGTTCAGGGATTCTTTGAGGGACCATTTCCTGAGCCAAATCTTCTTATTGTACACTCATTCAAAGTTAACAGATAAACAAGATCTACAAAGATGTTTCCTCATTGTTTTGAAACTAATAAAACTCCCTTCATTTACTCCTATTTTTTTCTCTGTCAGATGAAAATATTTCTCTCCAGATAAACTCCATAAACCCTTCTGCTTTCCCTTATTTACTTTTTATTCTCTAATTTGAAACTAGCTTCTTTAAGATCATTCAGTTCAGTTCAGTCACTCGATCGTGTCCGACTCTTTGTGACCCCATGAACCACAGCACGCCAGGCCTCCCTGTCCATCACTAACTCCCGGAGTCTACCCAAACCCATGTCCATTGAGTCGGAGATGCCATCCAATCATCTCATCCTCTGTCGTCATTATGATCTGCAAATTCTCAAATTCAAGTCTTTTCCTCAATCTTCACTTTCTTGGATTCATCTGACTCTAATTACTCATTCATACAACAAACAAATTTTTCTTGAGTGTGGACAGGCAAAAATCATGCCCGGGGGCACTGCTTATGCCTGCTGCAAAAGACACGAAACCAGTCCTCCAGACCTTACAACCCAGACATCCAAAAATTTCTAAGATACGAACAGACACTCTTTTCCTTGAAACACTAGAAATGACTGGGCTGGCCAATAAGATGTAAGATTCCAAATGCTGACTGGATGTTGAACAAAGTAACCTAGACCACTGTAAGAGTTACAAGTTAATACTGACATCATTTACCAAATTACCTAATTCTAAAACTTCAGCCTTTGCTTTCCATATCCAATTAGAAATAAGATCCAGGCTGTTCTTTCAAACCTACCTCCCCACCGACTCAATCATTACTGGTCCCAGCATCTCCCTTTTGGCCAATGTTTTTCTCATGTACACACTCCCTCCAGGGAGCAGATCCACTTTCAACACTTAACCACTTTTAAGCTGCCACTCCCAGATCTCTTGCCATAGCTCCAACCTCTCCTCCAAGCTTCAGGCTATCAGAGCAAATACTGCACATATAAAGAGACTTCTCATGGAGGCCTTGAACTGAACATGTCCAAACTAACCTCCTCAAGCTCCTCCTATAAACAAATAAGACTGGTCACATTTATCTCCTAATACATATGTATTTTTTAATCTGCCCCCTTTTCTCTATCCCTGCCACCACAGTCAAATTCAGGTAACTTTTCTCTCATCCCCAATGTCATCACCCAGTTCAGGCACTCAACACATCCCACTTGGCAAATGTTTTCTCCATGAACCCCTGGCTTTTGTCCTCTTGCCACTCCTGTCATTTACATATTCCTGAACACTATGGCCTGAAGAATCTTTCCAAAATATCAGGTGGCCCATTGAATACGGCCTAACGCTCAAATTCTTTGGCCTGAATCCTTGGATTTAGAGTGACCCCAAAGTTCTCTGCGCACTAAAACCAGCTGGGGACCTAAAAAGAGATCTCAGGACTATGTGAAAAACTTTTAGCTGTCTTCATGGAAGAAGATATTCAGATGACATGGGGAAAATTAAACTTTGCAGATAATGGGGGTAGTCACATAGAAAACTTTGTGGTGAATTTCTCCCTATCAGATCTTTACATCCATATCCCCCACATTCCTGTCGGACACACACCCATCAGGACAATCAAGCTGGCTTCCTCTCATTTGGCCTGCCTGCCCTATTTTTGGCTCACCCTGGTGCCTTCTCCTAATCATATGATTCCATTCAATAGCCTTCCAGCCCCAGCTCTCTTCCTGTGTAATATCTTCATGGACCACTCTCGTCTAGATATCTCATCTTTCTCTACCCAGGCACAGAATTTACCTCATTCTCATTTGGCAATGTATTATATACCATCTACTCTACTGGGTCCCCCTCTACTATTTCAATCCTGTGATAACTGAACCATGATACTTTTTCCCTCGTCTGTATTCATTTTGTCCAATAAGATTACAAGGTCTCTGCAGTCAGGGAGCATGTCCTAAGTACTTGTCTCGGAACTCTGCTATCAAGCCTAGAAGAGTGGCTTATATACAGAATGTGTCTGATACAAACCAGTCAACAGTTGAAAAAATCAATAGATGAACTCTGAAACAATCTCCTATATTCTCAGATTACTCATGTCATCCTAAAATAAATGATCAGAGTTAAAAGAGAGATATTACTATCATCTAGTAGTAGGGCCACACTCTGGTCCTTCTGGAAGCCAGGGAAATCTGTGTATCTGGAAAAAAAAAAATAACCCATGGAAGAAAGCTTTTCTTTTAATTCTCCCCATGTCATCTAAGTATCTTCTTCCATGAAGACACTAAAAGTAATATTAGTCTTATAAATGTATTCAAGCAAATTACACCTGGTTTAGATTATAACTGAGTTATATAAGTATTTAAACATGTTTTCTCTGTCCTATTAAATCACTTATCTTCAACAGGGTAACACTGCCTCCCAACGGAGTGCAAGAGGTCCTCTCACGTGCCTGTGTGCCGAGTCACTTCAGTCACGTCTGACTCTTTGCGACCCTATGAACCTGCCAGGTTCCTGTGTCCATAGGATTCTCCAGGAAAGAATATGGAGTGGGTTGCCATTTCCTTCTCCAGGGGGTCTTCCTGACCCAGGAATTAGACCTGCATCTCTTACATCTCCTGCTTTGGCAGGCAAGTTCTTTACCACTAGTACCACCTGGAAAAGGTTCTTGGGTGGGGGAAAAATATCTCTTTTAACCTACAAAGCAAAGATATATATACAGCACATAAACTCATATACAGTATCTGTGGTATTAAGGGGAAAAAAGTATAAAAAGGCTTTTGGAAAGGGGAAAATAATGAAGAAACTGTTAAGAAATTCTGTTTTTAAACCAAACAGATTGTCTACTAACTTTGCTAAAACTTAACAATTCTCTGTCAGCATCCAAAGACTATACAAATGCCCATGAACAAAATCTAGAAGACAATTTAGAGGAAAAGTATTTCTGTGCTTACATGGTCTCCAAAATTTCTTTTTTATCTTTGATGTTGTTAAATGTCAATTTTTTCCCCTGCTAAAGGGAGGATACCATTGGGTAGACATAAAGGTGAAAAGAGTTTCCTACTAAAAGTGACCTGGAAATTAAGGAATTAAAGCATTTTTTTTTTTTTTTTAAAGAAAAATGCTTTAAGAAATACATTATCAAGTATGTGTGAGAAAGTAGCTAAGACTGAATTAAAATTGAATAGTTATTTATATCGGCTTCCTGTTTAGTCTTTTGACAAAGTTCAGCCCTGTATTTTATAGCCAGCCCTGGATAAGGTTTCCCAGAATAACCCTGATGTGGGGTCTGCTGGTAGGGAGGACCCCAGAACTACATCCTGCAATTCACACCCTATGAACACAGTCTGCTAAACTCAAAAACTTCAAAACAAAAAAATAAAACGTCAGTGTCCCATTTCCTCTGCCAAACCCTGCTTTGAAACTCCAAAACACAAAGAGGAGGAGGAAAGGAGAAAAAAAATTAAACATGTTTAGAAACAAAGGCAGGTTGTGAGAAACTTTGAGTCCTTTTTTTCTTTTTTTTTCAAATTAAGCCATAAATTCCTCTGCACAATCTGGAAAATGGACTACTTGAGACTATGAGAGAAATAAATATCACAGTTTGGACATATTCAGGGTGTGAATGCAACATTTTTACCTAATATCAATATGTGATTCAACTCTTTGTCAGGTTGGGCAGTCATGCAAATGAAGATCTCAAAACAGAGACAAAAAATAAAATGAAAACCTGACAAGAGCAGAACTCCCACAACTGGGGCATCAGAGTTGGTGAATATGAAAGAAACGCGATAGAAGATGATGGGGCTTTACAGGATAGACGACAAGACTCCCGGCTTTAGAAGTGGGCCCCTGATGCACTTGGGCATATTTGTTAAAAAAAAAAAAAAATGGGGGGAGGAATAACAAAGGGAATAGAAAGCTGATGGTGAGAAAGTAGTTTTCACCCCTATGGCTACGCCATCAAAGACGGCGATTTTCTAGGAACCCTACAGGAAAAGATAATTTATTATCCATCTCTACATTGCCAACCCCAATGGGCCTGAAAATTTTTACCCCTTTGCTTACTGGATGCTGTTCTGCATTTCCACAATGTTTCTAAACTTACTGTTTCCACTTACTGTTTCTAAAAAAATTTTTTCTCCATTTTTTCCAAGCTGTTAACTCTCTTTCATCTCCTATTTCATTGGCCAGTCCTTCCCCATATCCTTCATGGTCTCTTCCTCCTCAACCTTTACTCGCCGTAAGGTCTCCTCTGAGGCTCTTCTAATCGACACACTCCCTCCACCAAGCCTGTCTGCCTCCTACATCCAACCATGACCTTTAAGCTGCTGTCCCTCTTGATCCAGCCCTGGCCACTCTCCCAAGCTTCTCTCACTGCAAATTGTCCCTGTACACATCAGTGTACTTGGACATTCCACAGAGGCCTCAAAATTCAACATGTCCAGCGCTAACCTTCCCAAAACACATTCTTCTCTTGTATTTTACGTTTCAGTTCACAGCACCACCTACCCCAGTTATTGAGCCAGAGTCAGGGAATCCTGCTTAAAACTCACTGATACACACTTTATTATTTTTATGTCTTAGAAATTTCTCGACTCAGTTTGCCCTGCCCTAGTACAAGGTCCTTTCTATCCCACACCCAGATTGCCCAAGTACCTCCTCCTAGAGATCTCCCTGGAGGCAAGGAGATCCTCCAGGGAGATCCACCTCCAGGGAGATCTCTTTCCCTCCAGGGAGATTCTAGAGATCTCCCTGCCTCCAAACTTAGCCCTACCCTAAATCCCACAGCTGAAGCCCCTGGGTCAGGCTAAAATGCAAAGTGATTGATGGGTTTTGAGGAGGGGAGTGAAACCATTCAACAGATCCCTGATACCTCCCGAGATAATGGCATTAGCAACATATATGTAGCACTTGTTGTCAGGGACTAATCAAAACCCTTGCTGTATATTAAGACTTTAATTCTGTAAGGCTGATGTTATTATCACCCCTATTGTATGAGTGAAGGAACCATAGAACAGAGAAGTTAAGTTACTTTGTAACTTGGGAAAGAAGGTGAGAATTGAAATTAAGAAAACACTTACAGAGTCGGTGCCCTTAGCAATGATGCTCTTCTCCAGGCCTGGAGTCACCTCCCTACAGCCCTCTTTGGCCACTTCCTGTCATGCATCTCTCACCAAGTAATACCAAATTGTCCATGGAGCCTAGTGGCTCAGCGGTAAAGAATCGGCCTGCCAAAGCAAGAGCTGCACGAGACTTGGGTTCAATCTCTGGGTTGGGAAGATCCTCTGGAGAAGGAAATGACAACCCACTCCAGTATTCCTGCCTGGGAAATCCCATGGACAGAGGAGCCTGGCAGGCTAAAGAAAGTGAAAGTCACTCAGTCATGTCTGACTCTTTGCGACCACATGGACTATACAAACCATGAAATTCTCCAGCCCAGAATACTGGAGAGGGTAGCCATTCCCTTCTCCAGGGGCTCTTCCCGACCCAGGAATCGAACCCAGGTGTCTCGCATTGCAGGAGGATTCTTTACCAGCTAAGCCACAAGGGAAGCCCAAGAATATTAGAGTGGGTAGCCTATCCCTTCTCCAGCAGATCTTACCAACCCAGGAATCGAACTGGAGTCTCCTGCATTGCAGGCGGATTCTTTACCAACTGAGCTATCAGGGAATTCCGGGCTACAGTCCATGTAGTCACAAAAGAGTCAGACACCACAGCAATTAAACAACAACAACAACCCTCCACACAGCAAGCTGTGTGTACCTTTGCTCATGCTAGTCCTTACAGGGTAACAAGCTTTCCAAAGGTTTTTTACCAGGCAACCTTTAACACATTTCACACCTCAGCTCCATCAGCAGCATCTCCAAACAGCTCTTCCTGAACCTCAAGCCACAATGACCGGCTCCCTCTCTCCCATCACCACCATGTCCCCAACGCTGCCCATACTTCTATATTAGCATTTACATTATCTTGAAATTATTTATGTATCTGTTGCTCCTGGAAACCATCTCTCATTCATCCCTTAATCTATTCCTGATATGTAAGATACACTGAAAAATTGTTAAGACGTGAACTCTGAATGACAACCCCAATAGAATGAAACTAGAGAGTTTACAACATTAAGAATCGTCTTAGGAAAAAAAAAAAATCCTTGGTGCCTCTGCTTTTCAGCATTTCATATTTTGCCAATCTATTCATTCAACATTTCCTAATAAACATACATACACATTTCTCAGCAGTTTCACTTGCTCATTTGAAAACCCTACGGATGATATTCTACCTGATAATCAACAGCTTCTCATTACCAATGTTCAAGCAATGGCCACAGGTAACAAATTAATAAAGAACTGCACAAGGGCATGCCCAGCCACTTTGGGACAATCAACATCACTGACGTGTTTGCCAAGAATGCACTCTATCACGAGAACTTAAATGTTTTCTAGTTACGAACTTCAGACTGTTAGCAGGAGGCCACACAGATCACTCAGATCTTCATTCTTCTGTTCGCTGCACAAATAAGAAACTGCAGGCCAAAAAAAAGAGGCCCTGAGTTCCCTATGACTTGCTAGCCACAAAGGTCAGGTGAAAATCTTCCCTCCTTGACTTGTGGTCCAGATTCCAGCTGTATAATTATTTCTCAGGATCTTATGAGTTACAAAAAATGAGATGTTCTAAGTAAGGCCTTCTCCAGGTCAAGAAAAAAATGGCTAAACTAAAGCTAGCTTTTCTTAGATCTAGCAGGAAACCTGGAAGACAATGCAGACTTAAAGAAAAAAAAAAAAGGTTTTTCATTGTCAAGTGTTTCCACCCTGTTTGTGCTAAGTCACTTCAGTCAGGTCCAACTGCTGAGACCCAACTGTAGCCCCCCACGCTCCTGTGTCCACTGGATTCTCCAGGCAAGAGTACCAGGAGAGAGAAAACACAGCCTTAATTCCATGAGAGAAATGTTGGAAATCTTGAAGAGGAGTAAATGGAAGCCACCCGAGAAAGCTCATGCATCGTCTAATTGCCAGAACTGCTTAAACCTTCCACTTAAGAAGAAAGATCAGCATGTATATTCCTTATATCCTAAACATTAGTCTCATTCATTTTTTGGATACATAACACAAGAAGATTACCAACCCTACTTCAAGAAAGATACTTAGATTTCAATGAAAGATACTTTCATTTCAAAAATGTTAAAAACAGTCCTTTTAGAACACATCCAAAAAACTACTAATTCTTCCTTCAAATCAACTTCTATAATTATTATTTCTTATCCATTCTTAAAAATAAAATTTCTGGTCTACCTTTTTTAGTCTTACTTGTTACAAATGCGCCTTGGCCTCTGAAGTTTGAGAGGTAGAAGATATACAGATAAAGTATGTGTGTGTAAGAGAGGGACAGAGAGGAGAGAGGACTCATTAGAGGGCAGGCATTGTATGAAGTCCTTCACATGTACAGTATCACCTCTTCTAATACTCAGTGGAGGTAGGTGTGCTATTTTCTCCATTTTACAGACAAGGAAACTGAAGCACAGATTAACTAAGTGGCCTCCTCTATCGTTGCTTGGTTTACGCCTGCATCTTCTTCCAGGTTCTTGCAGTAGAATTTCTCCGACGATCCCCCCCACACACACTCTTTTTGTTGCTGCTTTATAATAATCAGTGCTCTTAGGGCTACCTGATATTCCTGCATTTACTTGTCTGCTTGCTACCTGTGTGTTTCCCCTACTAGAATGTAAGTTCCATGAAGCCAGAAACTGTGTGTGACTCATTAATAAAGCTCAGTGTTTGGCATATACCAGATCCTCCATAAATACTGGCTGGACTTTTCAAAGGCAATGAGTCTGCCTTGCTCATTTCTGAGTGCCTGGCACCGGTTGAGTATTTGTTGAACTAACAAACTGTTCGAAGGAAATAAGTCATGGGATTAGATGAATTCATACCCAAGTCAGGATAACAAGGGAAAAAGGCCGAGCATGGAACCCTGAAGGACTGGTTATACTTAAAGAACGAGTGGCAGAAAAGCACCCAGTGGAGCAGACAAAGAAAAGACAATCGAAGAATTAGGAGGAAAATGAGAACAGCTGTACCATGGAGGCCAAAGAACAGACTGACCGTGTCAAACGCTGGTAAACAGGATGGGGGCTGAAAAGAAGCGGCTGCATGTAAGACTAGCTGGACAGGGGTGGGAAAGCCACGGTCCAGTTGCAATTGGTTAAAGGAGAAGTAGAAGCAGCAACAGACTAATCTTTCAGAGGCGGGTCAGTAAAAGGCAGAGAGAGTTAAGTGAGCAGTGCATGGAAACAATAGGGAAGGTGCTGAAGGCAATAGATAAGGAAAGACTCAAGAAAAATATGAGGATATGAAAATAACAGAGAAAAAAGTGCGAGGTGGGACCAGAAGACAACAGTGAGCCAGTCAGGCAGGGAAGAGAATGGTGAAAGGTAGAAATAGGCAACAATAAACAGAAACACATGGGGGAGAGAAAAACGGAAGGCTTCCTATCTCTAGTTTCTCTGTGAAGGAGTTCGTGAGTCTGCTCACTTCCCCAGCACAAAGGAAGAAGGAACGCTGTTGACGTTCACAGATAATAAGAAAAGATCTTGAATAGCTGCAGGGGAAAGAAGGCCAGCCCTGGTCATCCAAGGAGTGCAGAAGATTGCTCCAGAGCCACAGAGTATCCAGTAGAGCTTGTAAATCATCAATCTGTATCAGAGTCAGCCTGTGGTTTCTGGTGAGCAGAACTTGGCAGTCTTCCAGGAGCAAAACAGACCAGGAGCAGAGTGGCAGGGATTGGGGGCTGGACCTGTAGAGAATATATCTGATGACCATGGGGAGTCCTAGCTGGTCTGGAAAATAAAAGCAGCAGGTGGGGGGTAGGCACTGAAAAAAACTGGACAACAGGGAAGAGACCACGTTTTTGAAATCAAAGGATGAGGAACACATGTGATTCAATTAAGTAGATACCTGACTTTGCATTCTCTGAAGTGGAAAGAACACGGTCCAGTAACTTCTGAGGTCCCCAAGCAGAAGAGGGCCTGTGACTCTGGGGGCCTTGGGGAGAGAAATGTATGGAGACAAGCGTAGCAGGGAAAGGCCAGAGACATCTCAGATGGAGAGCTGGCTAGGGTGACAGAGGGACCCTGGAGATGGAGCAGAGCCCAGAGGTAGTGGGGAGAGACGCACATCGGCTGTGGAACAAACTGGACGTCCCTCCACTGGGCAGGTGCTCCCACACCATACTGGCCTGGAGGGCACTAGAATTACAAACGGGCACACAAAAGGTTACTGGGGCCGCGATTCTAGTCTATCTGAAACACAGTTCATTCTCTGAAATGAAACAAATTATAAAACACAAGTGACCTCCAACAGTGACAAAGTTAGCTTAGTTTTACTATACTTGGTAATCTAACTTCAAAGATGTTTTTAACCAAAGGCTGTATTAAATTAAATCATTCTTTTTTCCAAATTATTGACCATGGCTTGAAAAAGCAAAAGAAACCTAACACTGCCAATTTGCACAGAAGCCTAGGAAGTGATTCACTTAAAACCCCCTCCCAATTTAGGCAAGAGAAGAAAAGCAAACAATGATGTAAGGCTTTAATTAGTGCCTCGCACTTTTTATTACAGAACACATACTTCAAAAGTTCTAAGGTGGCCAAAAAGACTCCCAAGCATACTCTGAACTGAAGTAAAAAAGATACACATCTACAGGCTTCTAGCAGACATTTAAGTATTTTCACTTAATTATTCCATACTTCCCTGAGGATGTTTTTTCACATGCATAATCACACATAGGAAAGCCAAACTCCAAAGTAATGGACTATTAACACTGGTCAATACAAAAGTCTGTGATGCTTTCACTGCAGCACCTATAGGTGGTAAAACAAAACCAAGATGTCTGATAAGATGCAACAGAAATTTCTACAGTAAGCTTATCTGCACCCTAATGTTTCAACGTTTTAATGTTTTATATGGTATTTCAAACTTTTTTGGTGTAGAATATTTATTCCATGAAACACTCAAAACTTAGGTCAGTGGGAAACTATTTTAATCAAAGAATTACATTTCTTGTTTTGTACTTAACGACTGTGTAAGTAGTACTCAGTATCACACAGTAACATTCCTTTAAGAGAATGCTATCAGGAATGTTATCGGGATCACTTAAGAAGTTTTTCCTAAATACCTTAGACCTACAGACTCAGAAGCTCCAAGGATAAGAATTCCAACTAGTAGATTTTTATTCTAAGCTCCTTGGTGTTGTATGTTTCACTGTGTCTAACCGTGCTTTCCTGGTTAAGAACACCTACAACAAATGAAGTAAGTAAACCCAGAGTGTCCCCAGTCAAGAACATAAGCTACTCTAAAGCGGTGGTTCTCAACCTTGCCTGCACATTAGAATCACCTAGGGGAACATTTAACCCCCAATGTCTCACCCACACCATAAACTGATTATGTCAGAATTTCTTGAGGGTGAGTCTGTTCACCAGCCTTTTTAAAGGCTACTCAAGCACTTCCAACAGTCGGTCAACACTGACAAGGCTCTGAGGCAGCAGAGGGTAACCTCACCCTCTGTTTAAGTGCACACTAACGCCTTATAATTTTATGCAAAGAGCTGGCCCATGCAGCTATCTGATGAATAAGTGAAAAATAGTAACTTATAATTCTCTGAATTTTTCCATATTGGAATAAAACAAATGGTACTCCACATTATCATCAAAATACAGGCTAATGCTGAGAAGCTACAGCCCTTAGAAGAACAGGAGCAACTGTTTGGATCCTTCAGCAGATCTCAGAAACCAAACCAAACCAGATGACAAAAGCGCTAAGAAACTCCTGAATGCTCACAAAATCCAACAGAAGAGCTTCACCATGACGCCAGGCAAAAAATGTAGCAGTTAAGAAAGATTTTCTTTATAGAAGGCTTGCCTCCGTTAAGTCATTTTGTGTAAAGTAACAGTTCATTTCTTCAGATTCTTTCAGTTACAAAAGAGAGAGCATCAGGAAATTTCTAAAGTCCAGGCATTTAGTTGCTTCATGTTGCTCTTTAGAAGGAATATATTTTGCTGCTTAGAAGCTCATCTATGCTCCCTGAACTTGCTGAGGTTCTAGTAAACAAGTCTTCAACAAAGACACCATCCATTTAACTAAGTTCAAGCCTTCTCTACCAGTTTGGCCCCTGACAGGCTCTGTGTCAGGATAAAGGTGAATCAGGATTAGTTAGAGTGACATAAAGGATCGGGGAGCAGGGTCACATCCACTCCCACATAGTACCAAGAACAGTGCCCAAGTGATCAACACTGCTGCTGCTACTGCTAAGTCGCTTCAGTCGTGTCCGACTCTGTGCGACCCCATAGATGGCAGCCCACCAGGCTTCTCCGTCCATGGGATTCTCCAGGCAAGAACACTGGAGTGGGTTGCCATTTCCTTCTCCAGTGCATGAAAGTGGAAAGTGAAAATGAAGTCGCTCAGTCGTGTCTGACTCTTAGCAACCCCATGGACTGCAGCCTACCAGGCTCCTCCATCCATGGGATTTTCCGGGCAACAGTACTGGAGTGGGGTGCCACTGCCTTCTCCAAGTAGTCAACACACATCGACATAATTAACACCAGCAGGGGAAGTGGGTAGGATAGTTAAGAACTTATTAAAAATGAAGCATCACCAAACGAAAATCTAAGTTCATTCAACTCAACACAAGCAGGTTTTTTTGCCAAGCCACAAGAGAAAACTGAAGTAGGTTAAATTATAGTTGATTATATAACTGAGATACGGGATCAGTTTCTGTAATGTGTCCTACTTTTATACAAACTGATCCCGTGTCTCAGTTATATAATCAACTATAACTTAACCTACTTCAGTTTTTTCTTGCCTAGAGAACTCCATGGACAGAGGAGCCTGGCAGGCTCCAGTCCATGGGATCACAAAGAGTTGGACATGACTGAGTGACTAATACAGACAGAGCCAGACAGGACACATTAAAGTAACTGTATCAGTTCAGTTCAGTCACTCAGTCGTGTCCAACACTTTGGGACCCCATGAATCGCAGCACGCCAGGCCTCCCTGTCCATCACCAACTCCCAGAGTTCACTTAAGGTTAAGCAAACAGTGAGATTATCAACATTTTTCTAAGATGAAAGAACTTCCCCAAATTCTGACAACCCTTAAGCTAAGAGAACTTCCTAAATTTTGGGAAATCATAATCGTTTATGATTACCAACACATGCATTCCTGTGTGCTAAATCGCTTCAGTTGTGTCTAACTCTTTGTGACCCTGTGGACTGTAGCCCACCAGACTCTTCTGTCCACAGAATTCTCCAGGCAAGAATCCTGAAGTGGGTTGCCATGCCCTCCTCCACAGGATCTTCCCAACCCAGGGACTGAACCCACATCTCTTCCACCTCCCTGCATTAGCAGGCGGGTTCTTTACCACTGGTGCCACCTGGGAAACCCATTTGTTAAAAAACAGGTCAATCTAGTACTGGGCAATGGAGACCAGGGGAAAGGCAGGGGGTATAATATAGTCATAAAAAACTAGACTATCATGCACAACTTTTCAACTGAAAAAGTATTTGCTGTTGTCTCCTATGGATTAAACTAGGGATTGTCAAACTATGTTTCCAAGGAACACTGATGCTCTGAGTCTTGAAGAGAAGTGTTCCACTATCCAAAATAAAGATCCCATGCCAATTAGCAGTAGGGAAAAGTTAACAAGATTGTTCTCAATTTCAAGATGTATTAACCTTGCTAGGTACTTGCTATATATGGGCTTCCCAGGTGGCTCAGTGATAAAGAATCTGCCTGCCAATGCAGGAAAAACAGGTGACATGGATTCAGTCCCTGAGTTGGGAAGATCCCTTCGAGGAGGAAATGGCAACCCAGTCCAGTACTCTTGCCTGGGAAATCATGGACAGAGGAGCCTGGCGGGCTATAGTCCATGGGGTTGCAAAAGAGTTGGATACGACTTCAGCAACAACAACTTGCCATATACAGCATGTCTACACTAGTTTCTATTATATAAGGAATCTGATTTAACATAATTTGTTATTTGAAGCTTACTTTTCCCCAACATTCTGGAGTGTCATAGAAAGAATGTCATAACCTCTAGGGGCTTTGTTACTACCAAGTGATTTTGAGAACCAATTAGAGCAATAGTTTGGAATTTGCATGTTCTTTTCTGACTAATCTTAACATGTAAGTTATAAATGACTTGACAGGAGTAAGGGAACACCATCTAAATTAAAGACCCTCATGATGCTTTTTGCATGAAAGGTTCTTGCAAAATATTTCTGACCTACGTTGCCCAGTTTGGTGCTTGACACACAGTAGGTACTTACTAAAGTGGTTTACTCCTACCAATGGAGATATGTGAATATACACTTATGTCCTTAAGTTACTTGGCCTGCACAGCCTTCCCTTCCTCATCTGGAAAAGATCAAGATGGTGGAGGGTGTGGGTAGGATGGGGGGAGTTTATTGTTGTCACAAAACTGTTTCTGCAAAATGTAACAGAAACTTGTGATTTGCAAATCATACTAGTACAGGCTGCTTTTTGCATTAGAGCACATTGTGATCTTCTATTTTGGAAAACCAATATCTAAGTTGCTTTCCAGTCTTCGACAGCTCTTTGCCTGCTTCTCAAAAGCCTCACCACAGCTGTCATGATTTGCACGTGTTTCTATCATGTCTGTTTAGGGACAGGATCTTGAAAGAAAAGTGAACTGTGATCTTGACTGAGCCAATTATAGACATGGCCTTATAACATTGTTTTCACTATTTCAATCTTCAATTTTAGGAATTTATATTCCCAGAAAAAGACTAGTTATTGACATAGACACATATATAATTACTTTAGATAATTTTCCAAACTCTAATCCAAATCATTTTTCTTATTCTTGCACTTACTCTTTGTTCTAATGGCTGGAAAGCGAAGTGTTAAATTAATTAAACAAGCACGCCATTAGACTGAGGTAGCTTAAATGTCTTAGTAGCCTCCATGTACTATGCTGTGCTTAGTCATTCAGTGGTGTCTAACTCTTTGTGATTCCATGGACTGTAGCCCGCCGGGCAACTCTGTCCATGGGAATTCTCCAGGCAAGAATACTGGAGTGGCTTGCCATGCCCTCCTCCAGAGATGTTTCCATAAGCAAGCCCAAACCTAAGCCAGAAATGTTTTAAAAAAAAAATCCTAAAAAAAAAAAAAAAAATCCTAAGGTCAGCTGATCATAATCAGCCAACTAGGCTTTCCCCCAAAATACAACCACTTAAACTATAGGCAATCAAATAATTCCCCTGTTTAAATTTATTTCTGCTTCTTCTCTAAAAAAGCCTTCCCCCTTGTTCCTGTTGCTCCTAACTACTTCTAGTTTGGTGCTGCCCAATTCAAATCAGTAATTTCTCAAATAAACTGCTGCTGCTGCTAAGTCGATTCAGTAGTGTCCAACTCTGTGCGACCCCACAGACGGCAGCCCACCAGGCTCCCCCGTCCCTGAGACTCTCCAGGCAAGAACACTGGAGTGGGTTGCCATTTCCTTCTCCAAGTAAAATATACTGGGGAGGGAAAAAAACGTTCATATGGTCCCTACCTTTGGCTCAGTAATTTCACACCTAAGGGCTTCCCTGGGGGTCCAGGGATTAAGATCCTGCCCACCCACTGCAGGTGGCTTCCCTGGAGGCTCACATAGTGAGACTCGGGTTCAATGCCTGGGTTGGAAAAATACCCTGGAGAAGGGAATGGCTACCTACTCCAGTATCCTTGCCTAAAGAATTCCATGGACAGAGGAGCCTGGCAGGCTACAGTCCATGGGGCTGCAAAGAGCTGGACATGACTGAGTGACTAACACTTTCACTTTCACTTCCACTGCAGGGAGTGTAAGCTGGATCCCGGGTCAGGGAGCAAAGATCCCTCATACTGGGCAGTGGGGACAAAAAATTTAAAAATATTTAAAAAATAATAATTTCACACTTAGGAACTTGTATTATATAACAATTCATAGATGTTTATATTAGAAATGAGTTAAGGCCTACCCTGTCCCTAAGCCCACTAGGTCAATCCCACTCTAGACCAAGGCCCAGTAGACTGACCAGAGCCAAGTGCTTCACCCAGGAGGGACTCAGCCAACACTCAACTTGCGACCTAAACTAGAAAAAGAACTGAGCCAAATTCCTCACTATTAGGAATTGCTATTTGGGCATTAAATCATTTTCATAGGCTTTGGATCTAAGGAGATATGAGCCAGGGTCAAGGCCAGTTATGGTGTGGACCCAACTTCAACATAAATAATAAATAAGCAGCTAAATTGTTTGACTCATTTTTGTCATAATCATGTATCTAACTACAAATTTTAAAAATGCCAAAATTCTTGGCAAGAAATAACCCAAGTATCTGGTTGCTTGGCAGTGAAGAGGCTACTGGTTTCCTGTTGGTAAAAACCGACCCCCTTTCTAAGCCCACACAAAGTTATGGCCTCCAGCAAAACAGGGATAGGTACTTGTTTTTAGACCACAATTGTTGGTTTCTTCTCTTCCACTGGTTTCTTTTCAGAGCTGTATATAAACACAGGAGTATTGACTTACATTATTTGCTGCCACAACAATAACACCTTGTATTTGCAAAACATACTTAAGTGGAGGTAGGGGAACTGTTTGTAGACATCACTAGGTCAGCCAGACTGTCAGAACCACAGGCTGCTGGTGCTCAGTACACTTTAAAAATCAAGCCATCTTCCTACTGCAGATGGATACTCACAGAGAGGCATCAAGTTTTCATTTTATTCATGTACTATATTTCTAGCTAGTCCCACTTAAAACAAACAAAAAAAAGGATTTGATACACTTACAATTAAGGAGAAAATTGGGGTGCTGGGAAAAGAACAATTACAAATAGGTGTACTCTAAGAGCGCTTCCCTTGTGGCTCAGATGGTAAAGAATCTGCCTGCAATGTGGGAGACTTTGATTCCTGGGTTGGGAAGATCCCCTGGAGAAGGGAAAGGCTCCCACTCCAGTATTCTGGCCTGGAGAATTCCTGTATATTCCATGGAGTTGCAAAGAGTCGGACACGACTGAGCCACTTTCACTTCCCTTTCATACTCTAAGAATATCTACCTCCTCTTGGAAGTCCTGGATCACAGACTGAACCTAAATCCAAATGCAATTCCCACTGTCTCTAGAATGTGAAGTGAAGTGAAGTTGCTCAGTCGTGTCCGACTCTTTGCGACCCCATGGACTGTAGCCTACCAGGCTCCATCCATGAGGTTTTCCAGGCAAGAATACTGGAGTGAGTTGCCATTTCCTTCTCCAGAGGATCTTCCCGACCCAGAGATCGAAGCCGGGTCTCCCTCATTGCAGGCAGACACTTTACCGTCTAAGCCACCAGGAAAGCCCCTGGTGGGCTTCTAGAATAGCTCTAGAATAGCTCCAGAATATACAAACTCCCACGGCACTTGAACTCTGGCTTAGGCCAAAGTCCCCAAGGCAGCTTAAGATTCTCTCAAACAATGGAAAGGCACTCAGATCAGAAGTGGGGTGAAGGGACAGGGGCTTGAGGTGGAAAGCCCAGATTCTCTTTAAGAGACAGGGATCAAGCCAGAGCTGCTGAGAAGCATCAGGACTTCAGCCCCAACGCACCCACCTAAAGTGCCCATGAGCCAAGATAAGGTGGGGAGAGGGAGGCATCATGGTACAAAAGGAAAGCCATGATGCCAGAAGTAGCTGTCATGGGCTCTGCAGGGAATACAGCTTCTGAGACAATAAAAACCATATAGACCAGTCCCAAGGAGAATGACAACACTGAATTCAGTCCAGGCAGCGACTTTAACCCCCAGTTTCCAGTGAAGACAGTTCCCAACTCCTGCCAAGCTCTGCTCTCAGCTGTGAGTTCAGGACAGAGTGGTCTACAAGTGATAGGGTGATCATACAGAGGGAGCCTAATAGAGTGCACCCAGGCTAGTTGGGAGCCAACCTCACACCCAGCAGGAATGTGAACAAGGAGCAGACAGCCTGCTATGACCAGGGAGTACTCACACATCTGAATAGGTAGGACCACACTCCCCCCACCTCTCCACCTCCCACACACACACACACACTCACACAAACACACTCTTAACCTGAGGGTCGGCTGCTGACAAACAGTTCTGTTATCAATCCCTGATTATTCATGCCAGAGGAATAGATATGTAAGTAAACTAAAAAACCGCTGATCATCCTAAATCATTTCTTTCCAGGATTAAAAATGTGACTTTGCAGCAACTCAATATTTCTGTTGACTCACTTACGTCTCCTCCTTCCCAATACTGATAATAGTTGAAACTCTCTCAAATGAACTGCAAGGGAAATCTAAACATAGGTTAGAGGTGAGTGAGAGAAAGAAAATAACCCAGCATTTTAACAGGCTTTCATAGTTAAAAGGTTATACATAGGCAAACATTCAAAAATCAACAGTGTATCTTATACACTGCAAGGGAGATAAATGACTACAATAAATTTTCTGTATCACAGAGAGAAAACAAACATATAGAATGACCATGTAATCTGCTCTCTGACAAACTGGACAATCAATAATGAATAGGACCACAGTATGTTCCTACAACATCATAACATAATTATAACGGTGCCTTTAGTTAACAAAAAGCCTTCTCACTCCAGGTCAGCAACCAGACTATAATATAAGGGAAATACCAAACATTAACCAAAAAAAAAAAAAAAATCACAGAAAAGACTGTCTCCCCAGAACACCCTTAGAATTTCCACCTCCTTGACTGGTACAAGTGACTCAGTTAATATACAGGCAAAAGAACGTGGCAAGTGATTTCACACTGCAGAACGAATTCTAGCATTTCCCCAAATGCATCAGCATGTGTTAGCTTTCAAGTTTGACACAGACCTCTGCTCAAGGCCTGGAGGGGAGGAAAGGCCTAATGTGCTATCAGCCCTCCCATCTCGAGATCCCCAGTGTGGCCACATTTAGCATCACCCCTTCCGAATCTGCACCCTGTGTTCTGCACACTTCTTCCTATAATCTTCCCACCCGACCCAGAGCTGCCCTGAATTACAAGACAAACTGCATTTCTCTGCACAGAAAGGAAAGAAGAACAGGTGTGGTTCCTCCAACCCCAATCCCCATGGTCCATCCTTATCTTGGGAGAGCTGGTGCTCTTGCACAACCCACAAAGATTTACTTTCACCATGGTAATTACACAGATACAAGCTATCATTCCCTCTTTCTTTGACATCAGATTCATTACAGTGAATTCCAGAACTTCAAATTGTTTTTTCTAGATATATCTAATGGTCAACACCAAAATCAGATTGATTATATTCTTTGCAGCCAAAGATGGAGAAGCTCTATACAGTCAGCAAAAACAAGACCAGGAGCTGACTGTGGCTCAGACCATGAACTCCTTATTGCCAAATCCAGACTTAAATTGAAGAAAGTAGGGAAAACCACTAGACCATTCAGGTATGACCTAAATCAAATCCCTTATAATTATACAGTGGAAGTGAGAAATAGATTTAAGGGCCTAGATGTGACAGATAGAGTGCCTGATGAACTATGGAATGAGGTTCCTGACACTGTACAGGAGACAGGGATCAAGACCATTCCCATGGAAAAGAAATGCAAACAAGCAAAATGGCTGTCTGGGGAGGCCTTACAAATAGCTGTGAAAAGAAGACAAGCGAAAAGCAAAGGAGAAAAGGAAAGATATAAACATCTGAATGCAGAGTTCCAAAGAATAGCAAGAAGAGATAAGAAAGCCTTCCTCAGTGATCAATGCAAAGAAATAGAGGAAAACAACAGAATGGGAAAGACTAGGGATCTCTTCAAGAATATCAGAGATACCAAAGGAACATTTCATGCAAAGATGAGCTCGATAAAGGACAGAAATGGTATAGACCTAACAGAAGCAGAAGATATTAAGAAGAGGTGGCAAGAATACACAGAAGAACTGTACAAAAAAGATCTTCACGACCCAGATAATCACGATGGTGTGATCACTCACCTAGAGCCAGACATCCTGGAATGTGAAGTCAAGTGGGCCTTAGAAAGCATCACTATGAACAAAGCTAGTAGACGTGATGGAATTCCAGATGAGCTTTCATCATCCTGAAAGATGATGCTGTGAAAGTGCTTCACTCAATATGTCAGCAAATTTGGAAAACTCAGCAGTGGCCACAGGACTGGAAAAGGTCAGTTTTCATTCCAATCCCAAAGAAAGGTAACGCCAAAGAATGCTCAAACTACTGCACAATTGCACTCATCTCACACGCTAATAAAGTAATGCTCAAAATTCTCCAAGCCAGGCTTCAGCAATATGTGAACCGTGAACTTCCTGATGTTCAAGCTGGTTTTAGAAAAGGCAGAGGAACCAGAGATCAAATTGCCAACATCCGCTGGATCATGGAAAAAGCAAGAGAGTTCCAGAAAAACATCTATTTC
>NW_011494950.1:1949767-1950591 GCF_000754665.1 Bison bison bison | reverse complement strand
TTATGGACTATGCCAAAGCCTTTGACTGTGTGGATCACAATAAACTGTGGAAAATTCTGAAAGAGATGGGAATAGCAGACCACCTGATCTGCCTCTTGAGAAATTTGTATGCAGGTCAGGAAGCAACAGTTAGAATTGCACATGGAACAACAGACTGGTTCCAAATAGGAAAAGGACTTCGTCAAGGCTGTATATTGTCACCCTGTTTATTTAACTTATATGCAGAGTACATCCTGAGAAACGCTGGGCTGGAAGAAACACAAGCTGGAATCAAGATTGCCGGGAGAAATCTCAATAACCTCAGATATGCAGATGACACCACCCTTATGGCAGAAAGTGAAGAGGAACTAAAAAGCCTCTTGATGAAAGTGAAAGTGGAGAGTGAAAAAGTCGGCTTAAAGCTCAACATTCAGAAAACGAAGATCATGGCATCCAGTCCCACCACTTCATGGGAAACAGATGGGGAAACAGTGGAAACTGTGTCAGACTTTATTTTTCTGGGCTCCAAAATCACTGCAGATGGTGACTGCAGCCATGAAATTAAAAGACGCTTACTCTTTGGAAGGAAACTTATGACCAACCTAGATAGCACATTGAAAAGCAGAGACATTACTTTGCCAACAAAGGTTTGTCTAGTCAAGGCTATGGTTTTTCCTGTGGTCATGTATGGATGTGAGAGTTGGACTGTGAAGAAGGCTGAGTGCCAAAGAATTGATGCTTTTGAACTGTGGTGTTGGAGAAGACTCTTGAGAGTCCCTTGGACTGCAAGGAGATCCAACCAGTCCATTCTGAAGGATATAGGCCCTGTGATTTCTTTGGAAGGA
>NW_011494950.1:1938076-1949667 GCF_000754665.1 Bison bison bison | reverse complement strand
AATGATGCTAAAGCTGAAACTCCAGTACTTTGGCCACCTCATGGGAAGAGTTGATTCATTGGAAAAGACCCTGATGCTGGGAGGGATTGGGGGCAGGAGGAGAAGGGGACGACAGAGGATGAGATGGCTGGATGGCATCACTGACTTGATGGACGTGAGTCTGAGTGAACTCCGGGAGTTGGTGATGGACAGGGAGGCCTGGCATGCTGCGATTCATGGGGTTGCAAAGAGTCGGACACGACTGAGCAACTGATCTGATCTGATCTGATCTGACCATCCTCTTTTGAGTCTGGTCTCTCACCTTTGGTGCCCCAGGAAATAAAGACTTGAATAAGACTTAGAAGTTGCACTCATATTAACCCAATTCAAAGACTCTGAATGCTCAAAGTAGACACAAATACCAAAAGAACACAGAGTTCTGGTCAAGCTGACTTACTACTTAATGAAGAAATAAAAATCTTCCTGATTTCAACCCATTTTAAAAAATTTATTTATTTATTTTAATTGGAAGCTAATTACTTTACAATATTGTGATGGTTTTTGCCATACATGGACATGAACCAGCCACGGGTGTACATGTGTCCCCAGTCCTGAACTCTCCCCGCCATCCCATCCCTCTGGGTTGTCCCAGTGTACTGGCTTTGAGTGCCCTGTTTCATGTATCAAACCTGGACTGGTGATCTATATCACATATCATAATATACATGTTTCAATGCTATTCTCTAATCATCCCACCCTTGCCTTCTCCCACAGAGTCCAAAAGTCTGTTCTTTATATCTGTGTCTCTTTTGCTTGCTCTGTCTCACATATAGGGTCATCGTTACCATCTTTCTATATTTTTCCATATATATGTGTTAATATACTGTATTGGTGTTTTTCGTTCTGGCTTACTTCACTTTGTGTAATAGGCTCCAGTTTCATCCACCTCATTAGAACTGATTCAAATGCATTCTTTTTAATGGCTTTCTTATCCATTTGTCTGCCGATGGACATCTAGGTTGCTTCCATGTCCTGGCTATTGTAAACAGTGCTGCAATGAACATTGGGGTACAAGTATCTCTTTCAATTCTGGTTTCCTCGGTGTGTATGCCCAGCAGTGGGATTGCTGGGTCATATCTATTTTCAGTTCTATTTTCAGTTTTTTAAGGAATCTCCACACTGTTCTCCATAGTGGCTGTACTAGTTTACATTCCTACCAAGTGTAAGAGGGTTCCCTTTTCTCCACACCCTCTCCAGCATTTATTGTTTGTAGACTTTTCGATAGCAGCCACCAGTGTGAAATGGTACCTCATTGTGGTTTTGATTTGCATTTCTCTGATACTGAGTAATGTTGAGCATTTTTTCATGTGTTTGTTAAACATCTGTATGTCTTCTTTGAAGAAATGTCTGTTGAGTTCTTTGGCCCATTTTTTGATTGGGTCATTTATTTTTCTGGTATTGAGCTGCATGAGCTGTTTGTATATTTTTTAGATTAATTCTTTGTCAATTGCTTTATTTGCTATTATTTTCTCCCACTCTGAAGGCTGTCTTTTCACCTTGCTTTTAGTTTCCGTCATTGTGCAAAAGCTTTAAGTTTAATTAGGTCCCATTTGTTTATTTTTGCTTTTATTTCCATTCCTCTAGGAGGCAGGTCTTAGACAATCTCGTGACTTATGTCAGAGAGTGTTTTGCTATGTTTTCCTCTAGGAGTTTTATAGTTTCTGGTCTTACCGTATCAGAAATTTAGAGAAGAGCTAACAAACTGTGGTGTTGGAGAAGATTCTCAAGAGTCCCTTGGACTGCAAGGAAATCCAACCAGTCCATCCTAAAGGAGATCAGTACTTGGTGTTCATTGGAAGGAGTGATGTTGAAGCTGAAACTCCAATACTTTGGCCACCTGATGTGAAGAGCTGACTCATTTGAAAAGACCCTGATGCTGGGAAAGATTGAGGGCAGGAGGAGAAGGGGATGACAGAGGATGAGATGGTTGGATGGCATCACTGACTCAATGGACATGGGTTTGGGTAGACTCCGGGAGTTGGTGATGGACGGGGAGGCCTGGAGTGCTGAGGTTCAAGGGGTTGCAGAGTCGGACACGACTGAGCGACTGAACTGAACACCTATCCTACTCAAACTGTTCCAGAAAACTGCAGAGGAAGGTAAACTCCCAAACTCATTCTATGAGGCCACCATCACCCTAATACCAAAACCAGACAAAGATGCCACATAAAAAAAAAACTACAGGCCAATATCACCGATAAACATAGATGTAAAAATCCTCAATAAAATTCTAGCAAACAGAATCCAACAACATATTAAAAAGATCATACATCATGATTTCAACCCATTTTTGAGAAAATTCTTTATAAAATGCACAGAGTATTTTACCTGTCTTAGAGGGTCAGGGTACTCTAAACAGAATGAAACTCAGGTCATGGTCAAGCTTGAGATACCAACAATGACTCAAAGGTCACCCTTCTGGACATAGAATCATAGACTTGAATGAAACTTTCTGATGCCATAGTCAAACTTGTTTTAACAAATGGGGATGCCAAGCTCAGAAGTGAAGAAATGTGCCCTCAAGCATATAATCATCACTTTTCCCTATAGTTCCAATCTGAGTCATCAATTAAGAACATCTCCCTATTCTCCCAAGCTCAGTACCTGGAATGAAGTCCAGTTAATGAGTAAATCCCAGGATTTTCTGCATAGGCCTTGGCAATATGAGCAAAAGAAAAAAGTAAGTTTTGCCTGCTTCTTATCTCACCTCGTGGAGGGTGAGAGGTCATAGGAAGCAAGACTTGCTCATATTTGCTAGGAGCTAGGGGCTGCAGACGGAAAACAGTGTTTCCAAGGTCAGAAGGTAACACCAACATGACTGTTATGGTCTTTGCAGGCCGGGACCGGGGGACGAGAGTCGACGAAGAGAAAGTGATGAAAAGAAGGACATGGGGGACCCAAGTCTCGAGTGAAACAAGGGTGCTTTATTCATGGCAGCGTGTGCTTATATATTGTTATACAAGGAAACTTTAGGCAAAAAATAAAGTTGAGCAAAAACACTGAAATCAGACGTATAACTACAGTAACTAAGAGAGTAACAATCGTCATAGGGCCATAACAACAGTAACTAGGGGAATAACAATTACAGGGCCAGAAGACAATCGATATCCTGATAAATAGGAACATGACTAAGTAGTTTTACAGAAAAGTAAAAGGTTACTGAAAGGAATCCATGTATGCGTTCCATCTCATGACCTCAGTCCTGAGAACTGCATGCAGCTCTGCTCGTTCCTGTTTTCCAGGAACTGATAAGGAACAGAGGGCCCTTGAGAAACAGAAAACAACATATAGGATTCCTTAAAATCAAACGTTCCCTGACACATGACTTCCCTACAGACCCAAGAGCGCCCCACTCTTGGGTGCCACTGGATCATTAACACCAAAGTCTTGCCAACCACATCCATCCTATGTGAGAAGCCTAGACCGTGATGTACTGAAGAAGGTAACACTTTCTTCCTTGCCACCCACACCCATTCATAGACCTCATTTTTAAATGCCTAATGTTTATGGTTCATAACCCAGTTTCCAAATCCAGTTGGACCATGTGAATTAACAAGGTAGATTTGACAAGATGTCCCACCATGTTCAAATTCATCAAGCTAACTCAGAAGAACCTCCGAAAATAATCAGTTGTGTGACTGTTGGCATAACTGACACCATCAAGGGCCTGTGCAGTTCTCCTGTCCTTCCACCGACCCTACCTAGGACTGAATTATGTGATTGTTAAGGGCTTTATAGTTAACAGATACTGTTTAAAAAATCATTGGAACCAGGTGACCTGTTAGTTAGCATAGAACCTATGGTTACGGAACCATAGGTTAGCATAGAACCTATGCTCTGTTAGTCTCCAAATAATGATAAAGCCCTTCACTCGCATACTCTAAGCACCCACTCAACCATCTTAACTTAGGACTGCATTTCCAGTTTATAAGCACGTACCCCCACATGCTGGGTTAACTATAATTCTTTCCCAGTGGCCTCTCAGTAGTGCAGCGTGCAGCTGGGAATGCCTCCAATCATTGTACACCTGATCCAGATCCCATCCTGTAAGTTACCCTGTAAGAAACTGATCCATTGATTACATGGAGCTGCCTGCCTAGTTTTTCTCTCTCAAGCTACCTTCTCAGTTCAGAGGGCACTTTTCATTCTTCCATTCTCCATCAGTAGATCCCACAATGCTCAGGATACTGTCTAACCTCTAGAATCTCGCACTTGACATACATGGAGACTCAATAGATATTTGTCAAATTGAACTAGTCCTATGTTGGGTATGGAAATACTGGGACTAAATATGCAAAAACAAACCAGAATTTCAGTAGTCTAGGTTTTAATTTATTACATTTGTAATCATACAGCATATGTACTGAAAATATTCTTAGAGAATATCTAGTCTTTCATACAGCAGAAAACTGAGGCTCAGGACAGGTAAATGAGTATCTCATATTTACCTATTCCACAGGTTACAAAGCTGGATCAATCTTTCTCACATGAGTGTGTGTGACATACACATACACCCATGACCACCACCTCTTTTTGAGGGGAACAGGAAGAGTCATTTGCTCTTATCATCTAGGAATGGATAAGCAAAAATTCCTTATATTCCTATATAAGACTAAAATTGAGGTTTCACATTAATGTGTCTCAGAGGATAATGTGCTATGTTTAAATTAATAGTGTAATAAATTAATACTTACTGTGCTACATTTATCTATGATAACGCATATTTTCAATACAAGGTCTTCCCAGAAACTCAGTAAATCAGTAAAAGAATATACACTCTGAGATGAATGTTTATATGCATTTTAAGGACTATTTCTGTTCAGGATCTGTTATCTCAACCTCTCTCATTTAAGAAACTTTTTTTCCAACAAACCTTTCTATACACAAAACATCTGTCTCCCACACACAGTCCTAAATGTGGATATTCCTGCCTCTCTTCAACAACCATTTTTTCCCCTAAGACTTAAGCCACCATCAAGCTTCTGGTTTTAATGCTGCTTTACAAATGAGGCTAGACTCATAAGAAGTAGGATTAAGGGTGATTTTTAGTGAGAATCATTCAAATTCATCATTTTCATAAGAGAACAACAAGGCCCAGATTATAAAGTATTTTGCCCAACAGTATTCAAGTAAACAGTAGAGCTTAAATCAGAACATACCTTTGAATCCACAAAGCTGCCTGCTTTTATGGCACTGATTTTCAGACTCTCAAAGCACCAATACTGACAAACTGTCTCTTCCCTAAAACATAACCAAACCCCAATTACCTATTTTCATTCCTTTGTTAGTAACCATATTGCTAGTTCATATCCCATGTCTAGACTGCTGTGTTTTATTCTTTCCTCTTATAACAGCAAACAATTTTCTCCTCTCTATTAAGTAAAATAATGGTAAAGTATACTGATCTTTCCTCCTACAAGCAAAGCTGAGACTCCTTCTTGTATTCTTCATGTGAGCTCATTTAAATGAACATTTTCTGGTTCTAAATCTGTTAAAAGTTTCATCAAAGTTCTATCTTAGCTTACTTCACCCACTTACATAACATTCAGTTTGTTATCTTTTCAAATTAAAAGTTTAGACAGGAAATTAGAGGATGAAATTTAGTGAAATGAACAGGCACTTCCATTTCTCTTGCCGGGTACCAGCAACAGAAAGTAGCATTTGGAAACATAATGGACATAAAGGGAGTCTCCGGGCAGTAAAACTTTTGGCTTATCTTTTCATCTTGGTTGAATTCATGTGATGGGGTGGGAAAACAGGATAACAATATAGCAAATTTTCCACATTGCTGCCTACAATTGTTGGGGAAACATTAAGGCAGAGATTACGGGGCCAATGGCACAGCACTGTTATATGTTTTTCTTTTTAAAACATTAATCATAGGCTAAAGTGATTTATGTATTTGTAAAAAAAATAAAATTACCCCCAAATCATAATATTAATGGCTTTGTGGTAACCCAGCTACAATTAGTAATTTTCATCTTGAGCCTGCACCAGATAAAGCTGAAGAATAGTAGCTGAAATGTCCCAGTTAATCTATCATTGTCATTGTTAACAAAACAAGATTAGAGAGCATTCAAATATAATGAAGCAACGTTTAAAATTTTTTCAACCCCCATAGCAATGACAGGAAAATAATCTCAATTTTTAAAAGATAAAGACCGAAGGGAAAAGACAGTATTTTAATCATGGAGTATAAGATGAACGTATACTTCCTAGCCCATTGTCCAGAACCTGCCAGGCCCCACAGAGAAAGGAAACAGGAAGGTGAACCAAGACACATAATGAACCAATGGGGCAAAGGGTGAAACAGCAATCCTCTATACCTGGAGGCCTTCCAAAATCACATCCATCCATACATTCATTCATCTGACAATTTCTAAAAGCTTACTCTGGGTCAGGCAGTATTCTGAGCAACAGGGATAGATAGTGCACTGAACCAAGAGAGACAGAGGCCTCTGTCTCCTTTACAAATCTCCAATTCCGACACTGCCTTTAGGCTCTAAGAATGTACTTCCAACATGGTACCTCCAAATCACACATCTAAAGTCAAGATAATCTTCTTTGCTTCCCAAATATTCCTTCTGTGTGTTCCGTGTATCAGGCAAAGTTATCATCATCTACTCAGTATCTCCTGGCCACTGTTAAGTCACGTTTAAACTCCAACTTGTTGTAATGATCCACACTGATAAACAGAACTGTCAGTCTCTAATAAGGATAAAAAGCTCTCTTAATATCAGATTTTAGAAACATTACTCATTTTTTTAAAACAAAACAAAGGTCCTCTTAATTCTTGGATAATTTTGCTTTTATTCTTTTCTTCTCTAATTATGTATCTTTTCCATATACCAAAACTTAAGGTAACTTTATGCTTAAAAATATTTTACTGATCACTCTATCATGCTTCCCTACAAATAAACTATGTAACTAACATCTTAAATTTCAAACTGACCACAGGTTTTTGCTTTTTGTTGTTGCTGTTGTTGGTTTTGGCCACATTATACAGTTTATGGGATCTTAGTTCCCCAACCAGGGATTGAATTCAGGCCCTGGACAATGAGACCATGGAGTCTTAACCACCGAACCATAAGGGAATTCCCATAAACTGAGCATAGGTTTTAAATGTTTAAAAATGTTTTTTTATGGATTGAGTTCATAAGATTATTATTGGTCCACAATTGATCAAAACAAATATGTAATAAGTATTGATAAATCTATTAAAATATGAAAAGTAAAAATTTTTGGAAATATACATCTTTTAATGGAATGGGTAGGCTATATGTTTCACAGAATATAGAGGATTATTAGTTATTGACAGAATGAGAAATATAGCTCAACAGCAATTCTATTTCTATTTTTCATATTTTTATATACAGATAAGCTTTGAGGGGAGAAGGCAATGGCACCCCACTCCAGTACTCTTGCCTGGAAAATCCCGTGGACAGAAGGGCTTGGTGGGCTGCAGTCCATGGGGTCGCTAGGAGTTGGACACGACTGAGCGACTTCACTTTATTTTTTCACTTTCATGCACTGGAGAAGGAAATGGCAACCCACTAAGCTTTGAGGAGCTTATTCTTATAAATAGGTGGGCACAGAAGATTTGCTACAGTGATTTCACTTGATTCTTTCAACTCCTCCTACTCATAAGACAAAAATCATACTTCAACTTACTGATGTTATTTTTAGCGACCCAGCTGGCAATTTGAGTGTATTTGCCTTCAATGTTGTCAAAAGCAAAAAACTGACAATGACTTAACCGGTCATCTTAGACTTATTCACTGTCTTAACACCAACACCATAGTTTGAATTTTCCCTTTGTTTTATGCCCCAGAGGTTTTCATACCTGAAAAAGACTCAGGAGCGAGATCAGTGGCCTCTGTCCTAACTGGAAGGAGTGCAGTTGTGAAAGGGGGGATGTCAGAAGAATTTATACAGACAGACACCAATTTCTTCAACAATCATCTCAATGCCACAAACCTCTTGGAATGTCTTTGTGTATCCCAAGGGCAGGTATTACCAATTCCAACCCACTGATTGGAGCTCTGTTCATTTATTCATTCATTCATTCCACAGATAAGTTCTGAGCACCTGCAACACGTCAGACACTTATCCAGATACTGGAGGTACAACCGTGAACAAAGCAAGTGAGACTTTCTGCCTTCATGGATCTTTCAAGTGGGAGTGCACGACCTGTGAGATGTGTGATTGGTGCCACATCCAAAGCTGCCTGAGCCTACTGGAGTCTGGGCAAAGCTCTCTGTTCTACCCAACCCAAAGTACCATATACCCATGTAGTCAGCATATACTTATTGAGCATTTACTGCATGCCAGAGCCCTAGCCCAACTCAAACGAATACAGAGGACACAGACTGATTCTCCAACATGCAATAAGCATAAAGCCTCCCATTCATATTCTCTTTGTATAATATTTTAAGTCAATGTTCAAATAAATTTGAGTTCTACATGGCAAAGACCAAATGATCCCCAGAGTCAAGTACATTCTCCTCTATAAACATAATATTAACCTATTGGCTCTGCTTAAAATCTAAAACACAATTGTGTTCCCAAGTCATGGATGTGAGTAAACCATACCCTTCCGAGTGGCTGCATTCTAGAAAAAGTTTTAATCGTTGACAAAATTCCTATCAAGAAAAAAGTACTAGTCCTAAGGACTAAACTAAACGTGTCAAAAAAACAAAGTCAATCACCTTTAAAAAGAGACAACATAGAAATACTCATTTCCTAGGGGGAAATTTTCCATCAACCAGATATACTCTTGTTAAAGACCATCATGTCATTTGCATCAGGAAATATTAAACATTTTAAGTTCCTAAGTTAAATGACTCTAAAGTCTATCAAGAACAGAGCCTCTTCACCTAACCACCAGTTGATAATAACCAAAAGAAACTTTCCAAAGACCTTTATAGAGAACGATCCTCATGTAACTAGTCAATTTTCTACTGTCTCTTTTTTGTTTTGCCTTTTAAATCAGAATATCCACAGTCAAGAAATGAGAAATGTTTTATTTCATATATAAAGCTGAGTTAAGAGAGAAGACAGAATTTCTTCTCCACATGTGAATAATAGACTTGTAGTGACAGCCACTATTTCATACTGTTAAGCCTTGAAAGCAAAGGCAGCTAGCAGAGTGAGGAGGAGAATCTATAGAGAACAGGGCACAACCTGAAGGCTAACTCGTAACTCTGCCTTCAGCTGCACAACAGCCTAACCAAGAGAACAACCTGGGATAGAGTATATTGTTCATTAACACTGTAACTCAAATGAAGGAAAATGCTCTCTAAGGTTCCATCTAGATCAAAATATTCCAAGTCAAAAAAAAAAAAAAATCGAAACTTCAGCAAGCTTTCCCTTGCCTGGCTGGAGGGTAATAAAGTGTGCTGGTTGAGGATTTAAAATTCAGCATAAATCCACTCAAATTCAAGCTCCAAATCCTGTCTCCACCACATGGAAAAGACATTTAACCACATTATGCCAAGTTGTCTCTATGAAATCAGGGCAATATTAATAATAGTGCCTTCCTCACAAGACTGTAGAGAGTTAAATAATTTACCTATAAAGGCCTTAGCACTCTTAGTAAGTGCTCAGTAAATGTCAGTCGTGATAATAATGATGGTGATAAAGAGCCATCAGATGCTGGGGATAAAGGGAGAAATAGAGTGACATGGTCACTGCCCTCGCTGAGCTTACAGTGACAGAAAAACTAACAACAAAGTCTAAGGCTGTGCAATAGTGACTTTGGCTGGTTAAAGACTCTAGAGTGCAAAGAAAGGGAACACTTAGAAAAGAGTATTTAATCCAGGTGTTGGAGGTCATGGAGGGCTTCCCAGAAGAGGTGACAGCTCATCTTTCTAGGATGAGAGGACAGCATGTACAAAACACTGGAAGTAAAAACAAGAGAACAGACCTGGAGATGAAAGCAGATGAGTATGTCTGAAATACACAGAGGGAGGGAGGGAGGGAGGCTGGAGGGAGAAGAAGAAGTATAGAGAAAAGGCTAAATGGATAAGTAGGGCCAGTCCATGAGGGCACCTTATAAACTCTGTTAAAGATTCTGGGCTTTAAGAGCTAAGGGAGGCTGCTGAGAAGTTTACAACATAAGCACATCTGCATTTCACAGACTATGCTGATTAAAGAAGGGAGGATTGAGAGGAGGCAAGACCAGAAAGAGATGACCAGCTAGGAAGAGGCTGCTAGGGTTTTCTAGGCCAAAAAAAAAAAAAAAGGTGGTGCTAGAACCTGGGTAACAGCAGCAAAGAGGAGAGATGAGGAGGATGGGAGAGGTCCCAACCTAGGGAGTGATAAGATGATCAGGCAGGAGTCCAGTTCCCGGCGTGGCCACTGGATTGCCTGTTGCTCCAGTCACCCAGAAAGGAAGCACAGGCCATGAGCAGGTTGGGAGTAGAAAGAGAGTGGGGCTGGCAGAGGTCAGACGCGGTGTGAAGGGCCACCCAAGTGGAGCTGTGCTGGAATCACAAAGGTCTGCAGCAGACAAGTCTTGATGATGAGGGGAAAGGAAACATTCTACATTCCCCAGAAGAATACACCTAAACCAAACAGATTTTATCTTGCTCTTATACGGGCTCCAATTTCTAAAGGTGACTCAAAAAACATGGCAGTCCTGTCCATCTCACACATTTCATGGTGTAACTCTCTTGCTGTATAAATGGAAAATAGGATGAATATTTATAGCTCTCATCAAGTTTGTTAACCTTAAACTTTAAATCCCCCTGCCAGGGAAGTCAGGAACATTAGCTAGATATTCTTGTTCTTCTTGAGAATATTATTTTGTTTATTAAAGAAAGCAAACAATCATAAACTCTCACTTCCTAGATTATAATGCATATAACCCTCCACTTATACCCTCCAGAATAAAATTGTCAAAATACAAATGTACACTAACCACGTGTGCATGTGTCTGTGGACAAAAGTATATATAATATGCTGATATTCATAAATAAAATACTAGACTTGATCCTGCAGCATAAAGCCTCAGTTATCCATCTAACTAGAAGCTGAACTTGTCACAATCATGAAATCACACTTGCTGCCCCACTATGTGCTCATTCAACACGTGCTCTGGCGATGGCTACAGGCAACCTTCCTCAAAGTGTGTTGCCTTGCCTGAAGCTGAAGCGCGGATCAATCTGCTTCAGCTTATTTCCTTTTAACACAGCAAACTGTCCCCCAATGTATTTCTTTGTAAGACAGCAAACTGTCCAATATCCATTCTCTTCTCCCCTTCAGAAATAGAACCCCCCAAGTCTTAGCTCCTTACCAGAGCCCCCATTTTCAAGTTTCCTCTACAGTGATGCAGTCATGTGACTCAATTTCCAGGACTTAGGAGGTGAGGGGAAGTGTTGTGTAGTACTTCCAGGTCATGCCCATAAAGGAACTACTTGGCCTCCATTTCCTCTTTCCCAAAAAACTAACAGACATAGGAGTGGTGAGCTGTCTTCAACCTGCACAGGAACAGAATAATCTAAGCAATAGAACACACTAGAAGGAGCCTGAGCCATAAAGGACTCATGAAG
>NW_011494950.1:1874853-1937976 GCF_000754665.1 Bison bison bison | reverse complement strand
CATAGACTCCAAACTGACTACCAGCTTAGATTCTGATATGAAATAGATCTTTTTACGACCCTGTTATTTTAATCTTTACTAAAACAGCCAAACCAATAACTTAACTGGTTTCTATTCCACTGAAGTCTACTATCATGCTGAATTTCTTTAATTAAGGTGTGGCTCCTTTTGCCTTGGAGCTCTTTATTTATCATGACTACAGACATTTCAGGATCCCACACAATTTACAATAAATATTTAAGCTGGAGTCTTCAAGGACATGAAAACCAAGTATAGTCATGGTCATATATTAAACCTGCTGCTCTTTAGTTTGTTGCCAGAGCCGGGATTTGCAGATCCCATGTTGGAGAGTGTCAGTCTATCTGGTACATATTTTACCTTGGTGTCTTACAGAACAATAACATCCTAAACCCAGCATCAGGACTTGTCTATCTTGATTTCCTTTCCCTCCAGGAATGATGACAGATTCTACCAAGTTCTCTATACTTCCCTCTTTGGTGTCTGTGATACACAGAACTCTGCTTCCTGTCCCCTCCTCCACAGATGTCCACGTCCTAATCCCCAAAACCTATGAGTATGTTACCTTACATGGCAAAAAGGGGGGTATCACAGGTTTGATTAAGGATCTTGAGATGGGAAGGTTAGGCTGGATTATCCAGGTGCACCCAATTTAATCACTAGGGTCCTTATAAAAGAGAGACAGGGGAATTAGAGAAGATGTGATGACATAAACAGAGATATGACAAATGAAGCAGAAGTTGAAGTGAAGCCACTGCTGGAGGGGACCATGAGCCAAGGAACACAAGCGGCCCCTAGAAGCCCCAAAGGTAAGGATCAGATTGTCCTCTAGGGCCTCCAGAAAGGACACAGCCCTGCCAACATCTTGATTTTAGCCCAGTGAGACCCACTTCAGACTTCCCACCTCTAGAACAAAAGAATAAATGTATGTTGTTTTAAATTTGTGGTAATTTGTCTCAGCAGCAATAGGAAACAAACATAGTGTCCTTACATGTAGCACTATATGTTGTAAAAACTCAAAGTTTAGGACAGGATTTGTGTAGGCTTAAAAAGCTAGTTGTAATAATATATATTACTAATAGTATCATTAATATTTAATATAAGACTGCTTTGCCATTTATTGTTATCAGTAATGAAAGCTCTTGCAGCCCTCTCCTTAAAAAAAAAAAAAATCCAGAAGTTGAGTATGAGCATTGTGGCAGGTGCAAACATCATAGCTAGACAAAAGGAAAACCACTACTGAGTGAATCTTTACATCAGGAAGAATCTAGATCTCATTTTTACAAGCTCTGTTATAGTTCTAAAGGATGAATGTTTGTTTGCTAGTAAAACAGCATTTGATACTTTCTGCAACGTCAAAAGAATTCAAAGTGGTTTTAAAGTTATTATTATTCATCAAAATTTCTAACTATGCATGGTATTTACTGCTATTATTTAGTTTAAATTGTATTCATCACTAGATTGAACTTGAGTTCATGCAGGAGCTGCTTAAAGAAAGGTGCAACAATCAGCCCATGGGGTCCGTGTGCCTTAAACAGTACCATCCTGGATGGGGCACGATTAACTGACCCGGCCCCATTCATTTTGCCCTCTGAGATTTTGGTTTTGACCAAGGGGTTCACACTCCAACACGGAAGATGGTTAGATGCTCCAATGACCACTCCAACCCTCACCGAGCTTCTAGCCATCACCAGCTGGTTGTCCACCACTGTGCTTCTGGCTCTGTTAACAATTAGAGACGTCTGGTGGCGACTGCAGGTCCCTTTGTGGGTGTTATGCCTGACATTCCAAAAGGAAGTCCTAAACTATGCCCTAGCATGCCCTCTAGCCCAGAGTTAATCCACACCTGACTGCCAAAGGTTCATTTCAAGATCACATTCTCAAGTATGGCCTGTTGCCATTGCTCGAATTTCATAAAATCATAGACCCACAATTGTAATGCAAACTCTTGGCCTGAGCTTACTTCCTCTTCTTCCTCCTGACCAGAACCCAGTGAGTGTTGTTTAATACTCAGAATAGTCTAGATCCATATAACAAGGCTTCTTTTGTTTCAAAAACTAAATTACCTCTTTGTAAGACATCACCATATCACATTTGTGAGAACACACACTCTGTCCTGTGCTACATGGCACAGGAAAGAGAGTTATCTCCTGGGACCAGATGCCTGGTCTAAAGATTTTTTTCTGCTGTGCACAATTTCAATTCACTTTAGAATTTAGGAGCCCTTACAACTCCATCAGCAACAGTGTGTAAGTTTCCCTACCCATACCTTAAGGTCCCTGCCTAGAAAACTGAGTTAGGATTTTTCTTTAGCTTCCTAAATTAAGACACTCTAAATATGCATCATTTTCTTTCAATGTCTAGAGAAACCTTTATCCACTCCAAACACTGGAGAGAAAAGTGGATGGCATGTAGAGGATATCCTTTGTTGTTTCCAAGTAATGGTTTTGATTAAACTTTGTAATGTTTAAGGTTCAGGATGTCTCCACCTGCACACAACACATTTACTTTGAGACCTTGGAAGTTTTCAGCGTGTCTGTCTTGTACACATTCCATTTTGGTCTTGGCATATTTCAGATTATGGATGCCAAATAAGTAAGATGCATGGCTTTCCTCCTCTTAGTTTTTTAAGAGCTTAATCAGCTGTTTTGGGGGCAATGTTAGAGGCAGATAGAAACAAAAGGTCAACTATCTGACACCATCTCTCATCTCAGACACTCACTTATAATCTTTAGCTTCCTCCTTTACTTTGTTTTACTTAAAACTTAGCATCTGTTTTCAATGGGTACTAATAAGCTTTTCATGTGTAAACTTTATTTACATTTTCCTAAGATTTGTTCCCCTACCTATTTTAGACTGCTTGGGCTGCCATAACAAATTATCATAGAACGGCTGGCTTAAACAACAGGAGCTTCTTACTGTTCTAGAGGTTAGAGGAGATCAGGGTGCTGAAACAGTCGGGTTCTGGCAAGAGCTCTTTCCCCTACTTACAGGGAGCATGGGCACCAGAGGGGGAACCTGACAACACTGGGACTGCTGATTCAGGAACTGTGCTTAGTCCTTCCTTGATTACCTAGCCTCTGGCCTGGGCCCATGCAGGTGTCCATCTCTGCTTATTTAATGAAACTCTTGCTGTAGACTAATGCTAGGGCAGATGAAAACTGTCCCTAAAGGAGAGTACTGTGGAGTGATTTGTGTTCTCACCCAGAATTCGTATGCTGAAGCCCTAACACCAGCGTGATGGTGTTTGGAGACGGGGCCTTGGGGAGGTAATTAGGTTTACATGCAGTCGTGAGGGGATGGGAGTAGCTCTTAGAAGAGGCATCAGAGAGTTTGCACTCTCCCTTTCTCTGTGCTGAGTCAGGAAGGCAGCCTCCTCCAGATTATTCAACTGGAGAAGCACAGCTGGCCAAGAGCCTCCAGCTGCCACACCTGTAGGTCCACCCATCATGCGTGCTGAGGCTGCACTTTTGCTGGGCTGATACCAGCCAGTGCCTGGGCACACTGGTATGCGCCTGGGAGGTCCAGAGTCAGGCCTTTCCTGCCCATTGCGGGGCTCCTCTCAA
Source organism: Bison bison bison (assembly GCF_000754665.1). Lineage (NCBI taxonomy): Eukaryota > Metazoa > Chordata > Mammalia > Artiodactyla > Bovidae > Bison > Bison bison. The sequence continues at coordinate 1,934,392 of NW_011494950.1, read as the reverse complement.
CAGGCAGCTTTGTTCACAAAGGTCCAGTCAGCCCAAACAAGACTTTCTCAGAACCCTGTGCATGCGTGTTCAGTCGCATCCAACTCTTTGTGACCCCATGGACTGTAGCCCACCAGGTTTCTCTGTCCATAGAATTCTCCAGGAAAGAATACTGGAGCGGGTAGCCACTCTCTTCTCCAGGGGATCTTCCCAACCCAGGGATCAACCCCTATCTCCTGTGTCTTCTATATTTGGCAGGCAGATTCTTTATCACTGTGCCACCTGGGAAGCCCCAAGAGACCTGATGCAGCCAAATAAATATTTAAAAAGAAATAAACATCCCTCCATTTCCTGTTTATTCTCAAAACCCCTTCCCTAGCCCTTCAAAGGGAAAAAGTCAAGATACTTTGTTGTTGAATCTTTACACTAGAAAAATCCTTTAATGGTCATCTATCAATACATAGACACAACCCCGTATTTCTGAATTATGAAATGGGCTCACAACACTTGAATCAAGTGACAGATGGATGAAAAAAAAATCCAAACATACTAACATTTTCTGTATTTTTGTGTTGTCAAATATACATACAAAAAATATATAAAGCAAATAATATTGTTTAAAGAATAACTCTATAGCCAACTCCATGGGCCCACCATTCAAGTTAAGAAGCAGAATATTAGTAAAACTTTTATTAAGGTCTTTTTTCTTGCCTCCACTCCCCTAGAGCAGAATTTCTCAACCTCAGCACTGCTAACATTTTGGGCCAGATAAGTACTTAAAGTGCTTACCCAGTGTATGGGTAGATGTTGAGAAACACCCCTGGCCTCTTCCAGGAGATGCCAGAATTATGCCACCACCGCCCTCAGTAATACCAACCAAAAATATCTCCAGACATTGCCACATAGATTCTGGAGGGCAAAATCACCCCCTAGTGAGAACTGCTGCCCTAGAGACAATGACATCTGAAACTCTGCTTTTCTTTACAGTTTATCTATATGTTGTTGCTGTTGTCACTCAGTCATGTCCAACTCTTCTCAATTCCATGGACAGCAGGACTCCAGGCCTCCCTGACCCTCGCCAGCTCGTGGAGTCTGACCCTTATGTATGCACCCTAGAAACAATGTATTGCTTAGTTTTGCTGTTTTCAGACTTTGTAGAATCAAATCACACTGCATATATTTTCCTGAAACTTTTTAAAATCAACACTATATTTGTAAAATGTAACCACTGTGTATTATATACTGTAGTTCATATACATTATTTTTAGTTTATAATGTTTGCTACTATATGGTATCCTAGGAAATTAATGAAAACACCACAATTTATTAATCCAATCTATTACTGACAGGCATTTGCATTATTTCTAATATTTTCCTTTTATGGTAACTTCTGCTAGGAACTTTCTCTGCATAGGTCTTCCTATAATTACACAACACTTTCTCTACAGTACATACCGAGGAGTAGATTTGCTTGGGTCACAGAACATTCTGGCACTCAACTTTATTATTTTCCACAGTAGTTGTATAAATCCACACTCTCACCAGCAGCAGAGTACAATTCCCATAGTTCCATGCACTCTGTAGTATTCGGTTCATGATTTATATTTTCATGACATTTGGTACCACAAAAATACACATTGCTTACCGTGTAAATGCCAATTCTACAGACAGCAAATGAGATCTGGATACATTCAGACATTCTCTACAAGATTAAAATAAGAGATTACAACTAAATGTTTGTCCCATAGAACTGACTTCTCTTGTCTTGCTTCTTTCTCCCCTCATCATCTTCGCTCAAGAGAATCTTTCGTCTTTTGACAAGTGCTTTGTGGGCAAGTGGCTCAATTTCCTCCTCCTGCTTTTTCTAGGCCAGCTCAAATAAAGCAGAGATAATCAAATGTGTGCAACATAGTGCTTTATCATGGGACTGTAAAGCAGATACTTCAATCTCCAATTCAGTAGTATAATTTAAGGAATGTAATTTATTGTACCGGTTTGATTTCATTTCTTTAAATCCTGCTCTAATACCTAATTTTCAATGATTAATTCTCTGACTGCTAGAAGTAGTTTTATAAGCATTTTTTTTTTAGTTCAATTCTTACTAGGATCACAGACATCTACAATGTTTATAGAAAAGTAATCTTTGTGGAAAAAAAGGAAAAGCTTGTGGTTATATTCTAAAAGTTTTGAATGGGCTGGATTTATGAATTTAGCAAGACGACTGAGGTCTTTTGCTTCAGAGTATCAGTGACAGAACTCAGTGGAGGGTTCACAACCTCTCATTCCCTAATCAAGTTCAGACTCCTAAAACTCATCATGTACACTCACAACTCTATGAATAGCAAACATGAGTGTTGATTTATTATCTTTCCTTTAACTGGAGGGATATTTTTCGCACATTAAATTGGTATGTAGTCAAAACAACTAACTTTATACAGTCCAACATTGTTATTATGGTTTATCGTTGGCAAGCAAAAGCTTCTCTGTGAAGCTTATAATGGCCTAAATCTGGCAATCATGGTTGTATCTGCTGCACCAAGGAAGCAGGGACACAAGATCCCCGATTCTCATCGTAGCCCAAAAGTCTTCCAAAGAGGTGTTCCTTCTGAAGGCCAAAAAGTCAATCAAATAGATTCTGCAAAATGATCCAGCCTCTTCAGATGCCCATAAGAAACTAATTCTGTATGACTAAAGGAACTGGTAAGGAAAATACTAAAAGCCAAGACTATCTTGCATGGACATTCAAAATTAAAATTACAGCAATGTAAAAACCAAACTCATGAGATAACTGGTTGTGTGAAGTTCTTAAACTTTCAACTTTCAAAAAGTTCCAAACATTCATGGGTGCTATTGTTCAAATGAATGACTAATGACTTAGTATCAGGGATCATTTCTATAATTAGGATATCACTACCATCATGGCCCTATTGGGTTTCTTCATTTTGAATAAAATACACTATGAGAAACACCCCAGGGTAATGCCACTGGCCTCGTTGGAGCTGAACGAGTGAATGCTCCTTACCTCACACGTTTATTCTCCCTTTAACCTTTGGCAACTACCCCAATTTTTACTTTTCTACAAAATGAATTATTTAACAACTCTCCCAGTAAACTGGAAAGGTTATTTTCCCCAAGTAAAAGATAATTATCTTATTTTACATCACCTGGAACAAAAGAGTCTATTTCCCCACCGTTCTTCGAACTTGGCACTGTCTTGTGACCAATTTCTCTGTAAGATCCCTGGATCAGCAAGATTGCCTGTAGTAGGAAAAGGCAACCCACTCCAGTATTCTTGCCTGGAGAATGCATGGACAGAGGAGCCTGGTGGGCTACAGTCCCTAGGTAGGGTTTCTAGGGCCGGAGAGTCAGACATGACTGAGCATGCACGCACGTATGTATAAAGTGAAGGATGCATGAATTGAACTGACTCTAAGGACTCGTTTTCTCTTCTACATTTCCTGTTTCTCTTTCCAGTCTGCAGCTGAGACTTCATGTAGTCCCAGTAGCAAACTTGGACTGGGAGGTACCCTGAAAATGAATAATACGGGAAGTGGAGCCCTGGGGTAAGTGAGCCTGGAGATTCAAAGGACACTGGAGCCGCCATGCCAGCCTCCTCTAGACTACGTACCTGAAGCAGAAAGAAACCTCTAACTTGTTTAAAGACCACTGAGCATCTCTCTCAACTGACTAAACTTTATTGGTACAGGGCAACGTTCAGTTTTAACAAACAGCTGTCCCCAGTCCCTTAAACAAAGAGCCCCAGCACTTGTCCTTAGAGCTCTTTTTAAGAGCTTCATCTTTCACAGGGGAAGACATGTTTGTTCTTCAGCTACTTAAAAACCTACTTTCCAATCCTTCTTCCTTTTCACACTCCCAAAATGTATAAGTACTGTTTCTGGGATTGCCAAAATTGTTACCCTTGAAAACCCTCAACCTATTTTGTGTGATTTTTTTTTTTTCTGACTAGCCTTACTGCCTCCTTCTCTCTCTCTACTCTCTAATCCTTACAAATACGGCATTATCCCTGAATATCTGACCTCAGATCAAGCAGCCCATCTACTGCTCAAACTTCAAATTCATTCTAATAGTACTGTTTTTGAGAATAGACTTCTTTAATTAGAGGGAGTCAAATAAAAGAGATATTTAAAAGCACAACCAAACTTTTTTGGGTCATGCTATAGGAACTGGTCATAAATTTTAAATGATTAGTTCATATTCTTTCCCTATATACATGCTCTGTTAGCAAGAACCCATCTTATTTTAACTGTTAACCCACAGCTTGGAATGAAAGGTGAGTAATCAATCACAAGGAAACAATGGATCTTTACCTGAGATATACTCTGACCCAGTAACCTCTATATCAGCATTCTCAAATCTCCATCTAGACTTGCCTGAGGAAGAACTAAAGAGTACTATTTCAAAAGCAGTAATCTTCAGAATAATCTCATCTTCTTTGCTGCCTCATCTGATGAAAGTATGAAAAAGAAGTGCTGTCAAGAGCAAGCCACAGACTGCTTAAACTCTGGTAAGACAGGGCTACAAAAACAAAACAAAGTCTAATCCAGAGAAAGAGAAACTGAATATTCAATTTGAAATTAATACGATTACTTACAGTTTACTGTTGTTTCCCCTAAGAAATTTCAAAAGGAAAGCATGAAAATAAAGGAGAAAAAAACACCTTCAACAAGATGGCAGAAAATACTATACAGTCTAGAGAAAAACTTATTTCAAAGTATAACAAATTTCTGTTCCATCAGGGGATGAAAAAACACACCAATTTTCTTTTTCTAAAAGAGCTGCCTTTAAAATATTTTGATGTACCATGCAAGCCCTCAGTCTGATACAGACCAAGGCAACAGTCATGTTGCTTTATTTTCTCCTCTGTAAATCTGCACATGATGAAAATAAAAGGTTAATATAGCCAAGTCAATGCTCTGAGCATCAGAAGTGTGTGTTAGAACTGGGGGAAGGAGAACAGTAAGCCACCTTTAAATGAGGCCCACGCCTGCATCACCTACTTCCAAGTAAAGCTAAGATCTAGCATTTTCTTTCTTTTTAATTTTTTTTCTTTTTCATTTTTTTAGCATTTTCTCTTGACAGCATCCCAAAACAAGTGGGCTGAAGGCAAAGGTGCGTGACTTGGGAAACCGGAGAGAAGCATGTTCAGTGCGTTCCTAGGTGCGTGGGTTCTCCCAAGCGCTGAGGGGGTGGGATCTTCCAAGTAAAGGTTACATCTGTCATTATGCTGTAGTCACTCCTCCAGACACAGAAACAAACACTCGGGAATGCCACCGACTTCAGAACCAACATCTCCTTCTGTTAGAGCAGTCACTGAAGACATTAACAGTGAATTATTTAACAGCTCCCTTGGCACACGCAAAAGGCTACTTTCCCCACTGGAAATAAATTAACTTTTTTCAAAAACTCAAACTTGTATTTACAAAATAAAATGAATTTTTGTTTACAAAATGTGGAGGAGTTTGCTCTTCAGCCTCTGGTATGGTTTCCTCAGATTAGGAAAAATGATCGTGAAAATCAACCTGGAAAGAAACATTTACATCTAAAGCCAAACTAGCAAAACTGGTCTCTCAGCATTTTCCAAAATGTTTTCAACTGTAACAGTACCACCATCATCCCAACATCATCTCTACTTCCCAAGCAATCTACAACTGTCCGGAGATGAACTACATAAGGGTTTAACCAATAATACAAAGAGGAATCACTGTCCTCACCTGTTAAAAAGTAACAATCTTCAGCACATGATATCTTTGTGAAATTCAGTTGCAAAGATTTGAAAAAAAACAATCTAGTAGAAATAATCTCAGGGATTTGAATGGTCATCTAGCAAAAATAATAAAACATAAGCATAAACAGTCATATCAGAATCTATAGATTTCATGTCAGCAAAATTTTAGCCAATCTTCAGCAAAGCAGCACAAAAAGTCATGTGTAATATCCAAGGAAGAGCAGAACTTTGGCTCAATTTCAAATAAAGAATATTTCTCTTTCTAAAAATTCTGATTAAAGAGTATTAGGAGTTAAGAAAAAATACCCTTCTAATTTACCACATTATAATAATTAGTTCAGTTTACCTCAGTAGATTTATTCCTTTTACTTTTTATCATGAACTGGGGATAAAGAAAAAAGACATTTAATCCAAGGAAAAAAAAATCTGTTGAACATCACTAATGTATCAGGCATTACTAGGTGGGCAGATGTTAAATATACAACGACAAATAAGACCAAAGCCTGGTCTTCCAGCTCAGGAAAGAGCAATCATTTAGCAGACCTGTGATATGATAAACACGCCCAGCAAATTAAGCCATATGCAATGCACAAAGAGTTTCAAAGAAATACAGTAGGGGCACCCTTACAGGAGTGTCAGAAAGACTTCGTGGAGAAGGACCACTGCCCCCAGTAGTCTTTAAGATTAGGAGTTAGGAGAAAAGGAGTTAACAGAAGAGGAAAAGATCATTCCAGATGAAACTGATAACAGGAGTAAAAGCAAAACTACCACAGGATACACAAGCATTTGAGGGAGACTGGTGTATGTCATAAAGATTCTCCTGTACCTTTAAAATAATCACTTCTCAGTCAGTTATTGATACTGTTGACTGTCCACACTATATAAAATTCATTCATGTTAAGATGCTTCATTTTAAATTTTATTATTTTAAGATTTATCTCTAACTCCCTGCCCGCAGCCCCCCGAAAAAGTTTCATTTGTCAGGGAGCAAGCATGATGGTCAAGTTATAAAGCCTACTCTGCCTCCACACGCTCGCAGATAAAAAGGCCCGTAAGCAAGATAACCACAGCTGATTAAATTAGCAGGCTGTCCATTCTCAGCCTTGCCAACAGTCATGTTAGGGCCCAGCAGGAAGAGCTAGGTTAAGCTAAACCAATCCTTCTTACTCTCCAAAATATGAGTGGAAAAGTACTGCGAAAATAAAGCAGTTAGCAGTAGGAACTGAAGCTGAGAGAACACAAAAAACAAAGGTATTAAGTAACTTCATGACCATGAAGAATCAAAGGAACCTAATGAGCAAGCCAAAAGTATCAATAAAGGAAACTGTACAAAAAAGGTATACAAAGCAAAGGAAAAGAATACCCCTGGAAGTAAAGTCAACAGAAGTGGACCCAAGAGAGACAGGTATGTGAGGAATGGCTGAATGTAGTTGCAAAGAAGTGTGTATCCGAGGGAAAACAATGGTATACTCTCCAGGTTCCTCTGCAGACAGGTATAGCAATGTAACAAAGTCCTGGTCAATTAAATATAATCGGAAAGTCCCAAAAGTCTTTTATGAGGGAGCTACACTCTTCTGCCCTTTCTCCATCCTGCTGCCTAGAATACAGTAGTGATGGCAGGAGCTATGGCAGCAGTTTTGAACCATAAGCTTAAGAGTCCACACACAGTGGATAGAAGCATCTCGGGGACCTAATGACTTCTGGGCTTACCTGCCTGAGAAAAATATAATAATAAACATTTATCTTGTCAAAGCCACTGTTTTCCATATGTGGGTTTTTCCAAATATCTTTTGATACTGCTAACAATTCCACAGTGATAAACAAAACAGATTGTGTATCATTTCAATACCTTTGGACCAGGAAATTTTTACACCCCGTTTTACATCCCTGCATATGTTCCAGCGTCTCCTGGTTTATAGTCTATGGGAACCTGAATTGAATCTGTATGCTGCTGTTGTATGAAAATTGTATTTATGTTGAATTGGTTCACAGTGCTTTTCAGGTCTATTATATCCTTCTACTTTTCTGTCTATTCTATTAATTGTTGAGACTTTGATACTGAAACTCCAACTAAAAATCTTAATTTATCTACTTAAAAGAAATTATAATATATAGTAGAACTATACGTAACTTCGTTCTGTATTTTCCAAGTTTCCAAAAAATGTGTTATCATACTTTCATAATTTTTTTAAAAAGCCACTATTTTCCAAACAATTCAATCCTAATTTATATAGTGGTGGAGACAATGTCATCTTAACAAGAGAGATAGTCCCTTAAAACAGTTAAATGGAAGTGTGATGTGTTCTGATTTAAGTGGTATTATCCCCAGTTTAGAGATGGGGAAACAGATACCAGCTAGTAATGTGACAGAACCTGGATTTGAACCCAAATCTTTGGGACTTTTAATCATACTTTTTAATCATTAAGAACAAATGAATGCAAATGAAGTCAAGCAAATTGTAAAGCTGATGCACAAGTATTTTGTGGTTCAACAAATATTCTGACTGCCAGTAAAAATTCATGATGTATGCAATGTCTCTAACCTACTACAAATATTTCTGTCGAGTTCCTGGGATCTTCTAGCCTATCTAGGCAGAAAAGGCTTTTCCCAGCACAAGTATTCTTTCTTTTGGGATAAGGATATATTTTAATGAATTAATTCATTTTAATTAGAGGATAATTACTTCACAATATTGTGTTTTTTGCCAAACATCAACATGAATCAGCCACGGGTGCACATGTGTCCATCCATCCTGAACTCCCCTCGCACTTCCCTTCCCACCCCATCCCATGGGTTGTCCCAGAGCACCTGCTCTGAGTGCTCTGCTTCATGCCCTGAACTTGCACTGGTCATCTATTTCACAGATGGGAATATACATGTCTCAGTGCTACTCTCTCAAATCATCCCACCCTCACCTTCTCCCACACAGTCCAAAAGTCTATTATTTACATCTGTGTCTCTTTTACTGCCTTGCATATGGGATCATTGTTACCATCTTTCTAAATTTCATATATATGCGTTAATATACAGTACGAGAATGGAGAACTTCCAGATGTTCAAGCTAGATTTAGAAAAGGCAGAGGAACCAGAGATCAAACTGCCAACATCTGTTGGATCACAGAAAAAGCAAGAGGTCCAGAAAAACATCTACTTCTGCTTTACTGACTACGCCAAAGCTTTTGACTGTGTGGGTCACAACAAGCTGTGTTGTGGAAAATTCTTTAAGAGATGGGAATACCAGAACACCCTACCTGCCTCCTAAGAAATCTGTATGCAGGTCAAGAAGCAACAGTTAGAACCGGACATGGAATAATGGACTAGCTCCAAATCAGTAGTGGAGTACGTCAAGGCCATATACTGTCACCCTGCTATTTAACTTCTATGCAGAGTACATCATGCAAAATGCCAGGCTGGATGAAGCACAAGCTAGAATCAAGACTGCTGGGAGAAAAATCAATAACTTCAGATATGCAGATGACACCACCCTTATGGCAGAAAGTGAAGAGGAACTAAAGAGCCTCTTGATGACAGTGAAAGAGGAGAGTGAAAAAGTTGGCTTAAAACTCAACATTCAAAAAACTAAGATAGATCATGGCATCCAGTCCCATCACTTCATGGCAAATAGATCGGGAAACAATGGAAACAATGACAGACTTTTATTTTCTTGTGTTCCAAAATCACTGCAGATGGTGACTGCAGCCATCAAATTAAAAGACGCTTGCTCCTTGGAAGAAAAGTTATGACCAACCTAGACAGTATATTAAAAAACAGAGATATTGCTTTGCCAACAAAGGTCCATCTAGTCAAAGCTATGATTTTTCCAGTAGTCATGTACGGATGTGAGTTGGACCACAGAGAAAGCTGAGTGCTGAAGAGTTGATGCTTTTGAACTGTGGTGTTGGGGAAAACTCTGGAGAGTCCCTTGGACTTCTAAGAGGATGGACAACCAGTCCATCCTAAAGGAAATCAGTCCTGAATATTCGTTGAAAGGACTGATGCTGGAGCTGAAGCTCCAATACTTTGGCCACCTGATGTGAAGAACTGACTCATTGGAAAAGACCCTGATGCTGGGAAAAATTGAATGCAGGAGGAGAAGGGGATGACAGAGGATGAAATGGTTGGATGGCATGATTGACTCAACGGACATGAGTTTGAGCAAGCTCTCGGAGTTGGTGATGGACATGGAAGTCTGGCGTGCTAAGGTCCGTGGGGTCGCAAAGAGTCAGACATGACTGAGCGACTGAACTGATACTATATTGGTGTTTCTCTTTCTGACTTCATGAAGTCTGTATAATAGACTCCAGTTTCATCCACCTCATTAGAACGGACTCAAATGCATTTTTTTTTATAGCTGAGTAATATTCCATTGTGAATATGTAACACAACTTCCTTATCCATTCATCTGCCAATGGACATCTAGATTCCAGCACAAGTATTCTACTCTAAGGACCTAGGAAAGGGGATCTGGGCACCAGAAACTGAACACAGGCGCCAGCCACTTCATGCATGGCAGAAGTCTGCCAAAATTCTGATTGCTACGGAGAGAGACAGACCTCTAAGAGTACAGAGGATTCTGGGAGACCATCAGTGTATTTTTTAAGGTGGTAAGAGGTCTTGCTCACTAACTTTAAGCAGAAGAATTTTCCATAAGCTCAGCCTTAACATTGCAACTTCCAGGCCCCTGATGCTACTAGGATGTTTCACTGCTCCCTGTGGTATGGGTAGGAGCCTTTTGAAAGGCTCAGGGACTTCAGATGGGCAAGATGACAGTATCAGTGTACTGGACATTAATCTCCCTCATTAAGTAAATATGTATCTGTACTGGGCATCTCCTTGGTGCCAGGCAGGGACCTCCTTGCTGAAAACTAAGCAATACAAAAGGTTCAGGAGACTGCACTCTAGTCAGGGGTGGCAGGTAAAAGCAAAAATAAACCAAGGTAGATGATGATAGGTACTATGAAAAAAAAAAAGAATAGAATGTGCAGGGGACAGTGGATTGGGGGTATTACTAACTATGAAACCAGATGTGGTAATTCTAACAATAAAATAAGGAATCTCAGAAAAACTTTCAGCAACTTAGCTTAGAGAATCCCTGGTATAAGCAAATGCAGTATTCTATCTTGAAAAGTCAGAGCACCTGACACTCAATTCAATAGTCTGTGTGTATTAAGAAGTGACCAGGGAGTCATGAAGAGCACAGCTTTGGGTGTCAGACTTTCTCAAATCAAATCCCAGGCATACAACTTACTATTTGTGGGGCCCTGGGCAAGGTACTTCGGAGAAGGCAATGGCACCCCACTCCAGTACTCTTGCCTGGAAAATCCCATGGATGGAACAGCCTGGTGGGCTGCAGTTCATGGGGTCACGAAAAGTCAGACACGACTGAGCGACTTCACTTTCACTTTTCACTTTCATGCATTGGAGAAGGAAATGGCAACCCACTCCAGTGTTCTTGCCTGGAGAATCCCAGGGACAGGGGAGTCTGGTGGGCTGCCGTCTGTGGGGTCGCACAGAGTCAGACACGACTGAAGCGACTTAGCAGCAGCAGTAGCAGCAGCAGCAACAGCAGCAGCAGCAGGGCAAGGTACTTAACCTCTAATCATCTTTATTTGTCATTGGTAAAGTGAGGATAACCCTAATACCTATTGTACAGGGTTCTATGAGGATTAAATGAGTTACAAAAGGAAACACAGTAAGTTTCAAATTGGTGTTTATTTTTTTTAATTGAGTGTTTACTGGGTTCCAGGCACACAAATTCCTCTGAGCATCTGTATTAAGGGGCCGAGCGCACTGGGGGCCCCAGGGATGCATTCTCCCATCAGCTTCTCTGCACACTCTGGATTCAGGCCTTATTTCATACCCCTGGTATCTTCCTGTTGCTTCCACGTTCCAGAACTGTGACTTCTCATTCCAGAACTGTGACTTCTCACAGCAAACACTGAAAACTAGGACTCCAATCCTGAGATTCCCCAAAGAAAGAAATGTTCCCAAAGCAGAGAGCTCAGCTCCCAGCAGTTTACTCACACAAACCTGGCAGCAGAGGCAAAAAGGAAACCTATTTATTTAGCTAGATCTCATATGTGTCCAGCCAGGCAACTGCCATCTACATTTAAATCAAAGAGATTTTAGTCTACCTTATCTAAAAGTTTATTATTCAATTATCACATTTTAATATTCAATATTATTAATATTTCATGATATTGTTTTATAATGATAGGTATCCAGTTTTCAATGTATTGCCCACTAGACACTTAGGAGCACCACTGTAGAATTATGCAATTCTGTAACTACACTGTAATAATGTAGAATCATTAGGGAAATTATATATACATATATTTTTAGGGAAATTATATTTTTTAATTCTTCCAAAACATGGACTTTTCCCTGTCTCTCACTTCCTCCTTTACCTTCTCTCTCATTGCCTCTGGATATAATCAAATAAATACAACTTTTTAGCACTGTCCTTCTGGTTAGAAAATCTTAGAAATTATCATTTCAATTCTGTCTTTGAACATTTTAAGCTTCTACCTTGAGCATGATGCCATATATTGTCAAATCTATATATAAAATTCTCAAAATGTTTAAAAATAGTCAAGCCCTTTCACTAGGTCAATAGCTCCATATAACTTATTAAAACTGTACTGCCCATAAAGATACACTGGTTACAGGAGAGTGTGTGGCCAAACTGTTTAAAGGATCAAAAAACCTTTTATTGGTTTATGAATTAGACAATCTAGACTTGCCCTTTTCTGACTAGAAAGGGAAGTGAGAGCTCTGAGTTTAGACCAACCTGGGTTCAAATCATCCAGGGCATAACCTTATAGAACTTACTGAGCCACACTGAACTGCAACAGCTGATTCTTGGGCAAGAAAAGAAAGAAAGACTACCAATACCACTAACCTTACTGGATTACGTAAGCAAGCTTCAAGGGCTTAGCAAAGACAAAGCATTGTCTCAAACTCACTGACACCCAGACCAAGCCGCCCACGTCTACTGCGGGGACATGGACAAGTTTCACCAACAGGTCCTCCTCCTGCCCTGTATCCTCCAGGCTCCTTGCAGCAGCCAGAGCAAGATTTCAAAACACAAATCAGGTCCTTTCACCTCCTGCTTAATCAGGTCCACTGGTAGTTAAAGAGTAATTTTAAATGGAACTCAACTTTGCTACCACAACCTCCCAGCCCTACAGAATCCTGTCCAGCTCCCCTCTGGGTCCTAGCCTCAGGATCAATTTCTTTGAGCTACTCAGCATCTGACACCCATAAACCTGATACTCACATGAACTGCCATACCATTTTCACTTGCTGGAAACAAATGACCCCATTTGAAATGGTTAGGGAACTACTTAGGGTCTTCTGTGAAATCTCAAGGCTACCTGTGCCCAGCTTGGGCTTGCTGAGATCCCACTACTTTTGTTCCCTAAGGACCAGTCTACTTCTCAAGAGACACTACTTTTCCTAAGTCTTGTAGATTTTCTCCTTATCTCTATAGTCTGGCTGTTAAGTGGCACAAGCCCTCCCTCCTTTCCTTGCTGTTCACATCCTTGCTTCTCCAAAGGTGTGCACACGGGCCCTTCTGATGCATCTCTTTTACTGTAATTTCTAAAGAGAACAGACATGTTGAATTTATAGTCAGTTTAGACAGCAGGCTGTCTTACCAATGTTAAGTCCTCAACTCCATAAATATGAACTGACTCAATTTATTTAGACATTCTTTATCTTCTCTCAGCAATATTTTGTAGTTTTCAGCAGACAAGTTTATTCTCAAGCGTTTTCTTTTTTGGTGATGTTGTTAATGGAATTATTTTCTTAATTTTTGGATTGTCTGCCTTAGTATATAGAGATACAATTGATTTTTTAAATATTGATCTTGTATTTTGCAGCTCTGTTAAAAGTGTTTACTAGTTCTGATAGTTGTTACGAATTCCTTAGTATTTTCTACTAAGGATTCATCTGTGAATAAAGTTTTACTTCTTAAAAAAATAAAAATAGATTTAAAAATAAAGAGAACAGACAGAGCTGGGGCAGTTGGCATAAAAATCTAATAAAGCAAGTCCGCAGACTCAGAGCCCTTATTTCTCTGATTGGTTAAGCCTCTTAAATTCCTACCCTCCACCTGGGAGGGTAGATTGATCCACACTTCTCTTCACTCTCAGGCCAGAAGCCGGAATCACAAACACGGTGAGGACCTCACCCAAACCCACTCCTTTTGAGAGAATAATCAGCATTTCTGCAGGCAGAGATCCTAATCAGTCAAGTGTTCCTTCAAGATGGTGAATAATTTCTAGTAAAAGCAAATGAAACCATACCTGTTGAAATGGAATGCAGTCAAATATAATGTGATTTAGAAGAAGGGCTATGATTATGTTTTAAGTCACAGGAAGGGGAAAAAAAGACATTTATTAGGGTGCTGGGTGTTTTACATTCTCATTCATTCCTCACAACTGGAGCAAGGCAGGTATTTCTAGATCTAACTATCAGATGGAAAACTGTGGACTACCAGTATGTGGCAAGTAAGTAGCTGAACTCAGATTTCCACCCACATCTGATTCTAAACCTGTGGTTTTCAAGTCTGCTCCCCAGGGAGGATTCCAAAGAGGCAGCTAGATATTCGAGAATTTTTTTTTTTTTAATTTTTGTTATCTTAGAGGCTGAAATGAAAAAATACATACTCAAATGTACTGTACATTAAATTTTAACACACCGGAAAATATCCCACATATTAACTAGGGCTGCCAGAGTGATCTTCTTTTGGCCCGGGCAGTGAGGGTTGGGAGAGGGGGGCTAAAATAAAATCTATATTCTGCCTTCTGGTTGAAGAATAATTTAGAATTGAGCTCCAGTACTTTGGCCACCTGATATGAAGAGCTGACTCATTAGAAAAGACCCTGATGCTGGGAAAGACTGAAGGCAGGAGAAAGGGATGACAGAGGATGGGATGGCTGGATGACACTGACTCAATCAACGGACATGAGTTTGAGCAAGCTCTGAGAGATAGATAAGGATAGAGAAGCCTGGCATGCTGCAGTCCATGCGGTTGCAAACAGTTGGACATGACTGAGCTTCTGAACGACAACAAAATTTTAAAATCTATAATATTTACAACTATGATTCTATTAGAATCTTGCTTTTCCTTAACATCGCACAAAAAAACAAACTGCATAACTGAATGAACTAAAAGATGAACCTTCAGTTCTCATCCATCTAAATGGATCAAAACAAAATTGATCTGAATCTAAATTCAGTTGTTTATCAAAACAACTTAATTGTCCTCACTGATAATATATAATACATATATTAAACATGTAAGTAAATATCAGCATAAATTTGTAAAACTCAAGTATAAAATATCACATCTGTGCTGTATATCTAAGTTCTGCATAAAACTGGTTGGGAAAAAAAGAATTCCAACAATTAAATGAAAAGACATTTGAAATCCACCTCTATACATCACAATGATTTCAAATAACTCATGGTAAAGTGAGGAGAGATTGCTTGATATACTAGGTCCAACTGATAAGTAGGCAGAGACTTAAAAGGAACTCTGCCTCTACTTCATTTTTTATAACATAACGTCCCTGACAGGTGGGGAACAACTTCTACCTTGACACTTCTGATTTAAGGCACATAAATAAATCTTTAAGAAAGTTTCTCCTAACCCTGAACCAGTACCTGCCTTCCTATAATTTTGATCCTCTCATTGCAATCTGCCTGGTGATTCAATACAGGATACTACCCTACATCCTTGTTATAACTGGAGCCACTGATCACACTGTCTCCTTCTTTAGAGGTATCCCACAAGTACAAAATCAAAACTCTAATGTCAATGAAAAATAAAATGAAATACTGCCTCTCTTCAAAGAGACAAATCCTACTTAACCAGTCCAGAGGCTGGCAAACTGCAATCCATGGGCCAAGTCTAGCCCACTGCCCATTTTCACTAATACAGCTTTCTTGTAACCCAGTGACACCCATCTATGTGTTATCTATGGCTACTTTTGTGCAACAATGGCAGAGGTGAGTAGCTGAGCCAGAGACCTTATGGCCTGCAGAATCGAAAATATGTCCTAGCTAGCCCTTTATAGAAAAAGTGTGTCCACTGTGATCTAACCCATCCATCATCCAGTGTTTTCTCACAAGCACAGAACTGTATTACATTCAATGTTACAGGCTACAGTGCAATCACTGAAAGATTTATCCCTGTAGTATATACGATGCCCAAGTACCTACCAAATTAAGCATTTCTCAGTAAGTATTTGTGGAATGGCTTCTGGGCTGCCTACGCTATGGTTTTTCCAGTAATTATGTATGGATGTGAGAGCTGGACTATAAACAAAGCTGAGCACCAAAGAATTGCTGCTTTTGAACTGTGGTGTTGGAGAAGACTCTTAAGAGTCCCTTGGACTGCAAGGAGATCCAATCAGTCCAACCTAAAGGAAATCAGTCCTGAATATTCATTGAAGGACTGAGGCTGAAGCTCCAATACTTTGGTCTCCTGATGTGAAGAACTGACTCACTGGAAAAGACCCTAATGCTGGGAAAGATTGAAGACAGGAGGAGAAGGGGACAACAGAGGATAAGATGGTTGGATGGCATCACTGACTCTATGGACATGAGTTTGAGTAAGCTCTGGGAGTTGGTGATGGACAGGGAGGCCTGGCATGTTGCAGTCCACGGAGTCGCAGAGTCAGACACGACTGAGCAACTGAACTATGGGGCAGATCTAGCCCAGGGTTTGGGCTGCAGCACCAACCTCAGATAACTGTGCCTCCCATCCCCACTACCGCCCTGTATGTGACCCATCAGGACCTGCCTCCTCCCTGGAGCTGGCCAAGGGGTTCCTGCTGGACGGGTTCACAACCTACCTGGGCTTCCATGCTACATGCTGCTGAAGATAGTGGGCTCACCTTCTGGAAGCTACATGTTGCCACACTCCGCCTTTTGGCTGTTGGCTGCAGAATAGCCTTGAATGGTCTCTGAATGGGCTTCCCTCCTAGCTCAGTTAGTAAAGAATTCACCTGCAATGCAGGAGACCCAGGAATTTCTGCTGGAGTCCATTATGCAATCCTATCTGGCTCATTAAAAATCAGATCGGATTCCTAAAACATGTTTTTCTCCTGTCATTATTCTGCTTAAACCTTCAGGGGCTTCCATGGTTCTTGAGAAAAAGTCTAAATCCCTGGAATCCAAAGGTCTCCTTAATCTCAGTTCAATTCAGTTGCTCAGTCCTGTCTGACTGTTTGCAACCCCAGGGACTGCAGCATGCCAGGCTTTCCTGTCCATCACCAACTCCTAGAGTTTACTCAAATTCATGTCCATAGAGTTGGTGATGCCATCCAACCATCTCAACCTCTGTCGTCCCCTTCTCTTCCTGCCTTCAATCCTTCCCAGCATAAAGGTCTTTTCCAATGAGTCAGCTCTTCACATCAGGTGGCCAAAGTATTGGAACTTCGGCTTCAGCCTCAGTCCTTCAATGAATATTCAGGACTGATTTCCTTTAGAATGGACTGGCTGGATCTCCTAGAAGTCCAAGGGACTCTCGAGAGTATTCCCCAACACCACAGTTCAAAAGCATCAACTCTTCAGCACTCAGCTTTCTCTGCGGTCCAACTCTCACATCCATACATGACTACTGGAAAAACCATAGCTTTGACTAGACAGACCTTTGTCAACAAAGTAATCTCTTTGCTTTTTAATATACTGTCTAGGTTGGTCATAACTTTTCTTCCAAGGAGCAAGCGTCTTTTAATTTCATAGCAGCAGTCACCATCTGCAGTGATTTTGGAGCCCCCCAAAATAAAGTCTGTCACTGTTTCCATTGTTTCCCCATCTATTTGCCATGAAGTGATGGGACTGGATGCCATGATCTTAGTTTTCTGAATGCTGAGTTTTAAGCCAACTTTTTCACTCTCCTCTTTCACTGTCATCAAGAAGCTCTTTAGTTCTTCTTCACTTTCCGCCATAAGGGTGGTGTCATCTGCATATCTGAGGTTACTGATTTTTCTCCCAGCAATTTTGATTCCAGCTTGTGCTTCATCCAGCCCAGCATTTCTCATAATGTACTCTGCATATAAGTTAAACAAGCAGGGTGACAATATACAATGTTGATGTACTCCTTTCCCGATTTGGAACCAGTCTGTTGTTCCATGTCCAGTTCTAACTGTTGCCTCTTGACCTGCATACAGATTTCTCAGGAGGCAGGTCAGGTGATCTCTTCTCTTGAAGAATTCTCCACAGTTTGCTGTGATCCACACAGGAAAAGGCTTTGGCGTAGTCAATGAAGCAGAAATAGATGTTTTTCTGGAACTCTCTTGCTTTTTTGATGATCCAACAACTGTTGGCAATTTAATCTCTGGTTCTTCTGTCTTTTCTAAATCCAGCTTGAACATCTGGAAGTTCACGGTTCACGTACTGTTAGAGGCTGGCTTGGAGAATTTTGAGCATTACTTTGCTTGCGTGTGAGATGAGTGCAATTGTGCGGTAGTTTGAACATTCTTTGGCATTCCCTTTCTTTGGGACTGGACTGAAACCTGACCTTTTCCAGTCCTGTGGCCACTTCTCCCTTAATCTAGCCCCACCCTTCTGTCTGTCCCATTATCTCCATCACACCCAACAGAATCCTCCCTTCTGGCCAGGCCAGCACCCCCTGGTCCTGGGACCAGCAGAACTCTATCCAGTTGCTTTGTCCACATTGTTCTCCACTTGGAGAGCCCCACACAATCTGCCCTTTTCTCTGTATCTGTCTAAATATCACCTTTCTAAGCTCAGCCCAAGTACTTCCTTCTCCTGCTCACATTTGTCACCTTTTATCTGTATCAAGAACAGCAAATAGGTTTCACTATATATACCAGGCCCAGACAATGGAAAATACATTGCATGGAGAATTCTGAGCCTTCATCCCTGCTCAGAGGGAAAGGGTTCTGTGATCAACAGTGGTTTCTGCCAAAGGCACAAGGGGGAGAAGTGACAAGATATCCGTTACATATCTTTTCTGCCTTTCGGCTGCTGGCTGGAGCTGCCTAGGCTGTACGGCAGCTGCCCTCGCTGGCCCCGTTGCTCCTCACAGGCACTGTCAAGCGTCTCAACCACCGGCCCAACTGCATCCTCCTGGCCATTTTTCTCGTCCACTATGTGCACTGGGCCTTGACTTGCCTGTGTCTGAACCAAGGAGGAAAGTCCGCACCTTTTTACACCTTTCTATTGGCATTTGTGTTCTGCATCTGTAACGGCTACTTGCAGAGTGCACCCGAGCCAGTAGGCAGATGACTGGTTCACTGACCCCTGATTTCTAACAAGTTTTGTCTTGTGGTTGATGTGCTTAGTTACTCAGTCGTGTCCGACTCTTGCAATCCCATGAACTGTAGCCCGCCAGGCTTCTCTGTCCATGGGGATTCTCCAGGCAAGAATACTGGAGGGGGTTGCCATGCCCTCCTCTAGGGGATCTTCCCAACCCAGGGATCAAACCCAGGTCTCCTACATTGCATGCAGGTACATTCTTTATCATCTGAGCCAGCAGGGAACCCCAGTGGCTTGTGCTTGATAGGCATACTGATAAACATCCATTCAGATCTTGTCCTAAGGAACTTCTGGAAACCAGGAGAGACTGGATATAAAACACTGAGGCAGGGCTTGTTTGAATACATCATTGCAGTCAACTCTGGACTTGTCGACAGTGCCACTACACCCTCGCCAGCTGGTCCATCCAAGGCTGGGCTTTGGCTCTGTTCACTTTCTGTGTCCTGTTCACCAGGGCTCAGCAGCATCACCAGTGGTATCATAAGAAATCTGAAGACTTCCAAAATACAAAAAAATTATGATTCTGTTTTTAAGTTTGTTGTCAATGGAATTATCTTCAACTTGAAGCTTTTCAATGATGCCTCTCTTGGCATTATATAAATAAATGTGTATCTCTGTAATTTTTCTGCTCCTTCATCCTCTTTAAGATTTGCTCTAAGAGTTCTTTTCCCCTAGCAAATTTATAAGCTACCTAATAACAATCTAATCAAACTGAAATTGCAGATTAAAGTATGATGCCGCATACCAGGTCAGGAATCTGGAACTCTGTAATTGAGGCTGACCCTCCACTGATTTGGGGTTTGCCTCTGTAGACCAAAACATCTCTCTATGCCTTACAAATCCCCCAACAGCAATGGGTTTGAGGTCAAAGGTGATGTCACCCCCTCCCCAGTCCATGAACGCATGTTCCGTCTTTGTGCCTCTCATCCCACTAGGTGGGAGAGACCTGGGTGCCCACAGTGTGCCCATAGCGTCTCACTATTGGGTGCTAGGCAGGCAGGGAAGGTGGGTGTAGAGAAAGGAGGAGCCCAGCGAAGGCTGGTGCAAAAGACTTCTAGCACCTTCTGCAGCCTGGCCCACCAGGTGACCTCACTGGCAGGACAGGGCACTGGGAGTGTACCTGAGGAGCAAGTTGCCGTGTCCCCCACAAAAGTGACTTGTTGGAGGCCCTCAGCTGGGAATTCAAAGGTGCCACAGGGCAGCCCTGCCATCTTGGATCACTCACCATGAGCAATCATGAATTCCTGGCCTGGGATGGTTTGTCTTCCTCCTTCCAGGCAGAGTTATAAAAAATTTTAAGGCACTTTTTAAGTTCCTCTCAATATTGCAAAGCTGTAACTTGAAGCAGAATTTCTTATTTTAGATGCACTCAAAAACTCCACGGAGACAAATGGCAGTAATAAAATGGACTTATTACCAGATATGTTAAAAAAAAAAAAATCTCCTCACTAGAAGGCTGTTGACTCTCCTGGCCCCTCTGTGGAAATCTAACAAACACATGGAAGAACCCCCTCCTCTCCTGGGACAGCACCGCCTCCACTGCTGCCACATTTACAGAGGTGGGAACTGAGAGGGGAAGTGGAGGGAGCCCACGCTTGCGAACGATGCCTGGTGGCAGAGGCCTTCATGACATCGTGTCCTGGACATTCTCCTGCTGCCACCTTTGTGCAGGAAGCAGGTTCTCCTGCCCCCCCTACACCTCAGGCCCCTCATCAGATCCCTCCATCCTTCTCCTGGCTCACTTTCCTAAACAAGGTTTCCTTCCCCACGAGTCTTCATGCAGAAACTGTGTTCTCTGAGTTACAGTTTTCAGAGTCTCTTAAGGTTTTAATTACACAGAAAACCTTCCCTGATGTTTAATAAAAAATGGAACACTTTGGGGGAAAACTTTATGAGCAAATAATCTTTGGCACTTTTTCTGACTGAATAATTACTTGAAACCATAAAACAATAAATATTTAGGATCTCCTCTGAAAACTAACAATTCTGAGCAAGTCCTGACTGATTTGGGCCACTGGGTTCTAGAAGGCATACCTGACCAGAAAGATACTTGTCCATGAGTCAGAGATGTTCACTGTGAGTTTTACTTCTGTTAGTGCTTTATTTTTGAGTGACCAAAAGTCTCGGTTAATTCAGGATTTGATGCACAGTTACTACTTCATGGCATGCACTGGATGGCTGACATAGGAAGAGATCTCGATCTATCTTGTCTGCCAGTTTTCTATTTGCTAAAAACTGTAACATAGCAAATCATGACCAATTTGTTATTGGGTTAATTATAATAATCAAGGAGATTAATAAAATTACTATTAAATGAATAAGCATTTGTGGCGTGAGGAAAGTTAGATAGGAAGAGGAACGAGAAGATGGGGAAGGGGTCGGGGAGGGTAGAAATAGGGCTTTACTTTTGCCAAAACTCATCTGGGCATATATCCTTCAAGGAACTACTTTAAACCCCTACAGATCCCTTCTGTAACTAGGTATTTGAACACAGGGCTGCACATCTGAATTAAAGTGAGGACCTAAAGTCACTATGTTTTGTTTCAAGCAATCAATAGTGACTGAAATGTTGTTTAGTAAAGAAAAATTCTTGCTAATTTTGAAAATCCAAGAAAATGCTACCCACCCTTTTTTAAATTGAAATGTCTTTATTTTGATTTAATCTACACAGAGACTTTCTAAATTGAAGTATAGCTGATATACAATATTATGTAAGTTCAGATCACATCAGTCGCTCAGTCATGTCAGACTCTTTGCGACCCCATGAATCGCAGCACGCCAGGCCTCCCTGTCCATCACCAACTCCCGGAGTTCACTCAGATTCACGTCCATTGAGTCAGTGATGCCATCCAGCCATCTCATGCCCTGTCGTCCCCTTTTCCTCCTGCCCCCAATCCCTCCCAGCATCACAGTCTTTTCCAATGAGTCAACTCTTCGCATGAGGTGGCCAAAGTACTGGAGTTTCAGCTTTAGCATCATTCCTTCCAAAGAAATCCCAGGGCTGATCTCCTTCAGAATGGACTGGTTGGATCTCCTTGCAGTCCAAGGGACTCTCAAGAGTCTTCTCCAACACCACAGTTCAAAAGCATCAATTCTTTGGCACTCAGCCTTCTTCACAGTCCAACTCTCACATCCATACATGACCACAGGAAAAACCATAGCCTTGACTAGACGAACTTTTGTTGGCAAAGTAATGTCTCTGCTTTTGAATATGGTATTTAGGTTAGTCAAGTTACAGGTGTACAATAAAATGATTCACAAATTTCAAAGATTATACTCTATTTACATAATTATAAAATAATGGCTAAATTTACCAAGTTGTACAATATATGCTTGTAGCTTATACACAATAGTTTGTAACTCTTACTCCCCTACTATCATGCCCCTCCCTCCTTCCCTCTTCCCACTGGTAACCACTAATTCGTTCTTTATATCTGAACGCACCTTTTAAAGAATATTGCTGCTGTTGTTTTAAAATCACTTACACAATAACATAAAAACTGCAGCCTGAGTCCACAAAAATGACAGAGAACAGCTCCTCTTCAGGCTTATGAAGTAATCCTGCCCACAGCCCAGGATCAGCTCACAGGGGCCCTGAAAAAGTCAGGAAACCCAAAGGAAGCCCAGGAATGATGGAATAATCCTGTCTCAATGACCCAGTCTTTAGAACACACATCTTAAACCCAATAAATCATGGGGAAAATCATGTTACACTAAGAAATATTACTGGTGAACACCAGGGATGTACAATATTTCTATGTAAAGTAAAACAGAGAGGAAGAGAACTTCAAACATCACAAGAGGCTTTCTACATCCAGCACAGTAATGTGGGAAAAAAAAAAAAAGCACATTCAGGAAACATTCAAAATGAAAACATTATCCAATAAATCAGCCCAAGGCTCTGCTGTCTATAACATGCTGCCTCTCAGGAAACACTCATAAGGGAAGAAAAGTTCTCAAAAGCAGAAATTTGACTCTCAACCTGTTTGAGACAAAAGGGAAGTTGAGAGTCTACAGTAGGACCTCAGAAAACTTGCCCCCTTAAAGTGAGTTGCCGCATTTGGCCACACTCATGTAACAGCAGAACCAGCCTGTGGCAGGACTTGGGCCACCCTCTGCCATGCCAGGACCTTTCACCCCTACAAATGAGAAACAGCTGCTACTCAACCTATCAATGAGCAGCTGCAATATTTTTTCCCCCCTAAACCTCCTACAAATACAATAGAGAGAGTCAGACCAGAACAGCCTGCTGGAGTTAAGGAAGTGGAAAGACCTTCCTAAAATATCTCTCCATCCCTCTTATCTGGGAGTAGGATGCACCCCCTCCTCCTGGCAGCCAGATTCTGCCATGTGACCTGAAGCCCTGGCTATAGTTAATTGGATCGAACTGGACCCAGAGCCAAGCTGAGCCAACCAGATTCTCTCCTTCTGGAAATCTGATACTGAGTTATGAGAAACTAAATAGTCTGGTTTGGAGGTTCTTAAATTGGTTTTTTGCCCCCTGGGAACACTGACAATATCTGGAGACATTCTGATATCATGGCTGGGGTGGGGGAGAGGTTGGGTGTTGCCAGCAACAAGGGCACAGAGGCCAGGGATGCGGCTAAACATGCTCCAGTGCACAGAACCAACAAAGAATCAGCAGCTGCAGTATTTTTAACCTAGTTACTCTGCACTATGTTTATTAGGTAGGGGCAGAAAGATTTTTGAAAAGCTGGTATTAGAAAAAGGAATAGAATCAAAATGGGGTCTTTTTGGTGACAATAGTATCTTAAGTTCTTGTTTTATGTAGAAAGTTCCAGTAACAGCAAATATTTATCATGCTCATGGTACTAGGCTCTCTACTGAATGCTTTCATATTAATGGATTTTAACTCAACTCTGAGTGGTAGGTAGTATTATGCCCATTTCGTATATGAGAAAACTGAGGCACAGAGGCCGCACAGCAGGTAAGTGACAGAGTTAGAATGCAAATGCAGGGGGTCTGACTCCAAGGTCAGTGCCCGTAAATATTACTCTGTGCAGCCTCTCAGCCCAATCTCTGACTTAGTAGCCGTCTTGTGTACCCATGTCGGGCTCTGGGGACACAAAGAAGCCCACAGTCCAGCCCTGCACTGTGACACACTGTGTTCGGTCCAGTATCAGAGAACCAAGGCAAGGCTGTAGCTAGCGCATCAGCACCTCTCTGCCAGTGTGCAGTGGGGACCTTGGTGAGCTGGCTGGGGGCTGGATCACAGGCATGCTTGCCCCCTTGGTCAGGCACCTCTGTGTAGTCAGTGTCCAGTGAGCTTACCGGAGCAGCCCTGGAGGGAGCCTCAATTCAGGCTTGTCAGTGGAAGACTGCAAATAAGAAGACTTAGAGTAGAGTGAGAGGGAAAAGATGAACTTTCCAACCAGAAGTTATGTGTGCAGCACTACACTCTGTGGTCACTTCAGACAGAAGCCAGGCTCACACAGTCTTCGCAGCTTTACTAACAATTCATCCAGATTACTACATGATTGTCTGGACAGGAAGCTGCTCTGACAAACCAGCCCTGAGCAAGTTGCCTTCACAAAACCAAGAAGCTGCCTGAGACTGACCAGTTTTTGGTCTACTGGAAAGATCTGGGCCATCCTCAGTTTCTGGACTCGGCACATTTGACCCCCAGTGCTCTGCCTTGGGAGTCTGGTACGGGAAGGTTGGAAGGACCTAAACTGCACACCGCTTCCTAGGAGACACAGCCCGTGAGAGAGAGTCAGATGCTGACAGACCCCCTTAAAACTGCCCTGTCCCTTGGTCCAGAGGGACCAAGACTCCTTTGGAAGCACTACTGCTCTTGGCAGAAGAGTAGCCTGAGGGCCTCAGGAATCAAGTAACTGAGATATACATGTATCTGAACACAGGGAGGCCGGCGTGCTGCGATTCATGGGGTCGCAAAGAGTCGGACATGACTGAGCGACTGAACTGAACTGAACAAGGACTCCCTCCTTGCAGCACAACCAACTTAAGCCCACTTTCTCCCATCTGCCTGACCAGGGAGCTGCTACATCAAATTATTCCAGGAAAACATCCACCCAATTCCACCATCTTCCATGTTACAGTTATTCTTATCCCACACTCTGTGGAGGCTCTGTGCCTCCTCAGCAACCCAACCTCTCACAAGTCCAGTCCCTCTCCAGCCTCTCCACAGAGCCCTCTTGACATAGTGGTGTTGGTACAGGGGGTGGTTCCGGGGGCGGTGGTAGAAGTTGGGATGGTGGGTAGTTAATGTGCATTAATTACGTAGTATTGGTTAAAAGGGAGGGCTTCCTGGGTTCAAAGCTGAACTCCTCTACACCCACAAAGGCTTCCTAAGTGCCCCCTATGGCCTAACTCAGTCCCTGGAGGTCACCCTGGAGGATGTCCAGAGCCCTCCTTCTCCCCTACTCCTTTCAAGACTCAGGGCAATGAGCTCTAACATCTAGTGCTGTCCGCCTTTCCTTGTCAAGGCGGCCAACCTTCCCCTCTTTCACCAAGGATTTCTGAGTCTGCCTCAGCCTCTTGCTCCAGCCCAAGTCCTATCAACTTTGTCAATCACAAGAGCGTGCTACCCAGCACCCTGGGTACATTTCCTCTTCTGCTTCCTAAGCTCCCCATCTTTCCCAAGGCCAACCAGTCACACATTGGAGCCTTCTCTCCAAAAACTACTCTATGTCTGCAATCTTAAATTCATATACCCTACTGTCTCCCACAATGAGTTTTCTCTCTCAGTTTTGTGAACAGTTATTCCAAATAACACCTATAGTTCAGTCCCATCAGCACCACCCGTCCTCGCATCCTCTACTCACCCTTCCTTCCTTTCCACTAACTCGGAGCTCACAGTGGTCTATCACTTCCACCAACCTCTTGCCCATGTCCTAAATTTCCTCTATTCCATTATCCACCCAGTAACTCACCCTGGAAAAAGCCCAACTTTTATCAATCTAACTGTCCACCTCCTTGAAATCTTCCTTTCCAGACAAAGTCTGGAAGAGAAAAAAACAAAAGTACCATAGACATCAGATTTTTGTCATTGTTGGGTCATGGTCTCCACACCACAACCAATGCATCTGTGTCCTGGGCATCACTGCCCTGGTCTTTCATTGCAGCTACTTCAGCTCCAACCCATAGGCAACCATATTTCAGTCACACTCAGCAAGACAACCTCACGTTCCACTTCATCGGCATTTAACCATCTCAAGTTCAGCCCCCTTTAGAAAGGAAAGCAGTCCCTCAATGTCCCTAGTCGCCTTCCAGTTCCAGCCCTTGCCTCCTTCTCATCCACGGTGAAATTTCTGGACAGCCTTGACTACAGCGGTGTCATTTCCCCACTTCCCACTGGGCCTCTGAGAGCCTCTGGCCAAGGTCACCATGCAGCCATCTTCTTCCATGATCTCTGGGCCACGGGAAACACAATTGGCTACTTCCTTCTCCTGGAAAGTCTCCCTTCTCAACCTGTGAGATGCGACACTCTGCAGGTTTTCTCCCAACCTTGCAGCTCTCTTTCTCTCCCAAGATTCCCTTCCTTTTGCTGATCCCACGAAAACCATGTGCTTCATATGTACCGGCCCTGAGATAGACACTAGACTTCCTCGGGTTCTCCCTTCCATACTGAGCACAACCCTCCCTGCGTGAGCTCAGACGTGCCCACGGCTTCAGTTACCATCTAAACGGTTAAGGATGTGAGGTCAGACATTAGTAAGACCTGGGTTCATATTCTGGCTCCATCACATTGCAGGCGTGACATAATTTCTCTAAGTCTCAGTTTCTAATTTCTAAAAAGATAAAGGCAATAAATCATGCATGAAAAATACTTAGCACTGTGCCTTACAATGACAATTTAATAATATAGTTACACACACATATATATGGCTTTCCAGTTGGTGCTAGTGGTAAAAAATCTGCCTGCCTATACGGGAGACGCAAGAGATGCAGGTTTAATCCCTGGGTCAGGAAGATCCCCTGGAGTATGAAATGGCAACCCACTCCAGTATTTTTGCCTGGAAAATCGCATGGACAGAGGAGTCTGGTGGGCTACACAACTCATGGGGTTGCAGAGAGTTGGACATGACTGAGCGCACACACACACACACACACACACACAGCAAGTAACAATAATGTTACATACTGCTTTTAACTCATCCAAAGCTCACCTCTAAGCTCCCACATAATTCAGATTCTTACACTGAATCTCAATTTGGACTTCCCACAAGCAGTGCAAACTCTGAACTCAAAGCCTTCACTTGCCTCTCCATGTGCTATTCCTTCAAGTGTCACCTACCACAGTACATGACCTGTTTTGCCCCCGTGATGTCTATGGTGGTTCTAAAACATGCCCATAAATCCTTTGACTTCCTGCCACCAAGAGGTGGTGCCTGTCTCCTGCCCTTGTGACTGCCTTGATGAACAAGTGCCATATAAGTGATGCTGCACAACTGCTGAGACCAGGTTAGAAAGACAGTAGCTTCCACCAGTTTCTCCTGATACATGTACTTACTCTGTGAGCCTTCAACCTGGATGTAAGCAGTGCAGCTCCCTGAGGCCTCATGTAGAAAGATACCTGAAGAGAGATGCCCCAGGAGTCCACACTTTCCAATCCCCCAGATTTGCATGTTGCCAGACCAGCATTCTAAGAAGTTTTGAGATGCTCCCAGCCACCATCCGATGGTAACTTAATAAGGAATCCTGAGCAAGAAGAGCCTAATTGAACCCAATTCAACTCCAGATTCATGAGTTTAAAAAATGACTGTTATTAAGCCACTGTTTTAAGGTGGTTTGTTACTCAGTAACAGATAACCAGAACAATGCTCAAATCAAAAACCTGAAAATTATCCCTAAAATCTCCTTTGTTCTCATCTTCTACAGTCAGTTACAAAATCTTGGCAATTCACAGATGTTACCTAAATCCATCTACTTTTCTGCATCCTTCCTGCCTCCATCTGGCTGTGAACACCATTATCTCACTCCTGAATCAGGATAGCATCTTCCAAACTGGGCTTCTGCCTCCCATCCGCTGCCCTTTCCAGCGCTTGTCCACACTGAAGACTGACCTGACCATGTCACCCTAGGCAAACTTTAAAGGTTCCCACGATGTGACCCTAGGTGGACTCTGCAGCAAAGTGTACCCAGCTGTTCCTGACTCTACTCCAGCCACACCAAGCCCTGGGAGTTCCTTAAAGCAATGGGGTTACTCACCCCCAAGTCCTTGCAGGGATGCTGTCCCTTCTGCCTGGCCCTGGCCCTGCCTGTCACTGGGCCAACACTCCTCAACTTCAATGTTGCAGATTAAAAATGACTCCTCTGAAAAGCTCGCTTTGGCCCTCAAGTCCAGGTTAAGACTCCCTTTCATATACTCTATTAGTAACCTGTATTTCCCTCTGAGTAGAATATGCCATTCCAAAACATAATTGCTTAGTTTTCATCTCTACAAGAGTATGAGTTCTTTGAGGGCAAGCCAATGTCTTATTCACTTGTATATCCCTAGTGCCCGGGACAGCACCAGAATACAAAAGGCTTATAAAAAATTAGAGCTGCTTGAATAAATGATAATTATGTAAAGGCAAATTTATGATCACTCACTTAAAGAATTAGAAAGAATAGAAAAACAGACAGCTATTCCAAGAAGGAAACAAGATGATTGAGGAAAACTTTGAAATAAAAGAAACACTTTAGATATCTAATTGATCCCACCTTTTTATAGATGAAGAAATGGAAGGCAGTGACATTGACTGGTTTGCCCAAACCATACATTGAGTTCCCTGTAAAGCAGGAATACCACCAGGTCAACTGACCTCCACAGTACCTCTTCAGCAAGACAGGATTTTCAAGTGAAACCACACAACCGAAGAATATGGCCAACTAATTTCTTCAAATTAAAAAAAAAAAATCTGCCTTATGATCCTCCTATATTATATTGTTCTCATGCCTGAATATATGGAAGTAGCTCTGGGCAACTTTAAATTTCTTTGGGGTACACACACATCAAAATAAATTAATGACTGACAAAGTAAAGACTATTGGTGAGGATACGAAATAACTGGACCTTTTACACTACTGGTATAAGTCTAAGTGGTAAAACTACTTTGGAAAATGTTTGGCAGTATTTAATAAACCTAAACATATGCATGCCCCATGAACCTGAAATTCTACTTTACCCAACAAAAATGCGTTACTTTCCCCAAAACCATAACAAGACTGTTTGTAGCAGCTTTATTCCAAATATCCCCAAAACTGGAAACAATCTAAATGGCCATCAACAATAGAATGAATAGTTTAGTAATAATATTCATACAATACTAATTTGCAATCAGAAAAGAACTGATTTATGCAACATGGATGGATTACACAGGCATACTGAGTAAAAGAAATTACACACAAAAGAACACCTAGCTGTGATTCCATTTATATGAAATTCAAAGTCAGGTAAAACCAATCTATGTCAATACTGCCTAGGAACGAACACCTAGGCAGGATACCCTAGAGAGCCTTCTGGGTGTTACATATCCACCTGGGGGTAGTTACAAGACACAGGTACATATAAAGTCATCTTCATTACTACTGTTTACTCACTAAGTTGGTCTGACTCTTTGTAACCACATGGACTGTAGCCTGCCAGGTTCCTCTGTCCCTGGGATTTCCCAGGCAAGAATACTCAAGTGGGTTGCCATTTCCTTTTCTGGGGATCTTCCTGACCCAGGGATCGAACCTGCATCTCTTGCACTGGCAGACAGATTCTTTACTACTGAGCCACCGGGGAAACCCATAAACTCATCTAGCTGTACCTTTAAGACTGTACATGTTACTGTGTGTAAATTACACTTCAATTAAAAAGATAATTTGGTGACTAAAAAATGTGATTATAAAAACATAAGTGAACATTCATTTTATGTAACAGCTTATATTCAAAAAGTCCAGTATATACAGTCTCATTCAACCCTCAAAAAAGTCCTTTGTGAAAGTTTTTTTGTAAATAAGATTCTCATTTACTAGTCATAATTACTATCTTAAAAAAATACCTGAATCAGAACAAGAAAAAGGAAATAAAATTTAAGTGATAGTAAAAATTAACTTTAACATTCTTCTGGGGACTAGAAGTCCCAATATAAGTAATTTGCAGAACAGACCAAAAAATAAAAAAACATACTTTACCCAAGGTCAAAAACAAATCTTTTGTGCCCAGCTCTTAAAATGTACAAGAATGTGTTCCTACATAATGTTTAGTTACATTATTTCACAAAAATTGTACTCTGCCATTTTTGGAGAGTAAAAAAATCCTCACAGTGTCACTGAAGCAGGGTTGGGGGCGGGGTGGCAGGGAAGGGGAGGATTGCGGAATCAAGTTCAAGGACATACAGGAGGAGAAAGACTCACTTTTATCTACACTTGCTCCCCACTTCTGTTGATGCCATTATATGGACTCATACCAATCCGTATAGAAATTATAAAGCAATTTTTTTAAAAAAGCACTTTAGCACTAAAAAAAAAACATAATCAATAGTCATCAAAGAGGTTTGGATGCTATCTGAATCTTTCAAATGAGGAATTGTGGTTCGAATTAATCTGTCTTAGACCAGGTTCTCAGCATTTGGGTTTTAGAAGTAAGTACATTCTAAATATTAATTCATACATACAAACTTGAGGATGTTTAAGGATTCACATCCTTTTATTCTGACAGGTAATAACACTGAGATAGACAAAGAGATACTGTTGTTCATTATCATGAGAATAGACAGCATATTCTAACATCCACAAAAAGTTGGAAAGATATAACCTCATATTTTTAAGTCTATAAATTAAACATATGATGACTTTATAACATTCTTGACTTTTCCTTTCTGCTATGGACTGACATTTGGAAAACAGCTTATATCATGCAGGCAATAGGTGGACTTTCTAGGAAATCAAATACAGGGTTTCAAACTTTTCTTCTCTATCACAATAATGAAAACACGTACAGTAAGATTACAGATGTGTTGCCAACCCTCGTAACAACTGAGACAGCTGGAGTTACTCCTGACCCTCAGTTTCCTCAACCATAAAACAAAAACCCAAATTCCAGCACCTCAGAGGGTCACTGAAAGGACCAAACAAACGGCGAATGCACATTAAGCACTCTGCAGGATCTAGGGGATTCTCTGGTAGCTCAGCCGGTAAAGAACATGCCTGCAATGCAGGAGACCCCAGTTTGACTCCTGGGTCAGGAAGATCTGCTAGAGAAGGGATAGGCTACCCACTCCAATATTCTTGGTCTTCCCTGGTGGCTCAGCTGGTAAAGAATCCACCTGCAATGCGGGAGACCTGGGTTAGATCCCACAGGATCTAGGGGACTTCCCTGGTGGTGCAGTGGTAAAGAACCCGCTTGCCAATGCAGGAGACATGGCAGGAAGATCCCATGGAGAAAAAACAGCAACCCAGTCCAGTATTCTTGCCTGGGAAATCCCATGGACAGAGGAGCCTGGTGGACTAGAGTCCACGGAGTCACAAAAAGTTGGATATGACTTGGTGACTGAGCACACATGCACACAGAACCTAGGACAGAGTAAATTCTCAATCAATCATCATCATTATCACCATTTGACTATAACTTTGATTTAACAAACAGTAGCTGATTATATCCATGCATGGTTTATTACCTTATTTAATCACTAAGTCAAAGCTTTAAAATGTAGATACCTTTTGATTCTACATAAAATCTACTCGAACTTGGTCATAAAAATATCCCAAAGGATTAGAAACACTGCCAGTAATAATCTCCCTTTTTGAGATGCACTGTGAATATTTGCATATTAATGATTATACAGTAAAGAAACCTGTTTGATTCTGTTTGACCTAGTTTCCAAACTTACTTGGCATCAAAATCGCTTTTTGAAACCATAGGACTACTGCTCCTTATAATACACTATCATAAAATATCCAAGAGCTTATAAGGAATGTCCATTGCAGCATTATTTATAACAAATACCAACACTAAAAAAATTGAAACTTAGAATAATCAGTGATAAGGTGATAAGTTAATAAAATTATGATTCACTGAAATGCACATAATAAAATTTCATTAAACAATTTATACGACTCATTGTGTGGTACTAAAAACAAGTAAACACACACAATTATGCCTCAAAACCAACACCTTTTCTTTGAGCTTCCCATAAAATCCAAATAAGATCTCTACATATAAAGGCAGAAATGGTAATATCTAAACTAGAAATGTAAAATAAATATCTATTAATACAAACAGGAATATTTATTAATCTTAAAAACATTACAGAAATAAAACAAGTTTCAAGACAATAAGGGTGATATGTTACAATTTTGTTAAAATTATTAACCACAAAGAATACCATATTATTTACACATATATGCAAATATAATAAAAATGCAACAACAACAACAAAAAACCCAAACATGAGAACAGTGCCCACTTGCTTTGGGGTAGTTGTCACCATGGAGAAGGATGAAGAAAGCATGGGAGAGCAGAAGGCTTTCACCTTAAAGTTTCTTTTTTTAAAAAGCAACCAGCATTTTGAAGTTAAAATGGCAAAATACTAACAGCTTTAATCAGGGAGGTAGATACACAGAAGTGCGTTCTCATTTTCTGTACTTTTCGGAACATTTGCATTTATTAAAGATAAAACTGTAAAAGAATCGTATTTTGCTTTAGCTCCTGACTCCATGTACAGACTGATCAAGGAACAAGTGCAGGCCTTCTGCACCTCAGCCAATGGTCCTGGGATGGCTCCAGACTGTCAACTGCTCCACCAGAGAGCCTGGAGAAGCTGCTCTCTTTCGGTGAAAAAAGAACTCTCGAGAATCCCTCTGGGGGAGACATGGCCACAATTGCTAGGGTCGAAGTCCTTGACCCGGAGAGAAGCAATCCAGAAGTCAGAACCATTCCCAACAAATCTGGGTACAAAGGGGCCTGATAAATGAAATGCTCCTGCAAAATCATGTGCATCTGGCTGTGAACCAAAGTGCAGGGCATGCTTATGCACCAGGGTACGGCGGGAGGGTGCAAAAGGTGAGCGAAGTCTCTCACCTTAAGGTATAGACATGTGTACTTCCTCAACTGCGGCACAGCTGTCACTGAGTTCCCAGGGGGCTTCTCACAGGTGATGGCAGCAATTAAGTAACCTCTCAATTTCCAGTCCTGTGTCTGAATCATGGCCCCCTCACTCATCCTCTTAGCTGTTAATTATTACCAGTTACAGCAGTACTGAATAATGCTTACATGCATGGGCTTGGAATCCCCAAGCTAGCTGGTACCCTAGCCCTGACACTCGGTTATGTGATCCCAGCCATTACTCCACCTCACAGAGCCTTAAGTTTCCTCTTATTCTAAGTCAGTATGTCTGTCAGTCAGCAGTATCTAGTCAACAGGACTGCTGGAAGGATTAAATTGGGTAATGCAGGTAAAAACACTCTGCACAGTACATGATATATAGTTCCGTATTCACCCTGCATGAGACTCAATTCCAGTGATAAAAGGATAATCAAGATAGTCAGGGGAAAAAAAAAAGATAGTCAGGGACCCTACACTGATACAAGTTACAGATTCAGATAATGAAAACATCTGCAAAGCACCCCAAATTAAGAGTTTTAAGATGGCAACCACAGAGCATTCAGCCACACATGGGGGCCCTTCTGAGCCACATGCCCATGAAGCCAGCCCTGCCAGAAGCAAGTGTTCACTTTGCTGATACTCAGAAACGAGGGTCAACAAGAACTGGGTTTCTTAGATTCAACCAAACACCAGAAGCATTTGGGGAGATGCCAGGGGAAGAGCCACAGCATAAGTAAGGAGGCCACAGGCTCCAAAATAAAAGCCCATTTTTAACTCAATTTGTGAGAACTATCAGCATTTGTTAACCAAAATGCAGTTACCAAACTTTCTCTGAAAATCTTTTCTTCCTCGAAAGCAAACCCTTTAGCATCAGGAGACTCTGCCCAACAGAAATTCATAAGCAAAAGGCCACTTGGGCCTAGTGTCTGCTAGGCAAAGCCCCACTTTACAGGCAGCACTTGTTTAAGGAGCACAGAAGATTTCAATTAAACTGCCAAATAGATCCTGAGTCTCAGGGACCTCTTCAAAAAGACGACTGGGGCTTGTGACTCTGAAGGTGTCCTTGAAGTGACACTAGGGGGCGGAGAACCAAGGTTGCCTGGAAACCCACGTGTGGTTATTTGATAAAACTTTAGATGGTGAAGGTCACCTAGGTGCTCAGAGTCAGGAGATCACGGAGTGGAAGGCTCAGGACACGACACAGTTCTCTTTCTATCCAGCCTTCCTTTTAACAGTCATTTAGCAGAGACAAGTCTTTGAGCACAGGGGAACAGCGACCAGCCTGGTCCTGGCCCCTGGTTTCTTGACTGGAGAAGTAACATGGTAATTACGTAAAATACACTGTAAAACCTTCAAGTGCATTCCAATAGCTTTAACACCAAGCTGGAAGGAAGGCAGTGAAAAGGGAAGGTTCTGGGACCACAGTCCCAGCTCTATTACTTGTTAGCTGTGTGAACTTGGGGAAATTACAAAACCTCTCTCAGCCTTGGTTTAATGCATTACATGTGGAAAGCATTTACATTATCCAGCACCACAGTATGGGCTCAATAAACGGTAACTATTTTATCCTCATAATACCTATGCTTAACTCCCCCACCCTCAGCATGCCTACAAGAACACAACTTAGGCATCCTTCAGAATGCAAGCTCCCAGAGGACATGAATCAGGTCCCCATATGTGCTCTCTTGGGATTCGTGCTACAAGCCTGGAACCATAGACAGTTGAGAACCAGAGCTAGTGCCTTATATCACAGTTTCTGCCTCACGGTCTCGATATTTTTGAAACTTTTTTGCTAAAAGAACCAGTTATTGTGTTCCCTTTTTATCTTATGATTTAGTAATAAAAGAACACCTATGTGACTGACTAATTCAGCTGCAGTTAAGATTAAAAATATATGGCTTATATTATCACTTTATACATAGAACACATAAGTTATAATGTTCATAGTCATTCACAGTTAAAAAACAGCACACTTCTAAGACCACGGAACATCAGATAAAGTCATAACTGTGCCTTCACTCCTCTTTTAGAATAGGCTCATTTACAACTTAGTAGAACCTCAGAGTTCTGTGCATCGATACACCAAGAGCTTCTGTTCTTGGTTGGTTGATTACTTGGTTTGTATTCTGCAAATAGTGATGGGTTTGTGCTGATCATCTATCTTCTTTCACCTGATCTTCCCTATTGACACACAAATTTTTATATGACAGGTATAGCCTGTGACCAAGAAACTAGGCCAGGTTAACCAACCTATACAGAAAAAGAAATCTAGAACCCTGGCCTTATTAGATCCCAAACCCAACATACAGGTGAAATGATCATTATCTGATAATTAGCAGCTAAAGACGCATTTTTAGATGTCACATTTTCAGGCCCAGCTTTGCATTTCAGTTCACAATGAAACAAAGAAACACACAGAGATAACCTACCAGAGAGCCAAGGCGCACATCACAGGCTGCCTCCTCCCCCTCCTGCGTATCTGTCCACTGCCACAGGCTCCTGCTGAGACACCCACACCCCTCCAGTCCTACAGCCAAGGCCATCCCAGCAGGGGCTCATCCTCCATGCCTTTCAGGGTCATGCACAAAGCAGGGGTCCCATAAACATTTGTTAGATGGATTAAGGAACATATTTTATTCTTTATAGGTAGTAAACAATCCTCAAGGAAGTCTTGTAACTTCCTGCTTGCTGATGACATTAAATCTCTCCATATACTGAGACTAATTTAAAAGGTAGCCCAATCTTTAAAACTGGGCAGTCACAGTCATTCTATAGGAGGCATAAGAATAGTATGAGCAACATTAGCACAGTATATTAACATTCTACATCTGAAAAGCAACATACTGTTTATAAATCACTCTCCCTCCATCATCCCATGTAATCATCCCTGGCATTACACAAAGCATACCAAATTTTATTGATGTTATTTTGATCGCAGGAGGGGGAGAAGAGGTAAAATTCAAGCCAATCAACATGAGTCAGGACACAAAGAATATTAAACCGAGAAGAATCTAGAAGTTGATTTTGTCCAACCTTCCAGGAAAACCTGGTAGACACGTTTTCCATTGTAGCTGAACTATTTTCTCCTTATTCAGAAAGTTCCACACACTGTCTTACTAGTTCTACCTGTCAGAAGAAAAACAGGAAGATGCTGGTACTGCCCACTGGAACAGCAACAGAATCGTCACCTACAGACCTGACAGGTGTGAACATGGCATTTAAAACCCATTCCTAAAATGGGAAAAAGGTATATGGCCTGTCAATACTGAGATTTTTATATTTAAATACTGGAAAACAAATACCTTGATAATCTTAAAGTTAAGAGTAAAAGATACATTCTGCATTCCCCAGAGTAAAACACCTAATCCAAACAGATGTTATCTTGTCTTACTTTAGAAACTGGAGAGAAAAGCTGTCTCTTCTCTCTCATATTCATTCAACAAATAAAGATAGGGTACAGGGTGATACATGTAATTACTGAGGATACATAAATTACCATTATTGTAGTTCCCTAAACTGAAATCAATCAAAACCTTATCCTAAATAGAAAGGCACTATCCCTGGGCTTCACCTTATTTGTCACCTCTAATTCATAGCATTTCCTTCAAGTTAAGAAATCAACAGTAGCCTCTAAGTTCAGAGAATTTTATCCTCTGCTTTAATATTCACAGTCTTATTTAAAGCACCTCTTTCTCTCATTTCTCTTCCTTCCATGTTCTGCAATTAAAAAAGGTTAAGTAATGCCATCCAGCCCAAAGAACAATGGACAATCCATACACACACAGCTCCCTCTTCTTCCAGGAGCAATAAGAAGAAAGTCACACACTGATTAAAAAGAAAAGAGAAGAAAAGACGGCATACACACTATTCCTGTCAAGTGCATGGAAAGTCCACAAGTGCAGCAAAATCTGAAGGGTCAAACTAGAAGTGAAAGGAGTGCATTTTCTCTGGAAGGTAAGTAAAAGAACTTGGGAACTGATTTTTAAAATATGATGCCAGTCAATGAAATTGATTTTCATTTTTCAGAAACTGGTTTTTAATAAACACCACATAAAAATTATGGAAAAGCAAATGAGTCCATCTGAAAGGCAAGAGGAATGATGTGTGGAACATCATTTTCTCTGAGAACTAAGTAAAATGTAAACACAGAAGACCACCTGCAGAGGCTTTTTCCTTTAATGTTTAAGGATTTCCTTAAGTCTTTTCACAGCGGATACTTGACACACTCATCAGAACTGACTTATTTCCTTTAAGAGTTTTTTCCTCACCACCAATGATTAGCCAAGTGATTTTTATGGGACTGTTTCACTACACTTGTGAATTTTTTAAAAATCATAGCTAAGGTGACAAAATAATGATTTTTTTAAAATAGGAATGCATAGGGTATATGCGGGCGTGGCAGGTAAAACAAAAAAAGCCATGTCAAATTTGGAGCCCATTGATTTTGACACACAACTTAGGAAACTGAGGAAGAAAGAATCTGCTTTTAAGGTAATCTAGAGCACCACAAGCATTCCCCATCAGGAAATTAACCTGAGTAATTAACCAGAGTCTTCCAATTGTTTTCCCCCACTAACTGCTGTAGTGGGTTTGGCACCTCAAAGACAGGTTTACAATGCAATTTGCAACTTTAAAACTCACTCAGCAAATAAAATAGCAAGTTCCTTTTTAGGAACTACTTAACTAAGCATTCAAAATCAGCTTTCATTAGTATAGGTAAGGCAGCCCTTTCCAATTCCATAACCATCCTCAACAAACTTTGGCTTTAATTCCGGCAACTGCAAGACAGAACCTACGAGACAAGCTACAAAATAATCAGTTACTTAATTCAGAAAATAGTCTTTAAGAAACATCTGACAACTCTTTTACCCTACATAGCACTTTGCATTTTAAAGAACCCCCAATCAGATAACCTCCTTAACTGGCTACACTGTGAGCTCCGAATGTCTCTCTATCACAAAGACAGAGGAAGTTACTGACATCAACAAAGGAAGAAAACAGAATTTGAATTCAGTTTTTGACTCCCCTCAATGCACAAGGTCATGTATTAACTGCAGTCACCACCCCTCCCCACAAGCCCATCAAACCAGGAAGATTTAGGGGAAATAAGCCCAAATACAAGATAGCATCACAAAACCAGTCCTTGTCCAGCGTTTCTTGACTATGAACGCATTCACAGTCTTTCTTAGTACAGCATTAGTGTAATTCCTAGAAGGCACTGGCAAATCTCTGCCAGGCCAATCTGCAGGCAGAAACCAACAGCATGTGTTCAACAAGATGACAGGACGGTCAATGTCTTTACCGTTTACTTCAACTCTGCATTGCAACAGGGGTTCTAGACAAAAAGGTAAACCTGGTAATTGTTTAGGATTGAACACAGCCAACATTAATGAGGATCCCTGCGAACACAAACATGCATCTCTGGGGAAATAATTTCTCGAACAATATGCGGTGTTTTGCATAATTATACACACACACACATAAATCAAGTGCATTTTTAAAGTAATGTTCAGCCCCAACACTGAGCTGACACTTTTCCCACCTAAACTTCTCAGCACAAGCCTGGCCTAAAAAGCACAGACAGGGTCCAATCTGTGCACCGGGTAAGAGACAAGCATCCACGGCAGAGACGGCGAGGCAATGAATGCCTGCCTATCCAATCCTTTCTACCCACGCTGCGATGTAGTTTAGTCCCGTCTACTATATGGTAATGTGCTTTTAAAACCTCGCGGCGACCGAGGTCATAGCTTTAGAGATCTAATAACAACCAAATGACCGGAGCTACCGGGCACTTAGTAAGCCATTCCGGTTATGGCTCTTTAATAGTACCTGGAGTTCTGCTAAAGGCAGAGGGGAAAACTCCTGCTTCCTGGGAAAGAAAGTCTCTGCAGGAGTACACAGAGAAGCAAAGAACCGACCACGGGCAAAAGACGCCCCGCCGCCGCTGCCCCATCTCTCGGGGAGCGCCCGTGCGCCCCTCGCCCCACAGAACCGCTGGCCCGGGCCGCACCTTTACCTGTCAGTTCCACCACTCCCTGGGAGCTGCGGTCGCACCGCCTCAGCTGCCACCCCTCCGAGTCCCGGCACAGCTCCAGAGCTGGCTGCGGGAGAAAGAACCCCAAAGGCATCCCATCCCAAAGAAAGAAAGCAAAAAGGCTGTTCCTCCAGGCGGAGGGACATCGGGCACGTTGAGGTCCGAGGGGCGACACGCCACCCCTGTCCCGCACCTACCAGATAATCCATGTACAGAAACGCCTCACTTATCCGGAGATCAGACATCCGGCAGCCTAAAGCATCCGGAACGGCTCCGAACCCGGAAAAAAAAGCAGCGTCTCTGGCTGCGAGCAAGCAGCCCCTGAAAAAGCCAGCAACAACGAAAATAGCCGAGAGCAGTCGAGGAGCCGAAGATTACACAAGGGGCGCGGCGATTGGCCGGGCGGGCGGGCAGAAGGAAAGGAGAGCGTTCATTGGCTGTGGCGTCTATAAAAGGCAGGCCACTGCGGGTGGCAGGGGAGAAGCGCGGGAGCGGCCGGGGCGCTGGTTCCTGTGAGGAGGGCGGAGGGGCGGGGGCTAGGGCTGCGAGGGCGGAAGAACAAACCGGGAAGAGCGGAAAATCAGCCGGTGCTGTCGTCGCCGGCGTTCTGTGTGCTTCCGTGGCCTCCGAGTTGGGTAAATCGGAACCGAACAGTGTTCCATAGGAGAGCTGTAGGAAGCTTCCCCTAGTAGGAAGCTCGCGTTGAAACGTGGGAGGTGTAGAAGCCACAGATACTTAATGCCCCTCTCCGGAGCGATTTCCCGAAGGCCCTGTGGCCTTGAGACTGCACGGCTGGGATGACTGGAATGTGTAAGAAGGTACTCTGAACAGGCAAGCCTGTGACTCGGGGGCTGCCCCTCCCCACTTTCAGGATGTGAAGCGAAGGTGGACAGCTCCAGCTTGATGTCCTGGGGGTATACAGAAGCCCCGCCCGCAGCTAGAGCTAACCTGGGAGGTAACCCTCTTATCAGAACGTTAGATTGCCCCCCGGAGAATCTGCTCTTCACCGACGGAAAAGGGCAAGAAAAAAAAGTTAAGGGACTGTGTATAAGTCGGTTGTAGACTCAGGACTCTCGGGAAGCATCAGTTGGTCAGTTCTTTGCGTGTTTTGTGCCCAGTTACACGGTACACCATTCTACTACCCCTGTGGGGAATGAGCAATAGGATGAGAAGCGCTCTGAAAAGACCCGAGTAATAGTGTTTGGGACCCGATGTCATTCTAAGCAGTAAAAGTATCTATCAGCAGCTACATTTGACGTGTGCACCTCCTGGTAAATAATGTGAAAACTGGCACCAGAATTTAAATATTGCATTCGGCGTGGAGGGAAAAAGCAGTTCAGGCTATGAACAACTAAATCTTAAACAAAAGAGCCTAGAGTGTTCTCATCCTGATTCTTTTCTGATTCGGGCTTTTCTT
Source organism: Bison bison bison (assembly GCF_000754665.1). Taxonomy (NCBI): domain Eukaryota; kingdom Metazoa; phylum Chordata; class Mammalia; order Artiodactyla; family Bovidae; genus Bison; species Bison bison. Next base: position 1,893,863 of record NW_011494950.1, on the reverse strand, counting down.
CCTCCAAGTGTGTGTCTAAATTATACTTATGAAGAAATTACAGTGAGTTTTTGCTATGCAGAAGCTAACGAGACTCAGTAGCATCAAGCCCTCAGATCCAGTTTTGATTGATCTTGGCCTGGTGTTCAGTCAAAAACATGTATGTTAATAAGATTTTTGACGTGGATTCTGGAGGTGATTATCTACTGCAAAACTGCAGCACAACTGGTTGAAATTAACTGCAGAAATTAAAGGCCTCTCAAACTTGCTAACAAAAGTAATTCAAACAGACAAGAAACGGATCCTTTTTTTTTCTTTCTCTCTATGAATTCAGTTCAGTTCAGTTCAGTTCACTCAGTCACGTCGGACTCTTTACGACCCCATGAATCGCAGCATGCCAGGCCTGCCTGTCCATCACCAACTCCCGGAGTTCACTGAGACTCACGTCCATTGAGTCAGTGATGCCATCCAGCCATCTTATCCTCTGTCGTCCCCTTCTCCTCCTGCCCCCAATCCCTCCCAGCATCAGAGTCTTTTCTAATGAGTCAACTCTTCGCATGAGGTGGCCAAAGTACTGGAGTTTCAGCTTTAGCATCATTCCTTCCAAAGAACACCCAGGGCTGATCTCCTTAAGAATGGACTGGTTGGATCTCCTTGCAGTCCAAGGGACTCTCAAGAGTCTTCTCCAACACCATGGTTCAAAAGCATCAATTCTTCGGCGCTCAGCTTTCTTCACAGTCCAACTCTCACATCCATACATAACCAATGGAAAAACCATAGCCTTGACTAGACCTTTGTTGGCAAAGTAATGTCTCTGCTTTTCAATATGCTATCTAGGTTGGTCATAACTTCATATTGCAAATAAGATAAAAGGCTTCAGTTAGCAAAGAAAACTTTCGGTCCATTATCTTTCTAATAAGTGATGACTTTACTGTCAAGTGAGGCTCTTGAGTGGGCTGTAAGTTTCTATGCAAGGAAAAAGGAACACTCAGGAGCAGTTTGGTTCTACCTTTCTTTAAAAGCTAACTTTAATCAAGAAAAAGAATCCTGAAAAGATCATCAGGATAAAGAAAGTTCATGCTTCCTCTCTAAGAATGAGCAAGCAGGGAAATGAACTTTTCAAGGAAAAGTTCCAGAGACTGCACCATGATTCTCACACTGTTCCATACCACTTGCATATTCATTCTTTGTGTGCTGTGTGATGTATTAAAAGACTCATACTGGCTTTTGGAAAAGGATCCATGTAAAAACCTGAAGCTTCAGAACTCCATATGGAGCACATTTTCCCAATTATGTGTTAATCTGGGGAGTTAATGTACACCCTTGTGTAGAGGCAGGAGGCTAATTTATATTAGTATAAACAGATAATACACTGCTTGTTACATGAAACTGTGGTCTTACCGGATAGTTGGTAGCAGTAATCACCCCAATGCGTGCTTTTTAAAAAGTGTCGAGATACTAGAATGCATGCATTCAAACTAATCCACTATACACCAAATAACAGGCTGCAATCTTGAGTAAGACATGATCTCATTAAGGTATTACTGCTTTGGTCTCAGTAAAAAGGATGCTTTTCCAGATGCCCGAAACATGGATAAATTTATGAGGCAATCGCATTACTACACAGGTTCTCAAAAAAGAAGTCATCACTGTTGCTTATCAACCTCGGAGAAATTCTTTTGACAGTCTGTACTCCACAATTCCATAAATATGGCTGGCTGGCCAGATTTGGAAGAAATTTTTACTGAAGTGTTACTTGTTAGAAACAAAAGTACAGTTCTGCAGCTTGGTCTCCCAAATTCTGTCATCCAGAATAACCAACATATTAGTGGCTATTCCCATCTTTTTGTTGTTGTTCATTTGTTTGATATAATATATAATAACTTATAGAAGAATACTGTTTACTAGTTTGTTTTTTTTTTTATTGTACACACTCCATATATTAAATTCACCGTATCATGAAACTCTCCATAAATGTTTAAATGGCTGTAAGGCTATCACATAAATGCACTATGTTAGCAAATCCTCTTTTAGCTACTACTGCTATAAACATTGCAGTGAATGTTTGCATATAAACTCACATCTCTTTAACCTCGAGATAATTTCTAGGCATGGGACAAAGAGTATATGAACATTTTTAATATTCATTTTTGTACTAACTTCTAGTCTTCTTTCCCCATACCAGCTGCAAAGCAGGGAGTGCTTATCTTGCTGCATTCTTGCCTTGACTGAGTATATTATTGCTTAATAGCTGAGAGATCATATCTTTCATAAGAATAACAAACCATGGACATTTGTTTTTCAGAAAAAAAGGTGAGGTGTCCAGACACTAAATTCCCCAGAGGTCATCAGACACATTGTTTGCACATTTATTGCCTCCAGTAACTCCTGTGACTTTAAAATTCTCTAAGCTCTTTCCCCTTCAAGTGGTGGTCTTGACACCTCACCTCTAACTTAGCCAAGTCCCCTTTCTCTGCTTCCTAAACCTCAACAAAGTACCACTGTGTCCTAAACAATGAACCTCAGAGTAGGACGCCCCCACATGAAGCTGATAACAGAAATGGATTTCACAAAAGGTAGAAATCACCTTTTCCAAAAAAAGGATTTGCTGGGTCTTGGAGTATTAAAGCAAGATAAGGCATTTGATGTTTTTGAACTGTGGTATTGGAGAAGACTATTGAGAGTCACTTGGACTGCAAGGAGATCAAACCAGTCCATCCTAAAGGAAATCAGTCCTGAATATTCATTGGAAGGACTGATGATGAAGCGCCAATACTTTGGCCACCTGATGCGAAGAACTGACTCATTGGAAAAGACCCTGATGCTGGGAAAAACTAAAGGCAGGAGGAGAAGGGATGACAAGAGGATGAGATGGTTGGATGGCATCACAGACTCAATGGACATGAGTCTGAGCAAGCTCCAGGAGTTGGTGATGGACAGGGAAGCCTGGTGTGCTGCAGTCCCTGGGCTCGCAAAGAGTTGGACATGACTGAGCGACTGAACTGAAAGCATTTAAAATGAAGAATCACTACTTAAAGTGGTAAATAATTATACTAGGAAAAGGTAACTAGACTTCACAAGCAACCACTATTCAAGCACCTAATACTAAGAATCTATGTAAACTTTTCCGCATACCTTCCCAGGATTATTTAATCTCTTAGACTTAGTATTGCACTGTTGACTGTTTTCATTTCCTACTGACACTGTAACAAGCTGTTTTAGTCACTAAGTCGTGTCTGGCTCTTTGCAACTCCATGGATTGTACCCTGCCAGACTTCTCTGTCCATGGGATATCCCAGGCAATACTAGAGTGGGTTGCCATTTTGTTCTCCAGGGGATATTCCTGGACCAGGGAATGAACCCGTGTCTCCTGCCTTAGCAGGTAGGTTCTTTACCACTGAGGCACCAGGGAAGTAGTCCAAAAGACAACTGTTTTTGTTACTCAGTTATTAACAACTTAACACAAATGTATTCTCTTCCAGTCATGTCCAACTCATTGTGACCCCATGCGTTGTAGCCTGCCAGGAGCCTCCATCCATGGAATTTTCCAGGCAAGAATACCAGAGTGGGTTGCAATTTCCTTCTCCAGGGGATCTTCCCAACCCAGGGATTGAACCCAGGTCTCCAGCATTGTAGGCAGACTCTTTGCCATCTGAGCCACCAGGGAAGCCCTCTTCCTCTCCAGCAGAGGGCAGACAGAATGAAAACCACAATCACAGAAAACTAACCAATCTGATCACATGGACACAGCCTTGTCTAACTCAATGAAACTATGAGCCATGCGTGTAGGGCCACCCAAAATGGACGGGTCATGGTGGAAAGTTCTGACAAAACGTGGTCCACTGGAGAAGGGAATGGCAAACCACTTCAGTATTCTTGCCTTGAGAACCCCTGAATAGTATGAAAAAGCAGAAAGACAGGACACGGAAACATGAACTCCCCAGGTCAGTAGAAGCCCAATATGCTACTGGACATCAATGGAGAAATAACTTCAGAAAGAATGAAGAGACGGAGCCAAAGAAAAAACAAGACCCAGTTGTGGATGTGACTGGTGATGGAAGTAAACTCCAAGGCTGTAAAGAGGAGTATTGCATAGGAACCTGGAATGTTATGTCCCTGAATCAAGGCAAACTGGAAGTGGTTAACCAGGAGATGGCAAGAGTGAACATCGACATTCTAGGAATCAGCGAACTAAAATGGACTGGAATGGGTGAATTTAACTCAGATGACCATTTTATCTACTACTGTGGGCAGGAATCCCTTAGAAGAAATGGAGTAGCCATCATAGTCAACAAAAGAGTCCAAAATGCAGTACTTGGATGCAATCTCAAAAGCAACAGAATGATCTCTGTTCCTTTCCAAGGCAAACAATTCAATATCACAGTAACCGAGGTCTATGCCCTGACCAGTAATGCTGAAAAAGCTGAAGTTGAATGGTTCTACGAAGACCTACAAGACCTTCTAGAGCTAACACACCAAAAAAGATGTCCTTTTCATTATAGGGGACTGGAATGCAAAAGTAGGAAGTCAAGAAACACCTGGAGTAACAGGTAAATTTGGCCTTGGAGTACAAAATGAATCAGGGCAAAGGCTAACAGAGTTTTGCCAAGAGAACGCACTGATCATAGCAAACACCCTCTTCCAACAACACAAGACTCTACATGTGGACATCATCAAATGGTCAATACCAAAATCAGATTGATTATATTCTTTGCAGCCAAAGATAGAGAAGCTCTAAAACAGTCAGCAAAAACAAGACTGGGACCTGACTGTGGCTCAGATCATGAACTCCTTGTTGCCAGAGTCAGACTGATATTGAAGAAAGTAGGGAAAACCACTAGACCATTCAGGTATGACCTAAATCAAATCCCTTACGATTATACAGTGGAAGTGACAAATAGATTCAAGGGATTAGATCTGATAGACAGACTGCCTGAAGAACTATGGACTGAGGTTTGTGACACTGTACAGGAGGCAGGGATAAAGACCATCCCCAAGAAAAAGAAATGCAAAAAGGCAAAATGGTTGTCTGAGGAGGCCTTACTAGTAGCTGAGAAAAGAAGAGAAGCTAAAGGCAAAGGAAAAAAAGGAAAGATATCCCATTTGAATTCAGAGTTCCAAAGAATAACAAGGAGAGATAAAAAAGCCTTCCTCAGTGATCAATGCAAAGAAATAGAGGAAAACAACAGAATAGGAAAGACTAAAGATCTCTTCAAGAAAATTAGAGATACCAAGGGAACATTTCATGCAAAGACAGGCACAATAAAGGACAGAAATGGTATGGACCTAACAGAAGCAGAAAATATTAAGAAGAGGTGGCAAGAATACACAGTAGAACTACACAAAAAAGATCTTCAGGACCTAGATAACCATGATGGTGTGATCACTCACCTAGAGCCAGACATCCTGGAATGTGAAGTCAAGTGGGTCTTAGGAAGCATCACTACAAACAAAGCTAGTGGAGATGATGGAATTCCAGCTGAACTATTTCAAATTCTAAAAAATGATGCTGTGAAAGTACTGCACTCAATATGCCAGCAAATTTGGAAAACTCAGCAGTGGCCACACACCTGGAAAAGTCAGTTTTCATTCTAGCCCCAAAGAAGGGCAATGGCAAAGAATGCTAGCAAAGAATTCTACAAAGCAGGCTTCAACAGTACATGAACCATGAACTTCCACATGTTCAAGCTGGGTTTAGAAAAGGCAGAGGAACCACAGATCAAATTGCCAACATCCATTGGATCATCGAAAAAAGCAAGAGAGTTCCAGAAAAACATCTATTTTTGCTTTATTGACTACGCCAAAGCCTTTGACTGTATGGATCATAACAAACTATGGGAAATTCTTCAAGAGATGGGACTACCAGACCACCTTACCTGCCTCCTGAGCAGTCAGTATGCAGGTCAAGAAGCAACAGTTAGAACTGGAAATGGAACAAAAGACTGGTTCCAAATTGGGAAAGGAATACATCAAGGCTGAATATTGTCACCCTGCTCATTTAACTTCTATACAGAGTACATCATGCGAAATGCCGGGCTGTATGAAGCACAAGCTGGAATCAAGATTGCCAGGAGAAATATCAGTAACATCAGATATGCAGATGATACCACCCTTATGGCAGAAAGTGAAGAGGAACTAAAAAGCCTCTTGATAAAGTGAAAGAGGAGAGTGAAAAAGCTGGCTTAAAACTCAACATTCAAAACACTAAGATCATGGCATCTGGTCCCATCACTTCATGGCAAATAGATGGGGAAACAGTGGAAACAGTGACAGACTTTATTTTTTGGGGCTCCAAAATCACCGCAGATGGTGACTGCAGCCATGAAATTAAGACTTGCTCCTTGGAAGAAAAGTTATGACCAACCTGGAGAGCATATTAAAAAGCAGAGACATTACCTTGCTGACAAAGGTCCATCTAGTCAAAGCTATGATTTTTCCAGTAGTCATGTATGGATGTGAGAGTTGGACCATAAAGAATGTTGACCACTGAAGAATTGATGCTTTTGAGCTGTGGTGCTGGAGAAGACTCTTGAGAGTCCCTTGGACTGCAAGGAGATCCAACCAGTCTGTCCTAAAGGAAATCAGTCCTGAATATTCATTGGAAGGACTGATGCTGAAGCTGAAGCTCCAATACTTTGGCCACCTGATGTGAAGAACTGACTCATCTGAAAAGACCCTGATGCTGGAAAAGATAGGAGGCAGGAGGAGAAGGGGATGACAGAGGATGGGATAGTTGGATGACATCACCAACTTGATGGACATGATTTTGAGCAAGCTCCAGGAGCTGGTGATAGACATTGTGCTGTAGTCCATATGGTTGCAAAGAGTCGGACATGACTGAGCGACTGAACTAACTGTGACTGTATTTAGCGCCTACCCAGATATCCACAATAAGCTTCCCATCTCAAAATACTTAATTATCACACCTGAAAAGTCACTTTTGCCATATAAGGTAACATTCACAGGTTGCAGGTATTAGAACCTTATATCTTTGGAGCCATTATTCTGTCTATCACACTGATCTTATGCAGAAAACACAAATACTTCCATGAAAGTCTAAAGTGACAAGCACAATTTACTAACAACTAAGAAACCAGAAAATTTGGAATAAATTCTCAATTTCATAAATTAATTACTTAAAGCTTTTGGATGCAGCCCTATGGTCTTTTCTGACTCTACATCCATCGTCCAGGTACCTCTCATCTGACATTTTAAGTTTATCTTCCCAAAGCATATCATCTTCCTCTATTACGCCTTTTAAAATATAGCCTTGAGATGCAGTTCACATACCGGGGTTCAGGATGGGGAACACATGTATATCTGTGGCGGATTCACGTTGATGTATGGCAAAACCAATACAATATTGTAAAGTAATTAACCTCCAATTAAAATAAATAAATTTATATTAAAAAGAAGTGGGAAAAAATAAAATGTATAATTAAGTGGTTTTTAGTATATTTACAGATTTGTACAGCTATCACTAGAGTCAATTTTATAATACTTTCATCACCTGTAAAGAAACTCTGAACCTTTTAGCTATCACCATTCACCTTCTCCTCCCTGAAAACCATTCACTTTCTGTCTCTCTAGATTGCTCTATTCTAGAATTTAATAGGAATGGTATCATGATGTAGTATATGGTCTTTTCTGACTAGTTTTTGTTTTTTTTTTTTACTTTACATAATTTTTTAAAGGTTCATTCATGTTGCAGCATATACATTCCTTTCTATGGTCAAATAATATTCCACTTATGGCTATAGCACCCTTCACTTATCCACTCACCCACTGATGGACAGTTGGTTGTTTCTACATTTCAGCAATCATGAATAATGCTGTTCCTTTATTATACTTTTGGTCTCCACTTTTGATGACATCAATATTAACTTTTCTTCAGACCTAGTCCTCTCATTTCTTTTCCTTCCTTACCAATAGCTAAACTTTCTACTTCACAGTAACATTGTTTTAGACCAGTTTTTCTAGCATTGGTCAAATATGAATGCTATTTCCTTCCTTTAATATTTAATTATGAGTCCTTATAAAGAATTATTTGCTTCTCATTGTCTGATTAGTTCTTCACTCTCCACAACTTTTGAACTCCATTGGTCCATTTTTCTATTCTAGATAGAATGTCAGAAGGATAAAATCTCTAAACATATTTTTTTTTCTGAACATATTTTAACAGTACAATGTTTATGGTGGTTTTAAACCTTCTGTGGGAAGAAATGTCTTAATTTATCTTGCATCACAGAACAGTATGCTAAGTTCTTTGAAATTCACTGAATAACCAAGATCCTAAGCCCTCCTTGGTAACCAAAAAAATTGGGATAGTAAGCCAGAAGAATCAGCTATGTACCTTCAACTGTAACATACTCTTTGTTCTTTGATAGTCATTTCAGAGAGTTAAAAAATGTCCTTTGAAAAACAAAAGTGCTTTGGAAACTGAAATGAGTCACCTGCTTATTCATATTGGAAGATCAATTTTGGCTTTAATAACGAAACCTTAAAAACCAACTACCACTGGATTAGAAATCCGTTTTAACAAAACAGATAACATCTTTTAATGCTTTGGAATAAAAATTTTTTTTAAAAGGCACATAACATCATAAAATTTACAAAATTTTACCAAAAAACAAAGTAAGATTCAAACATGAAGAAATAACCATGATAATAACAACTAGCACTAATACATCATTTATATGATGGCTATTATAATAAATGCTTTACTTATCGTGGTTTTTGATGGGAATACTTAATGTCATCCAATGTTCATTTTCCCTAAATTGTAACAGGTCCTTAGTGCACCCCAATCTATCAAGAACATATTAGAACATATAGTCTAAGGTGTGTGTGCTAAGTCCCTGCAGTTCAGTTAAGTCAGTTCAGTTGCTCAGTCGTTTCTGACTCTTTGCGACCCCATAGACTGCAGCATGCCAGGCTTCCCTATCACCAGTTCCCAGAGCTTGCTCAAACTCATGTCCGTCGAGTCAGTGATGCCATCCAACCATCTCATCCTCTGTCGTCCCCTTCTTTTCAATGAGTCAGTTCTTCAGATCAGGTGGCCAAAGTATTGTCACTTCAGTTGTGTCCAACTCTGTGTGACCATATGGACTGCAGCCTGCCAGGCTCCTCTATCCATGGGATTCTCCAGGCAAGAATACTGGAGTGAGTTGCCATTGCCTTCTCAGAGGATCTTCCCGTAATGAAATGTAATATTAATTCCCTAGGGACCCTAATAACGTTATAAAGATCTAGCCATTTCTTTAAAAAAAAAAAAAAAACAGAACTTATTTGACAAATTCAGTAAACCAAATTGACCTGCCTTCCCTCGTGATACTTGTCATCTTAAAGGTTCAGTCACAGCTTTTACAGACGCATGCTTGATAATCCATATCATTCTTGTCAGTGATAGACACTGTTTTCATTGTTTCATTTTGCTGAATTTCTTCTCTTCCCAGGTGGCTTTGGAGGAACCGTGTTTCATGTTGAACCGTGTTCAACCTCAAGGTTGGGCCCTTGGGGAAGCAAATGCTAAGACTGATTTATAAATACAAAAGGTTTACTAAGATTGATTTCACACCTGTGAAAGAAAAGAACTGCCTCTGGAGAGGGGCGGGGAACCAAAAGAACATTATACATACCTGGCAAAGTCTCTACCAGTCTTACTGGGAACTCCCAAGCAACAGTTGCCCAGTAGAGGAGTTTAAATTGGGCAGAAATGGCTAGACCCTTATACCGCCACTTTGTTTAGTCACTGGGTGGGGCCACCCAAAGAAAGGAGAAGTCCAAGAAAAGCACAACCTGGACTCCAAGGCTGAAGCAGAGTCCAGAAGGGCTGACCACTGGAAACTGTCAGCTAATCACACACCAGACAACTGGGCAGTACTTTACTGAATGTTGTATCTCCATGTCAGCCACAAGTGTATGCCTGAACCTCCCTCGACAGCCTGGCTTGGTGCCTTGTCTATAGCTCTTGCGCAATGGAAGACTGGTGGATTGCTAAGTGTATGGACTTCACTGTTTACTACAACCAACCCTGTTGTGTTATTGTGTCACTGCCTGAGCATACCCTGTAGTACCTCCTGAGGTGGTCAGCTGTGAGAGTAGAAAGAAAAATTAACAAGCCCACCTGACACCATGAAACCTCATAGCAAAATCACAGATGAAATGACCTTCCAGATACCACATATTAAGTAGTTGAGGTGAGAAATTTCCTTCCCTAATTCCAGAATATCTCTTTTTCCCTTAGATTGCTGTAGAACTAATAAGACCACTTCCTCCACGTCTATTTGCCAGTAAGAGAATAAAAGATCCACAGAGAGATTTAGAGACACCAATTTAGGAGAGATCAACCATTTTGTAAAACAGACAGTGGAGAGAGAAGTGGCAATTATCATGGCAGAACAGAGGGAGAGCTGACTGACAAATAAGTTCTAGAGTAAAAAAGCCCAGCAAGAAGCAAGCTGATTCCTGTTGCCGAACTCCCACTAGCTCAGGAATAAGAAGCACCTAATTCTAAACTGAGAGACTGAAAACACAGAACAGCTTTGAGTCTTAACAAGCTCCAACCCGCGGATCTGCCTCACTCCATTAAGTCAGAGCACCACCCCACTGGAGTGGAGTGGAGTGAAAGAGCTAAGTGAAAGTTTACTTCTGAGGTTAAACTGGAGAGAGCTTGACCCCAGAGACACCAGATAAAACCTAAAGGCAAAGAGTAAATTCAGTACAGCTGGAAGAAAGCCGAGGCAATCAACAAAAAGATAAGGGACAAGCAGTGGAATGAAGAAAATTAGCATATCAACATGGAGGCCTAAAAACCAATTAGATTTTTCTAGACATAAACAATGGCCATGGTGGGAAGAAAGTATCAAATAATTCTAGCAAACATTCCATAATCCAGAACATTTCCAGACCAAGAAGACCACAAAATGCCCAAAGCAATGAGTGGAAAAAAAGACATTATCATTAAAGAAATAGCAATTTAAAAACCTTCCTAAAGAAGCACCAAATGGCTTACCATCAAGTTCTACCACACATTCTAGCAACAAAATATTCCAACCTCAGAACTATTCCAGCGCTGGTTTCTTCTGAGGCCTCACTCCGTAGCTGGAAGATGGCTGCCAGCTGCCTGTGCTCACGCGGTTTCTCCTCTGCGCAGGCACACCCCTGATGTGGGTGGGTCTCTTCCCTGAGTCCTAACCTCCTCTCTTTACCAAGTCTCCATTCACACTGCCATCACCGACTCAATAGACACGAGTTTGAGTAAACTCCGGGAGTTGGTGATGGACAAGGAGGCCTGGCCTGCTGCAGTCCATGGGGTCGCAAAGAGTCGGACATGACTGAGCGACTCAACTGAACTGAACTAATTCAGACTGGATTAGGGTCCACTCCAACCGTCTGGTTTTAACTTAAGGGCTTTATGCATATCTAATCACTTCAAGGTACTGGAAGTTAGAATTTGGACATATGAATTTGGGAGTAGGGGTAGGCAAGTCAGCCCATAACAATATTCCCAGTTGAAAGTCTAAGAATAAAAGGGAATTTATTCAGATTGTGAAGGTTATTTACAAAAACTTATGCAAACATATTTAAATGATTAAACATTTAAAAGCCTTGGCTTTAAAGTCAGGAAAAAGACAAGGTTGGCAATTATCTTGGCTTCTGTACTACCTTATACTGAACCTCCTGGAGAGAAAGCTGTTTATACAAAAAGTATAAACATAATAAGATGGAAAGAATAAAGAGCTCATCTGCACGTAGTGGTTATGGGGGCAAAACACAAAGCTACATATTAATTATTAAAATAAAAATAAAACCTTGTTAATCCTTGAAAATCAATATAAAGTTATATTCCTAGTTACTTAGCCACAAAGTTAGGAGATGTATTTAAAAATAACCTTTAAAATAGACCTTTTAAAAAACCATTAAGTATTGGAAATGCAAGTGCAAATGAACAGAAATAAATGTTTTAGTCAAAGAGAAATAATAAAATATCCCCTTTAAATCACTAAAAAAAAAAAAAAAAATGACCTTTTAAAAGCACCTAAGTATAATTCTTACAATTGATACCATCCAGGGTTCCAAAGAGTCGGATACAACTGAGCAACTTCACTTTCACTTTTCCCTTTCAGGCATTGGAGAAAGAAATGGCAACCCACTCCAGTGTTCTTGCCTGGAGAATCCCGGAGATGGGGGAGCCTGGTGGGCTGCTGTCTATGGGGTCACACAGAGTCGGACACGACTGAAGCAACTTAGCAGCAGCAGCAGCAGGGTTCCTGGACTCCCTAATCAATAGAAATTGATATGAGGCCAGATAAGAAATTCAGGCAAACATATATTGGGACTCATGCTGCAGTATAAGGGAAGAAAAATAACAATTCCGTGCGCTCACTCCCTGGGGGTGAGTGTGAGGTGAGCTGGTTTCTTATACGGAGTGAGGTGTGGGTCCAGGGGTTGGGTGGTGGAGGGTAGGTTGGGTGGTTTGCCCACCTCTTTGGTGGTGCTGTGTGCAGGGTGCATACATAATATCCTGCTTTGTTCCCAGCTCCTCCCAGCCTGTCTCACAACTATAAGATTTTGAGAGAAATTTAAATCTTGCATGTTTATGATCTTCATGAATGGAAAGACTTGTAGAGATGTGACTTCTCAAATTGATTTATAGATTCAAAATAATAACATTCAAAATCACAGGAGACATCATATTTGCTCCTTAACTACCCTTAATCTAAAGAGAGTTCCCTTCTTTTTGTGAGTGAAGCATTAATCCGTATTTATATACTGGCATTTATCATACTGCTTTGTGTATAGTTGTGAACAGTATAGATGCTATGGCCAGTCTGCCTGGGCTTGAATCTTGGCTTTACCTCTTTCTATTTCTGTGACTTCAGGCATGGTAGGTAACTTTTCTGTAATTTATTTACCCCGTTTTATAGGTAAGGAAACAAATGCCAACATCACTGGGCTATTAGGATTAATAGTTAATGTTATGCACTTAGAACAGTGCCTGGCACATAGTCAGTGTTATGTAACTGTTGGATGCTGCTACCGTTTCTGTTCTCTCTCCCACTAGACTGAATTCCTTGAGGAAGGACACAGTGTCTTATTGGGTTGTGCATCCTCAGAGTATACATCAGTGTCTGGCACATGTGTGTGTGTTAGCTTCACAGTTATGTAACCCAAAAGAAATTGGTAATGGGGGGTAGGGGTGGTCCATGTGCCTAAAGTGTGTCATGTTTAAAGAAGCTGAATTCAGTAGCCTAAGGCATTTGAAAGGGGAGATCATTCTCAACTTGAGTATTAAATGCCCAAAGCATGATCAAGAGCAACACTTGTGAAAATACCCTTCTAATTACGTCTTTCCTCTGAGTTATTTAGAAGCCTTTGTCAACAAAATGCCTGAGATTCTTGTAACACACCATTATTTGGGTACTGCATGTGTAAAGGGTTGAGAGGATCAGATTCCTCAGCTTATGGCATCATATACTATTATTACTGGTCCATTCAGGGTCCCTCTCTTGATTTACTCCTGTTATCCCAGTAAAGTGGTTATCACTTCCCAAAAAGGCAATTATTCTAATGTTCCTAACATGTAACTCCTACTTTGTCATCTTTCAACTTTCTCCATGATGTCCCTGACTGAACAAACATTTAATGTAATCAGATCCACCAATTTTGGGCCTTAGGGCTGGTGGTTTTGAAATTAAAAAGTTCTTTCCTGCCACATAGGCAAGAGTCTACATCTTCAATGACTTCAAGGCCTTACCTTTCACTTTAGGGTCTTTTATTAATTTTGAATCTATCTTCTGTGTGTGGTGTTAGGTTGAAATGTACCTGTGTTTGTCTAGTTAACAGGTCTATCTGTTAAACAGCAGTTAATCACTATCTGCTAAACAGCTCATTCCTTCCCCACTGATGGGTGGTGGTATCACCTTTAAACTACATTTAATGCCTCTTAATGACAGCTCTGTCTCTAATTTCTCCTCTGTGTCATTAATCTCTTTATTCTTGAGCCAATACAGAACATGTCTCCTTGGCTTCTTTTGTTCCCTCACAACCATTCCTTTAATGGATGTTGGCTTTGTCCTCTAAACAGCAAAAAAGAATTTTTGGAGAGGAAGGAATAAGGTATTGGATTTGAAAGTTCAGGATTCTCTTTGGCAGGCTGATGGAGTCAGTGAGCACCCATTTATGTTCCTTCCACATGAATTGACTGTGGCACAACCAGGTCTCCTTTTCTGCTTTTACCTTCCCCCCACCCACTAGTGTGTCTTGCCACTCCATAACAGCCTCCATGGCCTATAATAAAACAAAGGGAAAAAGAAGACGGTTGAGATTTCATTTTTCTTTCAAAATAAGTTATTTTTAAGTTAAATTGTCCAGAAACAGTTACTTTTAAATCAATTACTTAAATCCCAGGTCTTTTTCTTAGAAGGAAAAGAAGACATTGTGAAGAAACCCTCATAAACATTAACTAATTGTTAATTACTTCACTATCAATTAATTAACCTGTATCTAAGGAACTGGGGGCTTCATGAGGGCCAGGTTTTCCAGTGCCTTCCACCCTGTCTGTCATGACCTGTGCCTGCACATTCCTTTTAATGCTGCACACAGACTGATACATCGTAATGCTTTGTATGTGAGAAGTTTTCCTTCAGATTGGAATTTAGTTTCTGTGGTCTTTTTTCGTGCACTCAAGTTGTTTCGAGGACCCAAGATAATGAGAGCTGGAGGAGGAGACAGTACGGCATGCCCTCTGCGGAGGCATCTCATTGAATCACTCTTTGTAAACTCTCAGCTGATGGACAACCTTCAGTGCTATCTTAAGTGAGTTCTGGGACATGTTTGTTCAATCATGGCCTCTTTTTATTCACTCTGTGCTTGTGTATGTTCTAGCCACATCATGGTTGACCAGTGGAGTGCGTGTAGTGTTTCTGCACCTGCTGGCAGAAACAAAGGAAGAATACCACGCCAGGTGTTATATCATGTTTTTCTGCTGCTCAGACTGCCTCCAAGGAAGTAGTTCAGAAAACAGAAGGATATTTGAGATTGGTAGACATCATTCTGGCATTATAAAGGGCAACATAACCTTGCAGCCTGAGCGATTTAGCCCCTTTTATTAATAAGCTGAAAGAAACTGTGGGCCAAGGCATAGTATGATTTCTTGGGATTTCAAGGGGTCCAAAGAGCAATGGCTGACTTATACCATCATCATTACATACGGTGGGGCAGTCATTTCATATAATTCTGATTCTGGTAGCTAAATGGTTAAGCTCAAGCTTCAATAGCATATATGTAGAAGTAAGTTTCAGTCAGGCACTTTATTAGGTGTGTGCCTTCAAGAAGGATCATTCATCTCTGAGACACAGTTTCCCCATCTTTAAAATGGAGATAAAATATAAATAACTGCCTCAAGTTTGCTGTGAGGATTAAATCACAATGCACTGAATACTCAGGTGCAGGCTGTTATCTTTCTCTGTCTTGAAAGTTTTGTGGGAAGCATGTGTATTTCATGAACAGTGCCTTTGACCTGGTCTGAAGAAATAGAAGCATCCTGCTTCTTCCGCCACTGACCATTTAGGATCTCAGGAAAATTACTCAGCTTTGGAGTTGCAATGTCATCTTTAAAATGTTGATGAAATGAAAGAAACTAAGCAAACGGATAAACTAAAGAGCAATGAGGAGGTGACTTTTGCTGATTGTTCTTTGGCTTTCTCTAGTGTGGCTCAAAATAAAATCAAAAGCAGTTGTTAAGCTGTGGAGTCCAGTAAAAGCAGGCTGGCTTTGTGTGCCATGAAGATCAGTATTTTGTGTCATTTATGTGAAAGCAGTCAAGTGCATCAGAAGACCCTAACCTGCAACTCAAACACAGACACATTCTATTTGGCTGCTTGGCCTCACTGGCCCACTTGCATTGGTGAAAACCACGTCTGCACTCCAGTGAGTGAACAAAAACTTGTGTGCTACATAGTGGACATAAGACTGTGTCTCTCTGTGACAGTTGCCCATGCACACAAGTGCAGGATTACTGCACTTCTCTTTGTAACCAATATATCTATTGTGAGCATTATGTTGAAGTGAAATACTGATAATTATAGGAAAGGGCTGTGTGGCTGTGTTGGAAAAACTATGTTGTTTCAAACTCATAGTAACCTATTTTTATAAATGTCCTCTATGCAAGGTTTTACTTTGATAATCTCTAGACTACTAGATTAGTGTTCCAGAGCACATACAAAGTACTAACACATAAGCAATGCTTTAATTCAATTTATCAAGGAAAACTGGGACTTCCCTGATAGCTCAGTTGGTAAAGAATCCTCCTGCAATGGAGGTAGACCCCTGTTTGGTTCAATTCTTGGGTTGAGAAGATACCCTGGAGAAGGGAAAGGCTACCCACTCCAGTATTCTGGCCTGGATAATTCCATGGACTGTATCTACTTTTGTCTTATGCAAATAATCCTCACTGGTCCCCAATTTTTAGGACATATTTAGAAGGAAAAGAAGAAAAGTAGCAAATGTCTCCTGATGCATGATAGCCCTGAATCTTAATTCACTAATGATAAGTGATAACTTAGTTTATACCTTTTCAAAAGTTTTAGAGCCCAGATATGATCCTCTTCAGTAGGAAGGCTGGAGTCTCAGATAACTCCCTCATGTCATAGCATGACAAACAATTTTGTTTTTCCACAGAGGGACACTTCAATAAGCCAACTATTTATTTATAGTGAGAAAAGGAAATTCTAATCATATTGAAACCACGTGTAGCTCTTACTCAAAATTAAGAAACTGAGTCGTACTTTTTTTCTCTCAGTTTTAACATTCTTATGAGAAATCATTCACAGTCATTAGATGCTTGGTTATTGTGATGGGTGGGGCTCTGTTTCTTTGCCAAGATCTCTCAGGAAAAGGCCACAATAACTGGATGTATAGAGGACCGTCAGTCACAGATGCCAGTGGTATTGTTCATAGGGTGTTTTACAGCACAAAGCAATAACAAAATATTCAGCTCTCAGGATATCAAACATCATTTTATGAAAATGATTTGACACACCACAATCCTAAAACTGGATAAATTACTCTCAAAATCTTTAAGAATGTGTGAACCCAAGAAATGCCTATGACAGCACAAGTCCATTTCATACAGGAAAGCCTCTATTAAGACTTATTAAGGACCAAAGCCTTTGTCTTGACTCTAGGATAATAGGGTTGGTCACTTTATATGGTTTTTTTTGTCGTTGTTGTATTTTTCAGGGTTGGGGAAGTGACAGTAGTATCCTCAAATCTTACCTTTCCTTGGGGGCTCCATTTGAGTTACTAAAATTTCCTGTTATTTTGTATAAAATGCAGCACAGGCTGAGGATAAACAAAACAAAACTAAACTTTGTATCATTGTCTGAAATTCTAAAACCCAAATGGTCACTACTGGGTCATGCAGTTTGTTTCATATCAACAGTGATAGGCTACATTTTATAAAGACTCAAACAGTCCTTATGTTGAGAAAAGCAGGAAGGGCAATCATGACTTGTTTAAACGTGCAGGTTGATAATGAGTGATGTCCCAGCCTTCACAACATCACAGATACAACCCTTGAGACAGAAATAGAAATCTGCTTGTATATGAACAAGATGCTGCTTTTGTAAGGGACAATTTAGGCCATGGTGCATTTTTAGTAAATTAACAGATGTTTTTGATAAATCTGTAACTCAGAAGGGTTCATCAAGTTCACTTGGTTTGACAAGTAAAAAATTAAGCAAGTTAAATCAGTCTCAGGAGAAAGAAATACTGTGTAAGCAATCCATCAAATGACCAAACGCTAAAGCAATCCCTTAGGAGACAAAATGCTTACCCTACCTGAAAGTGCCTTTGTTCAGACAGGATTTCTAATGGAAGAACCACAGATATGAAATTTTATATGAAATTGTGATAATTTTCAATTTCCATGTCTCATAAAATAGGGTAGTTTAATTCTTGATGCATGCATTTCATCTGATCCATAACATCAACTACTTGGGAGAAAACAACAGTTAAATACTAAGATGCGCTGTAGGCTCACCAAAGGTCCATCTCCTGCTTTTAAGAGAATCTTCAGTAACTTGGATTTGGGAAACAAATTCCATGCAAGTTTAAACTCACAATTCACCTATTATTGGCTGGGCAATTTGGAGCAAATTATTTAATTTTTCCGTACCTTAATTTTCTCATCTGTTCAATGCTAATAATAAAAACTAGCACCATAGAGTTACTTGGATTAAACTTAACACATGTATAAGCTTTAAAGCACTTCAGATGGTAGATATATGGTGCATAGTAGTCACTCAAAATTGCCACTCGTATTTGTCAAGGATTAGTTCATATCCTCCTCTAGGAGTTGGGTCCTAGCAGAAGGGTAATTAAGATCTAGACTGCACAATAAAAATAAACTACTTCTGAGGTCTAAAATTCAAACACTGGTAAAGAAGTAGAAGAGGAACTAAAAAGCCTCTTGATGAAGGTGAAAGAGGAGCGTGAAAAAGCTGGCTTAAAGCTCAACATTCAGAAAACAAAGATCATGGCATCGGGTCCCATCACTTCATGGGAAATAGATGGGGAAACAGTGGAAACAGTGTCAGACTTTATTTTTCTGGGCTCCAAAATCACTGCAGATGGTGACTGCAGCCGTGAAATTAAAAGACACTTACTCCTTGGAAGGAAAGTTATGACCAACCTAGATAGCATATTCAAAAGCAGAGACATTACTTTGCCAACAAAGGTCCGTCTAGTCAAGGCTATGGTTTTTCCTGTGGTCATGTATGGATGTGAGAGTTGGACTGTGAAGAAGGCTGAGCACCGAAGAATTGATGCTTTTGAACTGTGGTGTTGGAGAAGACTCTTGAGAGTCCCTTGGACTGCAAGGAGATCCAGCCAGTCCATTCTGAAGGAGATCAGCCCTGGGATTTCTTTGGAAGGAATGATGCTAAGGCTGAAACTCCAGACTTTGGCCACCTCATGCGAAGAGTTGACTCATTGGAAAAGACTCTGATGCTGGGAGGGATTGGGGG